>NC_136264.1:72581292-72743792 GCF_964187855.1 Myxine glutinosa | reverse complement strand
CCTGGCCCTTGAGGTACGCACACTCACCTCAAAGCCATCTAGCCTGGGTTTGAATCTCAGCCGAGCTATCAACTGTTATCCCGGTGATTTTTTTTGATTTTTTAAATACAGAATCGAGGCTCGTGGAAGAGCTAACATTTAACACAAAAAAAAATCACAGACAAACAAAATATATCAAAAGAGGAAGCGGTAGACAAAATGGGGAGAGAAGGGGAAGCACACAAAAACAACATTTGAGAGCAGGGACATCGGGAGATGTGTGGGAGGGAGAGGGCTTGGGGGGGGGGGGGTGGAGGCGTGGGAAGGGGTAGGGGGGTGGGAGAAGTATAAAACACAAGGACACCAAGGACTTCCAGGAAAGAAGTTGGTATTTCAAAAAAGTGGATTTGGGGTGAAATTAGCAGGGGTAGAAAAGATCAAGGTTTTGGATGGGGGAAGACAAGAGATGGTGGTGAACAGCTGTTTTAAAGACCTGGAGGGAGGAGTGGGATTGAAGAGAGTGAGGGAGTTTGTTCCAGAGGCAGGGGGAAAAGAGGAAATGAAGGAGTGAAGGTGAGCAGAGAGTCTTGATGTTGGCAGTTTAACCATAAGAGGGTTGCAGGCAGATCTTGTGCGACCTGTAGGAATATTTGGGGGACAGAGCCCAGTGAGAGCTGGGGGAGCAAGGTCGGAGAGGAGTTGGTAGAAGACGGAAAGACCACCAACCTGCCTGCGGTGAGTAAGTGAAAGGCCCTCGGAGATAGCTTCATCGCGGGAGATTCCAATGATTCTGAATGCTTTGGTTTCAACAGCTGTGAAGACGAGCTAGGTGTGAGGCAGGAGCACCAGCCCAGAGGGGAGAGCAGTACTCCATTGAGCTGCGGATGAAAGCCTTGTATGTGGTGAGAAGCCCAGGTGTGCCAAGGAAGGACTTCGCACGACGGAGGATGCCCAGTCGGCGACTGGGTTTGGAGGCCAGCTTGGAAATGTGGTTTTCCCAGGAAAGATGATGGCAGATAGTGAGACCCAAAAGCTTGAGTGACAGAACTTCTTGGAGAGGATTATTCAGAAAGTGGATGGGAGGGTTGTCCAGTCGGTTTTTTCGGAGAGACATCGTAAGAGTGTGACATTTGTCAGGATTGAAAGACATGTTCCACTTGTTTGCCCAGTCTGTGATTTTGTCCAGGTCTGCAGAGAGTTAGGAGGCTGCAGACTGCCGATCTGAGGGATGAGGAATGGAGCGGCAGAGAGTGGAGTCATCAGCAAAGAGATAGAGAGGATTTTCAAGGGAGTCAGAGAGATCATTGATGAAGACCAGAAAAAGCACCGGGCCCAGAACACTGCCTTGGGGAACTCCAGCCTGAACATGAAGAGGAGATGAGAGAAACCCATTCAGGGCCACACATTGACTGCGACGAGAGAGGAAGTCCGCCAGCCATGCATGGCGATTTCCATGGATACCAAAGGAGGAGAGTTTTGTGAGCAGAGCGGGGTGCCAGACCGTATCGAAGGCACGTGATATGTCAAGGGAGACAGCTCTAATTTCCTGTTTGGCATTGAGGACCTCCATCCATTGTTGAGACAGCAGAAGCAGCATGTCCAGAGTAGAGTGACCTGGTCTGAAACCAAATTGATGATCAGAGATCAAGCCATTGGAGAAGAGGAAAGATTTCATATCCGAAGCAATGATGGATTCCATGACTTTGCTGATAATTGGGAGCAGGCTGATTGGTCTGTAGTTGCAAGGATCTGTTTTTGCACATTTTTTGTGTAAAGCGGTGATGTTGGCTGATTTCCAAGCAGATGGCAGATGACCTTGAGCAAAAGAGAGGGTGAAGAGAACAGAGAGAGGGAGTGAAAGAGCGGAAGAACAGGATTTTAGACCCCTGGGCTGATGTCGTCAGGTCCAGTTGCAGAATCAGAGCCGAGGATGAAAAGAAACTTTTCCATCTTGTCAGGAGGAAAGGACACAGAGTCCAGGAGCAGCTGGGTACGACTGGGTATGGTGGGTACAGAGAGGGATGGGTTTGGGACACAAGATTTAGAGGCAAACACAGAGTTAAGGCATTCAGCTTTTTCACCTGCGGAGTCAGCTGTGTAGCCGTTTGAGGTAAGGAGGGGATGGAGGGGGAACAAACACCAGAAACAGATTTGACCAGATGCCACCAGGATTTGGAAGAGGGTGACAGAAAAGAGAGTTCGGTCTTGAGAACGGAGAGATATTGTTTCCTGGCTCTCCTGAGGGTGGACACACACTTGTTTCGGGCTTTGTGAAAGGAAATGAGATTTCCTTACATTGGATTTGCTTTCCAGGAGACGAAGGCAAGTTGTTTCTGGGCAACAGCCTCACCACAAGAATCCGTGTACCATGGACGGGAGGAAGGATATGACAACTAAAGACGAGATGGGATAAATCTGTGTATGAGAGAGAGAGCAATTTACTTTGGAAGAATTCCCAGGATGAGTTGATGTCAGAGGCGGTCATTGATGGCTGCTTGAAGGCTGCTTGAAGACCGTGCCAGTTGGCCTGAGTGAAATGCCAGATTCGTCGACGCTGAGGAGGCTCTCTGAGAATGGTCAGAGAGATGTCCACTTTAACAAGCACATGATCAGATGAGCCGATTGGAGCAGAAGAAGAGCAGCAGACATTTTCAGGGAAGTTAGTCATAACCAAGTCCAGAAGAGAAGATGCTCCGTTGACTGAGATCCGGGTCGGGAAATTGACAGATTGTGTCAGTCCCAGTGAGTCGCTGAAGTCCTTTGCTGAGGAGCCACGGCTGGTGAGAGAGGTACCCACACCCAGCCAACTGGCATGGTGACAATTGAAATCACCACATATGAGGAAGAGAGAGTTGGGATGAGTAGATAGAAGTTGGTCCATATTATCAGACAGCGAGACGTAGATGGAGTCATCACTGTTTGGTGGACGGTACAACACACATATGAACAAAAGGTGGGAGCGAAGGGGAAGTCGTAGCCAGAGGTATTCCTGGGGGTGAGGTGGAGAGAGAGCAGTGCAGGGCGAGTGAGGAAGAGAGTTTTTGATAAAGATAGCAACCCCACCTCCAGGACGAGGCTCAGGTCTATCATACCGGAGGAGGGAGTAAGCAGGGAGAGATACTAAGGAATCAGAGACATCATGAAGGAGGAAAGTTTCTGTTAAGCAGACCACGTCTGGTTTGTCAGAAGCAACCTGGATGGAAAGATCAGTCAAGTTTGAGCGAAGGCCCCGGATGTTTGAGGTCCATACCGTTAATGAAGAGGAAGGGGGAGCATCGGATACAGAACAGGGGGGGGGGGGGGGGGGAGGGGTAGCGTAAGATGTGGAAGAGGAGGAAGAGGTAGGGAGAGCTGTTGAAGGTGTGTCAGAGATTTCTCAATAGCTCGGAGAAAGGGAAGGATGGGGCAGACAAAAGGTTTGATGGTGATTGGGTGAGGCACAGTGAGGTGTTATTTGAGGAGGGGGAAGAGCGAGGCAGAAGGTTGGGGGAGATGGAGGTGAGAGTTGGAAGGGGGAAGAAGCGGGGAGGATGCTTTGAGGAGGAGGAGGGGTGAGAGGGGGGAAATGGAGAAGAAATGAGGATGGGGAGATTTGAAGGGGAGGGGCGAGGGGGGAGTTTAGGAGGGAAGGGACAAGGGGGGGGGGATTTAAAGGGATGGGGGATTTGGAGGGGAGGGGTGAGGGGGGAGTCTAGGAGGGGAGGGGTGAGGGGGAGTCTATGAGGGGAGGGGTGTGGGCGGAGTTTAGGAGGGAAGGGGTAAGGGGGGAGGTTTGAAAGGGATGGGTGATGGGGAGGATTTGGAGGGGAGGGGCAAGGGGGAAGATTTGAAAGGGATGGGTGATGGGGAAGATTTGGAGGGGAGGGGCAAGGGGGAAGATTTGAAAGAGATGGGTGATGGGGAAGATTTGGAGGGGAGGGGCAAAGGGGGAGTTTTGGAGGGGAGGGGTGATGGGGAAGATTATGAGGGGACGGGTGAGATTGGATTTTAGAAAGTGTACGATTAATGGGAAATGAACATTTATTGCAAAATGAGTTTCTTGTGACCTTCGAGTCAAAAATACGTTTGAGAACGCTGGAGGGGGGATGGAGTGCAGGTGAGTTTAGGGAATGTAGGAAAGAGGAACTGTAAGAGATGGGATTTTTTTTTGGAATGAATAGATTTGGTGAGCAAGTCGAAAACACCCTTTTAAAGAAGAAGAAGAAAAAGGTGTTATAATATACGACAGAATACAGTACTTCAGGGGAAAGTTTAAACATTTTAAAATTTAACAGTGAAAACTATCTGGGGAAATGGAGGTGAAACACGTGATCGAAGAAGGAACGAACGAATAAGAACAACGAATAAACGAATAAGAACAACGAATAAGAATAAAGAAGGAAATATATATATATATATTTTGAGTTGAGATTTTAAACAAGGACGTATGGGGTGAAAAGACTGGGAAACACAGAGAACGAAAGTAATTGGAGCACAATCGACGGACCGCTGAGAGAAAAACAAAGCCTCAAGGTAGGACACGGTAGCCTACAACTACAAGGCCTCAAAAGACGCGACACGAATTAACCGACGATTTTCTATGCAGGTATGAAAAATTAACACCGAGAATCTTCCTAAGGACACACTGTAGGTACACACACCGAAAGATAAATACAGTTTCGACAAAAACACAATTGTGAACAATTACTTAACTTCGAAAGCATGAGAGCATGGACAGCTTCGAAAAAACGTGACTCGCCGACAAAGATCTCGCGATTGATCAATGTGTGTCTCGCATTGTCTCGCATCGATCAATGTGATCAAAGATCTCGCCTTATAATTAGATTTTTTTTTTTTTTTTTTTTTTTTTTGTATACAAGATCGAGGCTCGTGAAAGAGCTAACATTAATCACACAAAAAGACAAACCGACACACAAAACACAAAAAACAAGGGGAGCGGCAGACAAGATGGGGAGAGAGGACACACTGTAGGACACACTGTAGGTACACACACCGAAAGATAAATACAGTTTCGACAAAAACACAATTGTGAACAATTACTTAACTTCGAAAGCATGAGAGCATGGACAGCTTCGAAAAAACGTGACTCGCCGACAAAGATCTCGCGATCGATCAATGTGTGTCTCGCATTGTCTCGCATCGATCAATGTGATCAAAGATCTCGCCTTATAATTAGATTTTTTTTATTTTTTTATTTTTTTATTTTTTTTTTGTATACAAGATCGAGGCTCGTGAAAGAGCTAACATTAATCACACAAAAAGACAAACCGACACACAAAACACAAAAAACAAGAGGAGCGGCAGACAAGATGGGGAGAGAGGGGGAAGGACACAAAAGAGAGGGGGAAGAGGGGGAAGGACACAAACACAAGATTCATCTATGTGTGTGCTGTCCCTCAAATGGATGTTAAATTGGGCGTCCCATCTGCCAGCATTAATTAGTGGACGTTAAAATTCCTACTGTGTCCTTTGTGTAGAGTAGGCATGTTATCGCCGGCACCATGAACAGATTCCAAATTCCTGCCCTGACTTCTTGTGTCAGAGTAGCAACCTGTCCCGGATTGTAACTGCCTCGGCATCCCTATATGCCTGACGGCTCAAGAAGGATCATCCATCCATTACATTGTGAAAGTAAATATTTAGCCTTATAATTATGTTGCTGGAATTTGAGGAGCGGGTGGGTAGTTTATTTGAGATTTTTTTTTTTTTTTGTTGTATACTGAATCGAGGCTCGTGAAAGAGCTAACATTTATTTCACAAACAAATCAACCAGACAAACAAAATATATAAAAAGAGGGAGCGGAAGACAAGATGGGGAGAGAAGGGGAAGCACACAAACACAACATTTGAGAGCAGGGAGATGTGTGGGAGGGAGAGGGCTTGGGGGGAGGAGGCGTGGGAAGGGGGGGGGGGGGTGGGAGAAGTATAAAACACAAGGACACCAAGGACTTCCAGGACAGAAGTTGGTATTTCAAAAAAGTGGAATTGGGGTGAAATTAGCGGGGGTAGAAAAGATCACGGTTTTGGATGGGGGAAGATAAGAGATGGTGGTGAACAGCTGTTTTAAAGACCTGGAGGGTGGAGTGGGATTGAAGAGAGTGAGGGAGTTTATTCCAGAGGTGGGAGAAAAGAGGAATGAAGGAGTGAAGGTGAGCAGAGAGTCTTGATTTTGGCAGTTTAACCATAAGAGGGTTGCAGGCAGATCTTGTGCGACATGTAGGAATATTTGCGGGACAGAGCCCAGAGAGAGCTGGGGGGCAAGGCCAGAGAGGAGTCGGTAGAAGACGGAAAGACCACCACCAACCTGCCTGCGCTGAGTGAGTGAGAGGCCCTTGGAGTTAGCTTCATCGCAGGAGATTCCAATGATTCTGAATGCTTTGGTTTCAACAGCGTGAAGACGAGCTAGGTGTGAGGCAGGAGCACCAGCCCAGAGGGGAGAGCAGTATTCCATTGAGCTGCGGATGAAAGCCTTGTGTGTGGTGAGGAGCTCAGGTGTGCCAAGGAAGGACTTCGCACGACGGAGGATGCCCAGTCGGCGACTGGCTTTGGAGGCCAGATTTGAAATGTGGTTTTCCCAGGAAAGATCATGGCAGATAGTGAGACCCAAAAGCTTGAGTGACAGAACTTCTTGGAGAGGATTATTCAGAAAGTGGATAGGAGTGTTGTCCAGTCGGTCTTTTCGGAGAGACATCGTAAGAGTGTGAGATTTGTCAGGATTGAAAGACATGTTCCACTTGTTTGCCCAGTCTGTGATTTTGTCCAGGTCTGCAGAGAGTGAGGAGGCTGCAGACTGCCGATCTGAGGGATGAGGAATGGAGCGACAGAGAGTAGAGTCATCAGCAAAGAGATAGAGAGGATTTTCAAGAGAGTCAGAGAGATCATTGATGAAGACCAGAAAAAGCACAGGGCCCAGAACACTGCCTTGGGGAACTCCAGCCTGAACAGGAAGAGGAGATGAGAGAAACCCATTCAGGGCCACACGTTGACTACGACTAGAGAGGAAGTCCGCCACGAGGAAGTCCGAGGAAGTCCGCCACGCGTGGAGATTTCCATGGATACCAAAAGAGGAGAGTTTGGTGAGCAGAGCGGGATGCCAGACCGTATCGAAGGCACGTGATATGTCAAGGGAGACGGCTCTAATTTCCTGTTTGGCATTGAGGACCTCCATACATTGTTGAGCCATTGAGATAAACTCGATTGTTGAGCCATTGAGACCTCCATCCATTGAGGTAAACCCAAATGCACCACACAGCAACCACACAAATGCTCCATTAGAATCTCGTTGTCACTTTCACTCTCAAGTAGTTGTATCCTTGTGGATGTGATTATATGAACATCTGTATCTATCCGAAACGTTTCTTAAAATGCATATCAATAAGGAAAGTACATTACCTACGACATTACTACTTCACAAAAATGAAGCCAATTTATGAAAGTCAAAAATTATGCATTCTTCTCAGATGTTAGAAATATTCATAACTAGCAGAGTTACTCGGCATTGCCCGGAAAATAAATAGTCAGTCACCTGTGTGTAGTGGGCTTTTTATAGTCGGAGGAAGCCACGCCCCTTGTCTAAATCTGATGTGCCCATGTTTTTTGTCGTGAAACGTTACCCCCCATGGGCCCCCTCTTCCCTCTCCATGTCACTTCCTTAGACTGTCCATGAGGCACAACTGAACAAACAGACGTTCACAAATAGGGTTATAAAAGATGACTCAGCATTTTAAGGGCTTTAGTAATTCATCTTCAACATTTTAAGGGCTTTAGTAATTCATCTTCAACATTTTAAGGGCTTTAGTAATTCATCTTCAGCATTTTAAGGGCTTTAGTAATTCATCATCAGCATTTTAAGGGCTTTAGTAATTCATCTTCAGCATATTAAGGGCTTTAGTAATTCATCTTCAGCATTTTAAGGGCTTTAGTAATTCATCTTCAACATTTTAAGGGCTTTAGTAATTCATCTTCAGCATTTTAAGGGCTTTAGTAATTAATCTTCAGAATTTTAAGGGCTTTAGTAGTTTACCTTCAACATTTTAAGGTCTTTCCTAATTCATATTCAACATTTTAAGGGCTTTAGTAATTCATCCTCAGCATTTTAAGGGCTTTAGTAATTCATCCTCATCATTTTAAGGGCTTTAGTAATTAACCCTCATCATTTTAAGGGCTTTAGTAATTCATACTCATCATTTTAAGGGTTTTAGTAATTCATCCTCATCATTTTAAGGGCTTAAGGTCTTTCGTAATTCATATTCAACATTTTAAGGGCTTTAGTAATTAATCTTCAACATTTTAAGGGCTTTAGTAATTCATATTCAACATTTTCAGGGCTTTAGTAATTCATATTCAACATTTTAAGGGCTTAAGGTCTTTCGTAATTCATATTCAACATTTTAAGGGCTTTAGTAATTCATCCTCAACATTTTAAGGGCTTTAGTAATTCATCTTTAACATTTTAAGGGCTTTCGTAATTCATCTTCAACATTTTAAGGGCTTTAGTAATTCATCTTTAACATTTTAAGGGCTTTAGTAATTCATCTTCACCATTTTAAGGGCTTTAGTAATTCATCCGATTTTTTTATTTATGCCATGAACAAACTTTAGTCACAACACAACAAATATAATTTGTGCCAAATTTGGTCGCAATCCCATCTGCGGTTTCGGAGAAGAAGTTTCAAGTATTTACGGACGGATGGACTGATGGATGGACGGACTGCCGGATGAACGGACTGTCGGACGGACAATGCGCCATTGCATAAGCTCCCCTGAACTTCGTTCCAGGTGAGCAAAAAACCCTATGAAACCCTATTTGAATCACATAAAAACGTTATAAAATGCATTAAAAAAATGAATAAAATAGAGTGAGTCGATCGTGTGTAGTATAAGGGATGACTAGGGATAACGAGCTGGAGGGGGTTTATGGTGAAGCAGGGCGAGCTCTGCTGCCTCTTGGGCCAGTAAGGAACCCCGTAGAGAGAAGGGCATGTGAAATGGCGGAAGAGTGTTGGACTAAGCCCGTGTGAATGAGGTGTGAATTATGGTGTGAATGTGTAATTCCTTCTCGAGGTCCCATTTCTTGTGTTTAGCGCTCAGCGTGGTATGTTAAAAAAAAACGTGTTTGTGTGAATGGATTGAACATTCAAAAGCCTTGAACATGTTTATAAAGTATAATGTTCGTATAAATGGATGCCTTGAAGCCAGGTGTTCATAAACTGGGGACTGCCTGTATAGTATTTTAATAAATCTATATAACAATATGCTTGTTCGTCCGTCTGTCTGTCTCTGTATACAGTCCGTCCACCCATTGGTTGGATGGCTGGCCTGACTCCACCCACAATTTCAACCTGAAAAATAATACCGCTGCCATGTTGGTAATTACTGCTATGCAAAGCCAAATACGTCTTCGGAGCTGTCATATTCACAACTGCCATGCCCTCCCGATAAGTTTGCCCTTCAGTGTAAAACAACTAAAGCATTCTCTCAGCAATCAAAGCATTCACCGTTGGGGTTATGCTGGTCCTTGCTTTAATCTCCAACTATTTTTTCTTAAACGTCTCGACCAGAGACAATACAACCCTTGTCATTATAAAGTATTTGGCCAGGGGAATCTCATGATATTGTGAAAGAAAGCATCCGTCAGTACTTTATTTACTTTCAACGATGTGTATATATGCATCATGAAGAAGATAATTGGTTTTGGGTCGTTTGTTGCAATTCCATGGGGTTTCCGCATATCTCGTGGGATTGTGATCTGGCAACTGTGATGGGCCATGACATGTAGTCCATACTATCTTGATCACGGTTCCTGTGATGTTGGTGATTGCATGTTAGAGGAGGGGGAAGCGTTAAATGTTCCGTTGTTTTTTTTCTTCTTGTTGTTTTTTTGGGTACATAGTCAAGGCTGGTGGAAGAGCTAGTACACTGAACAGATCAGGATGTAACAGGACAAATAGGACCAGTAGAGAGAGGGGAGTGGGGTCGGGGGGGGGGGGGGGGAACACTAACAGCAGAGTTGAAGGCCAAGATAGAGGCAGACATGTACAGAAGGCCAAAGTAGAGGCAGGGGTGAGGGGGGGGCGGGTGGCGGGGGAAAGAGGGAAGAGCAGAGTTGATGACTTTGTCACATTTTACATTTACATCATTTTACATTTACATCTGATAGTGGTGATATTCCCGAACAGCCCCCACAATGTCATGCCGAGCAGTCGATTAACACCGACCACTTAACAAATGGACTGAACCGACTTTTTACTCCCAAGGACAGCGTTCATTTTATGATGAGTTAGCACATACGAGAACGACAAGAAGCGCAAGAGAGACTTAGCTTCTGATTTAACGGTGTTTATTCCCCTCCAACAAATAACTGGGGAAGAATAGAACATGATAGTGGGGTAACAAAGGTGGGATGGGTAGTTGGGGAGATGGGGGTGGAGGGGAGAAATAAACACAAATTTACATTAAATAATTATTTACAAGGGGAATATAGAAATTAAGATTCCACACTCCAGGCTCGAGCATGGCCGGGGAAGGGAGCGAGAACCGTGTGAGGCCTTGTGTCGTGGCGTGGGTCGACGAACCAAGTGACGAAGCAGGCAACGATAAAACTGCCACACTCGAGGTGACCAAGCAGAGACTTTATTTTGAGGAGAGCGAAAAAGTGAAGACTGAAACTCCACCCTCTTTCTCTGGATGACGCCCCTCTCTTTCTCTGGATGACGCCCCTCTCTTTCTCTGGATGACGCCCCTCTCTTTCTCTGGATGACGCCCCTCTCTTTCTCTGGATGACGCCCCTCTCTTTCTCTGGATGATGCCCCTCTCTTTCTTTGGATGATGCCCCTCTCTTTCTCTGGATGACGCCCCTCTCTTTCTCTGGATGACGCCCCTCTCTTTCTCTGGATGACGCCCCTCTCTTTCTTTGGATGATGTGTTACGTGGTCCTCCCTGTGACCACCTGGTCTCGGTGACCCCCGGACCTTGAGAGGAACCCCGCCAGAAAGATATATGATTTATACGCTTTCGTAACGCAATCAAAACCAAGTAAACCCTCCAGTGGACCAACGAAGGAAACAATCCAAATCAATAAGGAAACCACACCAAGGATCCGGATCAATCAACAATATATTCACCCCTGAGTAGAATCATCAACAACACAATACTTCAACCCTCCATATGCATTCCTACAATACTTCTAAGATGGCCATCTTATATATTCCCACCTTGCCCCCTACTTACGGCACCCTCAATGGTCAATGTCTCTCACAATGTCTCTGGGCCCCTCCCGACCCAGGTGAAGGTCGATTCGCGCCGGCGAATCGCGATCTCAAGTCAATGGCCGAACAAGGTCGACTAGGATGGCGATGTTCGCGCCGACCCTGCGCCTTAGTAGCTCGATCTCCGCACGCGGGCGGTTGAACAGACACCTTCCTGACGTGCTCCAAACGTGCACGTCCCGTGACGGGAACAGCTGCTGCAGCGGACCCCTTCTCGGCAAGCCACCGAGGTCGGAGCCCGTGATCGCGGCCTCTGGGCTGTGAACGGCTCGCCAAGCGCTCGAGGCCCCAGGCGCCACCCGTACTCGTTCTCGTAGACGTTGAGGCGAACTGTGCCGGACGCTTGGTTCCTTCCAGGAACCCCCGGCAACCGGACACGTAACAGGTAATTACCCCGCGCAGGTAACTCCTCGCGCCAGACGGGCTTTTCCAACTCAGCGTTCTGCCGCAGGTAAAAGGCGACTTGACCCGCGTCCGCTGGTCGAAGAGGATGGCTGCTTTTCTTTCCAGACCTTGTCTTCTTCTTTTCTTCCGGTTCACGATCCCGTTTCCGGTCTCGTGGTTACCAGAAGCGCTTCTACCCCTTTAACCACAACAACCTTTAATAGAATAAACATTAATAAGAAATGACCTGAATAGCCATTCCCATAAACCCGGAATTCGTAACAGATGCCCCTCTCTTTCTTTGAATGACGCCCCTCTCTTTCTCTGGATGACGCCCCTCTCTTTCTCTCGATGACGCTCCCCTCTTTCTCTGAATGACACCCCTCTCTTTCTCTGGATGATGCCCCTCTCTTTCTCTGGATGATGCCCCTCTCTTTCTCTGGATGACACCCCTCTCTTTCTCTGGATGACGCCCCTCTCTTTCTCTGGATGATGCATCTCTCTTTCTCTGGATGACGCCCCTCTCTTTCCCTGGATGACGCCCCTCTCTTTCTCTGGATGACGCCCCTCTCTTTCTCTGGATGACGCCCCTCTCTTTCTCTGGATGACGCCCCTCTCTTTCTCTGGATGACGCCCCTCTCTTTCTCTGGATGACGCCCCTCTCTTTCTCTGGATGACGCCCCTCTCTTTCTCTGGATGACGCCCCTCTCTTTCTCTGGATGACGCTCCTCTCTTTCTCTGGATGACGCTCCTCTCTTTCTCTGGATGACGCCCCTCTCTTTCTCTGGATGACGCTCCTCTCTTTCTCTGGATGACGCCCCTCTCTTTCTCTGGATGACGCCCTCTCTTTCTGTGGACGACGCTCCTCTCTTTCTCTGGATGACGCCCCTCTCTTTCTCTGGATGACGCCCCTCTCTTTCTCTTGATGACGCCCTCTCTTTCTCTGGATGATGCCCCTCTCTTTCTCTGGATGATGCCCCTCTCTTTCTCTGGATGCTGCTTCTCTCTTTCTTGATGATGTCCCTCTCTTTCTTGATGATGCCCCTCTCTTAACTCGTCCCTCTCTCTTTCAAGGCCTCAATGGCACCTCACCCAGAGATTACAGAAGGTTCCACAGACAGGTCCTTCACCTTAATCCTTCGCTATTTATTGGACAACTCATCAGCCTTCGTATGATGCAAATTTAATCAGGACTATTCTTAAACTAACATTTCCCTGCTCAATACATCGAGATGGCTATACTACCCGAAACACGGAGCATACTAATCGATACGCTTCTCACTGTTCTAAGGTGATTTCTATCTCCTCACTCCCCAGCAAAGGTAAAAAATATTGACACATTTGGAAATATTTTTCTCCAATGCATGTACACTAAAGTGTATGGTACACCTCCAAGTATACACTGCTCAGATTACTTCCCAATAACAAGCCAGTTGATCCAAAAGTTGTCCTACCAGAGGCAGTTTTAACAACTCCAAAAGGGTTGCACAAGGTTTCAGTGAGCACACACACATGCATCCCAAATCACCTGGACAATCAGGTTTTGATTAGGCATTGTCAGGACTCGTGCAGATCAAAACCTCTGCAGGAACAACGGTGTGCACTGATGCCTTGAAAAATGAATCATCAGTGGAGATGAGGCCCTTTCCTCTCCTTTTGCTGATCATGCGTCTCACTCATGAGGTCAGCTGTGGTCAATAACGCTCACTTGTTGATCACAACTGTTTGCAACAGAGAACACAAAAAGTTTCCTTAACAGTTTGAATAAAGCTAAATCTATCGACATAGGGATTGCAGAGCAGCTTGTAAAGCTTTTATCAGGGGCAGTTTTACAACTAGATAATGATTGCCCAAGTTATCAGTGTACGCTTGATGTGACCCTGCAGACATTCCAAATATCTGGCATATTAGTTTTGTCCATGGAGTGTTTGTCCTCTTTCCTTCTGGCTCCTTTGGATATCAGCCAATAGGTGATTTGGCTTATGGGCAATGTCCATGCAGTAGACAATAGACAAATCAACACATTATATAGATATAAACCAGGAATCCCAGCTTCAAGCAGAACTATAACCTCCTCTCTATTTTCTCATCAATCTATCCTCTCATCGATCACGTATATACTTGTATATTACTTATTAGACTGAGCTCCTCCCCCGCAACCCCCACATAAAACATTTGATGCTGACAAAAAAAAACACATGCCGATTGCTGGCATTCTGTTGTCAAAAGACATAGGGGCATCACAAAGCCAAAATCACAGGTTATGCTTGTTCAACAAATTGGCAAGTATTTCCTCACCCCCCTCACCCCCCCCTTTTCCACCACACTCCAATCCCTCCTCCTTCCAAATTTCCAATTTTCTCTCTTGCCCCCCATTCCTCGCCACACCAATTGTTTGTCCAAGTCTGCCTCTATCTTGGCCTTCAACTATGCAGTTGGTGCCCCCCCCCCCCCCTCTCTACTGTTCCTTTCGTCCTGTTGCGTCCTGATACGTTCAGTGCACTGGTACGAGCTCTTTCACGAACCTCAACTATGTATAGGAAAAAAACAGTTCCAAATGGATGGTGATCTGAATCGTGTTTTATGTGAATACTTGCTTGCAAAAGCAAAATATTTGTTTGAAACCTCATTCATTGAGCAACAGTGTTACGAAGATTAACTTGTTCTTGCGATGAATATTCAGGATGATAACGAAAGGTATTGTAATTTTATAATCGTGGACCGCAAGGTGGACTCGAGGTCACATCCTCCTCCTGATTGATCACAAATTTAGCAACAGATTGTCCATCCGAGACTCACTGCCCATTCTCTACTGCCGCGAACGGACCCCACCCCTCAGCTATTCTTACCTCGTGACCATGTGCTGATTGGTTCTCCACCTGGCCTGTCGAGCCTCGCGCTACAATCACAGTTGCGAGTGGTTTCAGATGATTCTGGCAGTCTTGGCGGTTCTTACCTCTTGAAATGAACTGTTGCTGTCCTCGGTTTGGGGAGGGGAGGGTATTTGCTGGGCTTGCGGAGCTGGTTGTTGGCAATTCGGTTTGGCAATTCGGTTTGGCAATTCGGTTGGCAATTCGGTTCACTTTCCCCTTGTTACTAAAAACAGAGCAGAGCAGTGGTTCACAAAAAACTTCAACCCTGATTTTTGCCTGCAACCCTCTTCTGGTTAAACTGCCAAAGTCTAGGCTCTCTGCTCACCTTCACTCTTTCATTCCCCTTTTCTCCCGCCTCTGGAACAAACTCCCCCACTCCCTTCAATCCCACTCCTCCCTCCAGGTCTTTAAAACAACTGTTCACCACCATCTCTTATCTTCCCCCATCCAAAACCTTGATCTTTTCTACCCCCGGTAATTCACCCCAGAGTCCTTGCAGTGTTCATATGTTTTAATCCTCTCCCACCTCCCCCCAAGTCCTCCCGATGTCCCTGCTCTCAAATGTTGTGTTTGTGTCCTTCCCCCTCTCTTTTGTGTCCTTCCCCCTCTCTTTTGTGTCCTTCCCCCTCTCTCCCCATCTTGTCTACCGCTCCCCTTGTTTTTTGTGTTTTGTGTGTCGGTTTGTCTTTTTGTGTGATTAATGTTAGCTCTTTCACGAGCCTCGATCTTGTATACAAAAAAAAAGAAAAAAAAAGAAAAAAAGAAAAGAAACCAAATAGACAGATTGCAAAAGGATCGATTTAAAGACTTGATGAAGGGGAACGGTGGGGAAGCTTGTAGACACATTACGGAGGGGAGGGGCCATGATTATCATCTTCTACACAGAAACCATCGTTTTCACACAGAAACCGCACACTTACGCTGATCATGTACTAATGGTATAGCTAATCTATTTTACACCGTTACCCCCGATTCACGTCCCCGCAACAGTATCACGAGCTCTTAGTTTACCCTCGTGTAAAACATTTATCCATCAATAACAATAATTTTGTTTGAATTGTGGAACAGGTCGTATGCTCGCCATTGACGTCTCAGGTTGCTGGTATTTGGTTTTCAAATGAAGTGTCTCATGTTTACTGATTTTACTAAGCATCGTCAAAACAAGTATTTCACTTTCCCCTTGTTACTAAAAACAGAGCAGAGCAGTGGTTCACAAAAAACTTCAACCCTGATTTTTGTTCTTCAAACTCATTGAATATGCTCTGAAGTCTTTTGCATCAGTCACAGGAAATAACTACTTCTGCATAGCTGCCTTTGGTATTTTTGAGTGATTTATTTACCATCATTGGTATTTTGAGTGATTTTAAGTTTTGTAAAATCGTGTGCATCATGGTTTGTATCATCATTTATTAGTTGTGATTGTTTTTTTTTGTGGTTCTAATGTTTCCTTGTTACGCTGAGTTTTTATCTCATTCTAAAACCGAATTATGGAATTGCATTGAGCAGATTTTTCATGTTTTCGGTTTGACTTTTCCCTCTTTTTGTTTTTTCGTCTTTCCTATTACCACTTATGTTTGCTCTCCTCTACCCAGCATACATGAACTGATATTCTCATACATTACAAACTGTGTTCAGGTGTGCATGTCCATTTCTCTGTCAGTGCCACTTACCGACAATTCCACATTTTGCCTTACCCCTGACTGTGTCTACTATTAATCTTGATTTTGATAGTCTCTATGTAACTATTGAGTAATCGTACTGGTTGAGCTATGTGGCTATGACTTGGCAGGCAGGGTTGAAGTTTGTGCAAGACACCATGAAAAACATCTCTACAAGCATCGATGCTGCCTCGGTCGTGCACAGCTCCGACTTGGTTGTGGAGGCCATTGTGGAAAATCTACAAATCAAGCAGGATGTGTTTGCAACCCTTGACAAATTTGCACCTGAGTAAGTATTTCTGTTCGTGCAGATTAAAGGAGGGTTTCATTTAATGATGGGTAAGAACATAAAATTACCTGAAATGGTGGTTTATCAAACTTAAATAATAGGAAAACTGATGTTTTGGGCCTTGCCCTTCTTTGGAGTAAAAGACGAAGGGTTTTATTTTTGCTCCGGCAAAGGGTAAGGGCCGAAACGTCAGTTTTTCCTTTTGTTGAAGGTTGATCAATCACCGTTTAAGGTAATTTTTAAAATCTCTTCTTACTTCGTTTTCCACCCATGCAGATCGCTATTCATATGCTGAAATTAGCGATTATATTCTACTTTACTACGCACTAAACTGTTGATTAGCATGGTAATCATTTTGTACCATATATACTCTTTCAAACTAACTAATGCATTCACAGTTTTAGCGAGTGGCCTCTGTAGGCCCATTTATACCAAGGCCACTTGGGTCCGGGCCCACAGTGAAGGTGAATGTGTTGCCATATCCCCACAGCAAATTCGAATTTGGCCTTGATGCTTTTGGTGCTTTCCATCTTGCGGTGTAGCCTTTGTAATTTTGCTGTCAAAGTCTTCTGCGAATGGTAGATTGCGATACCTTCATCCCTGCACTCTGGAGGTTGTTGGTGATGTCACTGAGAATTGTTTTTAGGGTTTTTCCTCACAGCACTGATTATTTTTTTGTCATCAAATGCAGTCGTTTTCCTTGGCTGTCCTGGCCATTATCGATTGCAAAGTACACTTGTGCTTTCTTTCTTTTTCAAGATATTCCAAATTGTTGCATTTGCTATGCCCAATTTTTGTGCCAACGTTCTAATTCTGTATTCTGTTCTTTCAGCTTCAAAATTGCTTGCTTTTCTTTAATAGACAGTTCTCTGGTCTTCACGTTGGTTTGTACGCCCTCTGACTCCCAAGCCAAAAGCAACGGCTAAAACCAAGACAAGACTTTATGTCTTTCAATCCTGACAAATCTCACACTCTTACGATGTCTCTCCGAAAAGACCGACTGGACAACCCTCCCATCCACTTTCTGAATAATCCTCTCCAAGAAGTTCTGTCACTCAAGCTTTTGGGTCTCACTATCTGCCATGATCCTTCCTGGGAAAACCACATTTCAAATCTGGCCTCCAAAGCCAGTCGCCGACTGGGCATCCTCCATCGTGCGAAGTCCTTCCTTGGCACACCTGAGCTCCTCACCACATACAAGGCTTTCATCCGCAGCTCAATGGAATACTGCTCTCCCCTCTGGGCTGGTGCTCCTGCCTCACACCTAGCTCGTCTTCACGCTGTTGAAACCAAAGCATTCAGAATCATTGGAATCTCCCGTGATGAAGCTAACTCCAAGGGCCTCTCACTCACTCACAGCAGGCAGGTTGGTGGTCTTTCCGTCTTCTACCGACTCCTCTCTGGCCTTGCCCCCCCAGCTTTCTCTGGGCTCGGTCCCGCAAATATTCCTAAAGGTCGCACAAGATCTGCCTGCAACCCTCTTAAGGTTAAACTACCAAAATCAAGACTCTCTGCTCACCTTCACTCCTTCATTCCTCTTTTCTCCCACCTCTGGAACAAACTCCCTTACTCTCTTCAATCCCACTCCACCCTCCAGGTCTTTAAAACAGCTGTTCACCACCATCTCTTATCTTCCCCCATCCAAAACCTTGATCTTTTCTACCCCCGCTAATTTCACCCCAATTCCACTTTTTTGAAATACCAACTTCTGTCCTGGAAGTCCTTGGTGTCCTTGTGTTTTATACTTCTCCCACCCCCCCCCCCGCTCCAAAAATCGCTCGCTTTGCCAAGGGGCTCGCTCCCCCCCCGTTCCCCTCCCCTCCCCTCCCCCTCCCCCTCCCCCTCCCCCTCCCCTCCCCCGCCCGGCAATGCCGGGTACTTCTGCTAGTAATCTATGTTTGATACAAAATCCAACGTTGAGAGGGAAAGTTGATAGGTTTATTGTGAAAAAAATTGATAATTGCTAAATTGAAACTTGGTCTTGGTTCTTCAGGTGTTTCACCCTCAAAAACCTATTAAGCTCTAATGATGTTTTCAAGACTGAGGAGCTTTTGGCTAATGAATTACATAAACCTATAATCACAAAGTTTAAAAGAAGCAAGGTTTATTCCAAGGGTGTTGATTACATCTGGTCCGCTGATTTAATTGAATTAAATAATGATAAGGGATACAAGTATGCTTTAGCCGTTATTGATTTGAGGAGTAGATTTGCTTGGGTTGTTCCTTTGAAAAACAAAAGGGGTGATACTCTTATGTTGGCTCTCAGTGAAATATTTAGTAAAAGCAAAAGGAAACCAAAGAAGTTATGGACTGATGAGGGAACAGAGTTCTATAACAAAATATTTATGAAATTTCTTAAGGGGGAGGGTATTAAATTATACAGCACCTTTAATGAATGAAAGGCAGTTGTTATTGAGCATTTTAATCGCACTTTGAAAAAGACATTATATAAAAAATATTACACAAGTCGGTTCTCAACAGTGGGTATCTTTAATTCAAAATATTGTAGATAATTACAATAATACAGTTCATTCATCAACAAAATCAAAACCAAAATCAAAATCAAAATCTTTTCTACCCCCGCTAATTTCACCCCAAATCCACTTTTTTGAAATACCAACTTCTGTCCTGGAAGTCCTTGGTGTCCTTGTGTTTTATACTTCTCCCACCCCCCCCCCCCCTCCTTCCCACGTCTCCTCCCCCCAAGCCCTCTCCCTCCCACACATCTCCCTGCTCTCAAATGTTGTGTGCTCTCAAGTGTTTGTGTGCTTCCCCTTCTCTCCCCATCTTGTCTTCCGCTCCCTCTTTTTATATATTTTGTTTGTCTGGTTGATTTGTTTGTGAAGTAAATGTGAGCTCTTTCACGAGCCTCGTTTCAGTATACAAAAAAAAACACAAAAAATGAGCTGTGAATGTCTTTTTTTTTTGTGAACAATCAATGCAACAAGAAACACCTGTCCGTCACCTGTTCCTGTACTTATGCTCACCTAAAATGGGGGACTGAACATAAAAGGTGCTATTTTTCTACAATGGTAAAACTTGTACACATAGAAATACCAAGAAATAAAAGATGACCTTCTGTACTCTTGCCAAATTTCTTGAGTATAATCAATAATAACAAATGTGACTTCACTGTTCCAATACTTATGGAGGGCACTGTATGTCTATCTTGTCTATCTCACCATCAAAACACACTGTGAAATTGCATTTATGCATTGTGTGGTCAATTGTGAATTACAAAGGCTTTGTAAACATTTTATACATTAAAATATTAGGGTAGATTAGAAACTAGAAATGCAAGAATAAAAATTGGTGTTGCTTAAAAATAAACCACTTAAATTTTCAATGTATCAGTCGATAATTTTGCACTAATAAAAAGAAAAGCTTTCATTCTTATCACCAGACTTGATCATTTCTCTTTCCCAATATCACGATGACCTACGATGTTTATTTATACATTTGTTTCCACAGACGGGCCATTTTTGTGAGCAACACTTCTTCCTTACCAATCACGAACATTGCTAATGCCACAACACGACAAGACCGTTTTGGTGGCCTGCATTTCTTCAACCCTGTGCCAATGATGCCATTAGTAGAGGTTGGTGATATGTACAAACTTTACTTTATTAGCAAAGGACCTGTCCTCATGGATGGGTTAATTCCCCACTTCTGTTATGTATCTTATATGGGTTTCAGACAGAGAATTGGTATATTTTAGTATGAATTGTAATACCCGTTTTCACTATTTAAAAAAAAAAACCCACCTTTCAAGGCCATTTTTCCCCACAAAGCGGGGGTTGGCCTTTTTCGGGCACCGTGGTTGTTGTTGTTTTTTGTTGGTCCCCTTTTTGAAGCAATGTTTTACAGCCGGATGCCCTTCCTGCCGCCAACCCTTTTTGTCGCCTTTTTTTTTTTTTTTTTTTTTTTTGTATACAAGATCGAGGCTCGTGAAAGAGCGAACATTAATCACACAGAAAGACAAACAGACACACAAAACAAATAACATCGGGAGCGGTAGACAAGATGGGGAGAGAGGGGGAAGGACACAAACACAACATTTGAGAGCAGGGACCGAGAGACATGGAGACATCGAGATTGATTTTTACGAGATTTTGATTTTACGACAAACAGGGAATTAACAGTGAACTGGTACTCAATTTGCCGACCTAGGAAGGATGACAGGCTGAGTCAACCCCCCTGGCGTAAATTCAGCGATCGACCGGGATTCGAACCCAGGATCCTAGGATCCTAAGCTGGCACCCTAGCCGCTAGCCCAACACCAGGCTTTTTTTTTTTTTTTAATAGACCTCGGGGGCTATGATTTTGGGGTTTACTTAACCACTTAAAACCAACACCCTGAGTAAACCACCAGTTTTCAAATCCGTCTGTCAGTCGGTTCAGGAATACCCACAAAAACTTCTCGTGATGTTAAAACACAAGTTTGGTATGGCAGTTCCAACTTCCGGGAATATGATTTTAATTTTTTCGGCAAGTTAATTTTTTATTCCTCCGCAATGACGTCGCCAGAGGCATTATATTTTCGGATTGTCCATTCGTGCGTCCTTGATAGGTTTTCGTTATCGTGTTAATTTAAGGTGGTTGATGGCTTAAGGAATCCAAGTCAAACTTGGTACAAGTATGTATAATGATGCAAAGATATACTGCTGAAATTATGGGATCAAGAGGTCAAAGGTCAGAGATACAGTTCGGTAGAAATTACTACTGTGCTAACTTGTGAACCAGTGATGGGAATTTCACCAAACTTGGTATAAGTATACATTATGATGCAAAGATGAACTGATTCGATTTTGGGGTCGATTTCTGCATGAAGAGGTCAAAGGTCAGTTTCTGTGAAAGGTTTTGTTACCGCGATAACTTAAGAATGGCTGAAGGGAACTACATCAAACTTGGTACAAGTATGCATAATGATGCAAAGATAAACGGATTACATTTTGGGGCAAGAGTTCAAGCCGGAGGTCCCGTTAGGTGAAAATTCTGTTACTGCGCTAACTTGTGAACCAGTGATGGGAATTTGACCAAACTTGGTACAAGTATATATTATGATGAAAAGACGAACTGATTCGATTTTGGCATCAAAATTTTGGCATCAGAGGTCATAGGAGGTAAAAATGTGGTACTTGAGAACAGCTGAAGGGATTTAAATCAAACTTGGTAAACCATGTATAATGATGTAATAATGTGGGCAGACGCATATTGGTCGATGTCGCGATATCGAAGTGCCATTCTCGTTTTTCTTTACGCCTCCACAGCCGAATGTGCCAGAGGCATCATTTCACTTCTATGCCATTATAACCTCTTATTTATTTATTTATTTTTTACTTTGTGGTCATATGTCAATAATTTGCTTCCAATTAAAATTTACAATAGTGATGTAAAATATTGGATATCTTTACTGTTTTTTGGGTCTGTCTCTTTTGGTTCATGCATAAGAAATAATGTTGGCGGGAATGTATTTCCAAATAAGCAATGGTATAATGACCCCTTTTAGCGCGTTTAAGATTAGTGCTGTCTTCTCCATGAACGCATCATGAGTGCTAAGCGAGGTATTACTGTACTGTACTGTACTTAAGATAGCTAAAGGAGGTGGTGGGACGCAATGGAGTTTACTCTTAGCAGAGAACTCCTCACCTGGCAATGCCCGTGAAGAAAGTACCACAGCGACTTTTACAACTGCTTGCGCACGTTTTATGTAGTTGATATAAAAGCAACATGAGTAGGATTGAAAACATGATAGCGCACCGTCAGTACCAGAAACAACCCCTTCCCCCTTTTGTACACGTAATAAATAGATGCCCCCCTTACATTCATAAGTGAAAGCCTTTTTGAAAACTCTTATTTTTACTGCACGTTTTGTTTTGCACATTTCTTTTTGTTTCTGTATAACATGCAGTGGCGTCTGCAATATCTGTTTCAAAGAATCCTATTATTTAACATATGCTGGTAATTCAATGAATAACAAGTTGTTGTGATTTCTCAGGTGGTTCAGACGCCTATGACGAGTCAAGCCACATTTGAAGCTTTAACTGACTTTGCCAAAGCCCTTGGAAAGCACCCTGTTGCATGCAAGGTAAACTTCTATAACTATGCAAATTTTTGATTGACTGAAATGTTGAACATATCAAGGGGGAATGAAAATGATGATGGAGAAGGTTTTTGAGGAACATGTGGTTCGTGCTACCAAGACTGATATTTAAAAAAACGAATATGGGTGAAGGTGATAGTCTGATAGATGTAGATGTTACACAGACTGAATATAAAGAAAACAAGAACTGAAGTTATACAGGGACTTCATATTTGTTCTGAGTAGATAGCATGCAGAATAGCTTTACAGGAAGGCTCGTGGGAGTCAGAACAGTGAATGGATTTTTAAAAGGGAATTGGAAAAATACGTAGAAGTAAATGAGATATGATATAGCTTGCGAAAACAAAATAATGCGATACTGCTTGCATGTGTGTTGTGATGCTTTAAATGGTTGTTATATCAGGTGGGTATCAGAAGTTGGAACGAAACCCTCCCTGGTCCCAAAGTATCTGTCTTCATTGTTTAGGTTTGGGTTTTGAGCACCAGGTTGTGATTTTTCTTTCATGTTTAAGCAGAATAACATTTTCACTTACTCCATATCACAGTATATATCTTGCTCCAAAGGAGCTTTTTAAAGATCGTCAGTGAACCTTGGACAGCTTAATTTTTACAGGACCTAAGGCTAGTAGTGAAGTGTACCTGAGGCCCCCTAGTAGAAGTACCTAAGGCCCCCTAGTAGAAGTACCTAAGGCTCCCTCCCCACCTCCCCCACCCCTCCCCACACACACACACGACAACGAAGCATCATACAAATAACTTGGAGTAGAAGAGGGCCACCAAATATGTCACAAACAAATGCGCAAAACAATCACCAAAGAATACCCATGTAAGCTAAACCTGAAAACATACCTTTCCCCATGAAACAAAATCAAAGCCATAAACCAACTCGCAGTACCAGTGTTCCAATATAGCTGCGGAATAATAAAGTAGCTCCAATCAGAAATCAACAAGTTGGACATCAAAACTAGAAAACTCCTTACCATCCATAAGATGTTTTACAAAAACCATTGCATTCCAAGAATGTACCTGCCGAGGCGAG
The DNA here is from genome assembly GCF_964187855.1 of Myxine glutinosa. Lineage (NCBI taxonomy): Eukaryota > Metazoa > Chordata > Myxini > Myxiniformes > Myxinidae > Myxine > Myxine glutinosa. The sequence continues at coordinate 72,720,200 of NC_136264.1, read as the reverse complement.
AAGGAGGGAGTGGCCTGATGGAACTCAACCAGGTGCACATGGCGACGAGTGTAGGACTAGCTGAGTATTTGAAATGCTCAACAGACTTTCGGATGCAATTTGAAAACAAACATTAACACAACAAACCTGAAAAAGTATCCCTAACTCACCTTGCAAAGAATTTCAAAAAACAGGTGCGAATAGAAGACGCCGCACAGGAAAATGAAACAGCAACAAATACAGCCCCAACTAGAACGCCACTCAATAGAGCGCATACTCCCGCCGTGGGTCAAGTTGGAATAGTACGATTTCACAAAAGTTTGAGGGAGTAGTTCAGTGACAACACAAGACAAGACAGACACTGCACCGATATATATAATGTATAATTGTGTGTATATATATATATATATATATATATATATATATATATATATATACATATATACATATATATATATATATACATATACTGTATATATAATATATAGAAGATTAAAAACACCTCACAGCCACAAAACACGAAATTAAAAACACCTCACATCCACAAAACACGAAATTAAAAACACCTCAGCCACAAAACACAAAATTTAAAACACTTCACAGCCACAAAACACGAAATAAAAAACACTTCACAGCCACAAAACACAAAATTAAAAACACCTCAGCCACAAAACACAAAATTAAAAACACCTCACAGCCACAAAACACAAAATTAAAAACACCTCAGCCACAAAACACAAAATTAAAAACACCTCAGCCACAAAACACAAAATTAAAAACACCTCAGCCACAAAACACTAAATTAAAAACACCTCAGCCACAAAACACTAAATTAAAAACACCTCAGCCACAAAACACGAAATTAAAAACACCTCAGCCACAAAACACAAAATTAAAAACACCTCACAGCCACAAAACACAAAATTAAAAACACTTCAGCCACGAAACACAAAATTAAAAACACTTCACAGCCACAAAACACAAAATTAAAAACACTTCACAGCCACAAAACACAAAACTAAAAACACCTCAGCCACAAAACACAAAATTAAAAACACTTCACAGCCACAAAACACAAAATTCAAAACACCTCAGCCACAAAACACTAAATTAAAAACACCTCACAGCCACAAAACACAAAATTAAAAACACTTCACAGCCACAAAACACAAAATTCAAAACACCTCAGCCACAAAACACTAAATTAAAAACACTTCACAGCCACAAAACACAAAATTCAAAACACCTCAGCCACAAAACACTAAATTAAAAACACTTCACAGCCACAAAACACAAAATTAAAAACACTTCACAGCCACAAAACACAAAATTCAAAACACCTCAGCCACAAAACACTAAATTAAAAACACCTCACAGCCACAAAACACGAAATTAAAAACATCTCGGCCACAAAACACTAAATTAAAAACACTTCACAGCCACAAAACACAAAATTAAAAACACTTCACAGCCACAAAACACAAAACTAAAAACACCTCAGCCACAAAACACAAAATTAAAAACACTTCACAGCCACAAAACACAAAATTCAAAACACCTCAGCCACAAAACACAATTAAAAACACCTCAGCCACAAAACACGAAATTAAAAACACTTCACAGCACAAAACACAAAATTAAAAACACCTCAGCCACGAAACACAAAATTAAAAACACCTCAGCCACAAAACACGAAATTAAAAACATCTCAGCCACAAAACACTAAATTAAAAACACTTCACAGCACAAAACACAAAATTAAAAACACCACAGCCACGAAACACAAAATTAAAAACACCTCACAGCCACAAAACACAAAATTAAAAACACCTCAGCCACAAAACACGAAATTAAAAACACCTCAGCCACAAAACACGAAATTAAAAACACCTCACAGCCACAAAACACAAAATTAAAAACACCTCACAGCCACAAAACACGAAATTAAAAACACCTCACAGCCACAAAACACGAAATTAAAAACACCTCACAGCCACAAAACACAAAATTAAAAACACCTCACAGCCACAAAACACAAAATTAAAAACACCTCACAGCCACAAAACACAAAATTAAAAACACCTCAGCCACAAAACACGAAATTAAAAACACCACAGCCACGAAACACAAAATTAAAAACACCTCAGCCACAAAACACGAAATTAAAAACACCTCACAGCCACAAAACACAAAATTAAAAACACCTCACAGCCACAAAACACGAAATTAAAAACACCTCACAGCCACGAAACACGAAATTAAAAACACCTCACAGCCACAAAACACGAAATTAAAAACACCTCACAGCCACAAAACACAAAATTAAAAACACCTCACAGCCACAAAACACGAAATTAAAAACACCTCAGCCACAAAACACGAAATTAAAAACACTTCACAGCCATGAAACACGAAATTAAAAACACCTCACAGCCACAAAACACTAAATTAAAAACACCTCACAGCCACAAAACACTAAATTAAAAACACCTCACAGCCACAAAACACTAAATTAAAAACACCTCACAGCCACAAAACACTAAATTAAAAACACCTCACAGCCACAAAACACTAAATTAAAAACACTTCACAGCCACAAAACACAAAATTAAAAACACTTCACAGCCACAAAACACAAAATTAAAAACACCTCACAGCCACAAAACACGAAATTAAAAACACTTCACAGCCACAAAACACAAAATTAAAAACACCTCAGCCACAAAACACGAAATTAAAAACACCTCAGCCACAAAACACGAAATTAAAAACACCTCACAGCCACAAAACACTAAATTAAAAACACCTCACAGCCACAAAACACTAAATTAAAAACACCTCACAGCCACAAAACACTAAATTAAAAACACCTCACAGCCACAAAACACTAAATTAAAAACACCTCACAGCCACAAAACACTAAATTAAAAACACCTCACAGCCACAAAACACTAAATTAAAAACACTTCACAGCCACAAAACACGAAATTAAAAACACCTCACAGCCACAAAACACTAAATTAAAAACACCTCACAGCCACAAAACACTAAATTAAAAACACCTCACAGCCACAAAACACTAAATTAAAAACACTTCACAGCCACAAAACACAAAATTAAAAACACCTCACAGCCACAAAACACAAAATTAAAAACACCTCACAGCCACAAAACACGAAATTAAAAACACTTCACAGCCACAAAACACAAAATTAAAAACACCTCACAGCCACAAAACACTAAATTAAAAACACCTCACAGCCACAAAACACTAAATTAAAAACACCTCACAGCCACAAAACACTAAATTAAAAACACCTCAGCCACAAAACACTAAATTAAAAACACCTCACAGCCATGAAACACGAAATTAAAAACACTTCACAGCCATGAAACACAAAATTAAAAACACCTCAGCCACAAAACACAAAATTAAAAACACCTCACAGCCACAAAACACAAAATTAAAAACACCTCAGCCACAAAACACGAAATTAAAAACACGTCACAGCCACAAAACACAAAATTAAAAACACTTCAGCCACGAAACACAAAATTAAAAACACTTCACAGCCACAAAACACAAAACTAAAAACACCTCAGCCACAAAACACAAAATTAAAAACACTTCACAGCCACAAAACACAAAATTAAAAACACTTCACAGCCACAAAACACAAAATTAAAAATACTTCACAGCCACAAAACACAAAATTAAAAACACTTCACAGCCACAAAACACAAAATTCAAAACACCTCAGCCACAAAACACAAAATTCAAAACACCTCAGCCACAAAACACAATTAAAAACACCTCAGCCACAAAACACGAAATTAAAAACACTTCACAGCACAAAACACAAAATTAAAAACACCTCAGCCACGAAACACAAAATTAAAAACACCTCAGCCACAAAACACGAAATTAAAAACACCTCAGCCACAAAACACGAAATTAAAAACACCTCACAGCCACAAAACACAAAATTAAAAACACCTCACAGCCACAAAACACGAAATTAAAAACACCTCACAGCCACAAAACACAAAATTAAAAACACCTCAGCCACAAAACACGAAATTAAAAACACCTCAGCCACAAAACACGAAATTAAAAACACCTCACAGCCACAAAACACGAAATTAAAAACACTTCACAGCCACAAAACACAAAATTAAAAACACCTCACAGCCACAAAACACGAAATTAAAAACACCTCACAGCCACAAAACACAAAATTAAAAACACCTCACAGCCACAAAACACGAAATTAAAAACACCTCACAGCCACAAAACACGAAATTAAAAACATCTCAGCCACAAAACACTAAATTAAAAACACTTCACAGCCACAAAACACAAAATTAAAAACACTTCACAGCCACAAAACACAAAACTAAAAACACCTCAGCCACAAAACACAATTAAAAACACCTCAGCCACAAAACACGAAATTAAAAACACCTCACAGCACAAAACACAAAATTAAAAACACCTCAGCCACGAAACACAAAATTAATAACACCTCAGCCACAAAACACGAAATTAAAAACACTTCACAGCACAAAACACAAAATTAAAAACACCTCAGCCACGAAACACAAAAGTAAAAACACTTCACAGCACAAAACACAAAATTAAAAACACCTCAGCCACGAAACACAAAATTAAAAACACCTCAGCCACAAAACACGAAATTAAAAACACCTCAGCCACAAAACACTAAATTAAAAACACCTCACAGCCACAAAACACTAAATTAAAAACACCTCAGCCACAAAACACAAAATTAAAAACACCTCAGCCACGAAACACAAAATTAAAAACACCTCAGCCACAAAACACAAAATTAAAAACACCTCAGCCACAAAACACGAAATTAAAAACACTTCACAGCACAAAACACAAAATTAATAACACCTCAGCCACAAAACACGAAATTAAAAACACCTCAGCCACAAAACACAAAATTAAAAACACCTCAGCCACGAAACACAAAATTAAAAACACCTCAGCCACAAAACACAAAATTAAAAACACCTCAGCCACGAAACACAAAATTAATAACACCTCAGCCACAAAACACGAAATTAAAAACACTTCACAGCACAAAACACAAAATTAATAACACCTCAGCCACAAAACACGAAATTAAAAACACTTCACAGCACAAAACACAAAATTAAAAACACCTCAGCCACAAAACACAAAATTAAAAACACTTCACAGCCACGAAACACAAAATTAAAAACACTTCACAGCACAAAACACAAAATTAAAAACACCTCAGCCACAAAACACGAAATTAAAAACACCTCACAGCCACAAAACACAAAATTAATAACACCTCAGCCACAAAACACGAAATTAAAAACACCTCACAGCCACAAAACACAAAATTAAAAACACCACAGCCACGAAACACAAAATTAAAAACACCTCACAGCCACAAAACACAAAATTAAAAACACCTCAGCCACAAAACACGAAATTAAAAACACCTCACAGCCACAAAACACAAAATTAAAAACACCTCACAGCCACAAAACACGAAATTAAAAACACCTCAGCCACAAAACACGAAATTAAAAACACCTCACAGCCACAAAACACAAAATTAAAAACACCTCAGCCACAAAACACGAAATTAAAAACACCTCACAGCCACAAAACACAAAATTAAAAACACCTCACAGCCACAAAACACGAAATTAAAAACACCTCACAGCCACAAAACACGAAATTAAAAACATCTCAGCCACAAAACACTAAATTAAAAACACTTCACAGCCACAAAACACAAAATTAAAAACACTTCACAGCCACAAAACACAAAACTAAAAACACCTCAGCCACAAAACACAAAATTAAAAACACCTCAGCCACAAAACACGAAATTAAAAACACCTCACAGCCACAAAACACGAAATTAAAAACATCTCAGCCACAAAACACTAAATTAAAAACACTTCACAGCCACAAAACACAAAATTAAAAACACTTCACAGCCACAAAACACAAAACTAAAAACACCTCAGCCACAAAACACAAAATTAAAAACACTTCACAGCCACAAAACACAAAATTCAAAACACCTCAGCCACAAAACACAATTAAAAACACCTCAGCCACAAAACACGAAATTAAAAACACCTCACAGCACAAAACACAAAATTAAAAACACCTCAGCCACAAAACACGAAATTAAAAACACTTCACAGCACAAAACACAAAATTAAAAACACCTCAGCCACGAAACACAAAATTAAAAACACCTCAGCCACAAAACACGAAATTAAAAACACCTCAGCCACAAAACACTAAATTAAAAACACCTCACAGCCACAAAACACTAAATTTAAAACACCTCAGCCACAAAACACAAAATTAAAAACACCTCAGCCACGAAACACAAAATTAAAAACACCTCAGCCACAAAACACAAAATTAAAAACACCTCAGCCACGAAACACAAAATTAAAAACACCTCACAGCACAAAACACAAAATTAATAACACCTCAGCCACAAAACACGAAATTAAAAACACTTCACAGCACAAAACACAAAATTAAAAACACCTCAGCCACAAAACACTAAATTAAAAACACCTCACAGCACAAAACACAAAATTAAAAACACTTCACAGCACAAAACACAAAATTAAAAACACCTCACAGCACAAAACACAAAATTAAAAACACTTCACAGCACAAAACACAAAATTAAAAACACTTCACAGCACAAAACACAAAATTAAAAACACCTCAGCCACGAAACACAAAATTAAAAACACCTCAGCCACAAAACACGAAATTAAAAACACCTCACAGCCACAAAACACAAAATTAAAAACACCTCAGCCACGAAACACAAAATTAAAAACACCTCAGCCACAAAACACGAAATTAAAAACACTTCACAGCACAAAACACAAAATTAAAAACACCTCACAGCCACAAAACACTAAATTAAAAACACTTCACAGCCACAAAACACAAAATTAAAAACACTTCACAGCCACAAAACACAAAATTAAAAACACCTCAGCCACAAAACACAAAATTAAAAACACTTCACAGCACAAAACACAAAATTAAAAACACCTCAGCCACGAAACACAAAATTAAAAACACCTCAGCCACAAAACACGAAATTAAAAACACCTCACAGCCACAAAACACAAAATTAAAAACACCTCACAGCCACAAAACACAAAATTAAAAACACCTCACAGCCACAAAACACAAAATTAAAAACACCTCAGCCACAAAACACGAAATTAAAAACACCTCAGCCACGAAACACAAAATTAAAAACACCTCAGCCACAAAACACGAAATTAAAAACACCTCAGCCACAAAACACGAAATTAAAAACACTTCACAGCCACAAAACAAAATTAAAAACACCTCACAGCCACAAAACAAAATTAAAAACACCTCACAGCCACAAAACACGAAATTAAAAACACCTCACAGCCACAAAACAAAATTAAAAACACCACAGCCACGAAACACAAAATTAAAAACACCTCAGCCACAAAACACGAAATTAAAAACACCTCACAGCCACAAAACACAAAATTAAAAACACCTCACAGCCATGAAACACGAAATTAAAAACACCTCACAGCCACAAAACACAAAATTAAAAACACCTCACAGCCACAAAACAAAATTAAAAACACCTCACAGCCACAAAACACGAAATTAAAAACACTTCACAGCCACAAAACACGAAATTAAAAACACCTCACAGCCACAAAACAAAATTAAAAACACCTCAGCCACAAAACACGAAATTAAAAACACCTCACAGCCACAAAACACAAAATTAAAAACACCTCACAGCCACAAAACAAAATTAAAAACCCTTCACAGCCACAAAACACGAAATTAAAAACACCTCAGCCACAAAACACAAAATTAAAAACACCTCAGCCACAAAACACGAAATTAAAAACACTTCACAGCCACAAAACAAAATTAAAAACACCTCACAGCCACAAAACACGAAATTAAAAACACCTCACAGCCACAAAACAAAATTAAAAACCCTTCACAGCCACAAAACAAAATTAAAAACACCTCACAGCCACAAAACACGAAATTAAAAACACCTCACAGCCACAAAACAAAATTAAAAACCCTTCACAGCCACAAAACACGAAATTAAAAACACCTCAGCCACAAAACACGAAATTAAAAACACTTCACAGCCACAAAACACAAAATTAAAAACACCTCACAGCCACAAAACAAAATTAAAAACACCTCACAGCCACAAAACACGAAATTAAAAACACCTCACAGCCACAAAACAAAATTAAAAACCCTTCACAGCCACAAAACACGAAATTAAAAACACCTCAGCCACAAAACACGAAATTAAAAACACTTCACAGCCACAAAACACAAAATTAAAAACACCTCAGCCACAAAACACTAAATTAAAAACCCTTCACAGCCACAAAACACGAAATTAAAAACACCTCAGCCACAAAACACGAAATTAAAAACACTTCACAGCCACAAAACACGAAATTAAAAACACCTCACAGCCACAAAACAAAATTAAAAACACCTCACAGCCACAAAACACGAAATTAAAAACACCTCACAGCCACAAAACAAAATTAAAAACCCTTCACAGCCACAAAACACGAAATTAAAAACACCTCAGCCACAAAACACGAAATTAAAAACACTTCACAGCCACAAAACACAAAATTAAAAACACCTCACAGCCACAAAACACTAAATTAAAAACCCTTCACAGCCACAAAACACGAAATTAAAAACACCTCAGCCACAAAACACAAAATTAAAAACACCTCACAGCCACAAAACACTAAATTAAAAACACTTCACAGCCACAAAACACTAAATTAAAAACACTTCACAGCCACAAAACACAAAATTAAAAACACTTCACAGCCACAAAACACAAAATTAAAAACACCTCAGCCACAAAACACAAAATTAAAAACACCTCTCAGCCACAAAACACGAAATTAAAAACACCTCAGCCACAAAACACGAAATTAAAAACACCTCAGCCACAAAACACGAAATTAAAAACACCTCAGCCACAAAACACGAAATTAAAAACCCTTCACAGCCACAAAACACGAAATTAAAAACACCTCAGCCACAAAACACGAAATTAAAAACACCTCAGCCACAAAACACGAAATTAAAAACACCTCACAGACACAAAACACGAAATTAAAAACACCTCACAGCCACGAAACACAAAATTAAAAACACCTCACAGCCACAAAACACGAAATTAAAAACACTTCACAGCCACGAAACACGAAATTAAAAACACCTCACAGCCACAAACACGAAATTAAAAACACCTCACAGCCACGACATTAAAAACACCTCACAGCCACGTGATTTAAAAACACCTCACCACCACATAATTCAAAATACCTCACCACCATGTGATTCAAAACCACCGCCACGTTATTCAAAACACCACAACCACGGAAACAAAAGTTTCAGGGAGTAGTTCAGTGACAACAGACACTGCCCAGATATGTATATATATATAGATAAAGAAACCTGAAAATCGCAGAGCGAGAATTATTTTTTTGGTCTGGGAAGCCCATGCGAGGTTTTTTTTTTTTTTTTGTATACAAGATCGAGGCTCGTGAAAGAGCGAACATTAATCACACAGAAAGACAAACCGACACATAAAACATATAACATCGGGAGCGGTTGACAAGATGGGGAGAGAGGGGGAAGGACACAAACACAACATTTGAGAGCAGGGACCGAGAGACATGGAGACATCGAGAGATCTGAGAGAGGGCGAGGGCTTTGGGGGGGGGGGGGGGCATGGGAAGGGGGCGGTGGGAGAGGTATAAAACATATGGACACTGCCAGGACTTCCAGGAAAGAAGTTGGAATTTCAAACAAGGTGGATCTGGGGTGAATTAGCGGGGGTAGAAAAGATCAAGGTTTTGGATGGGGGAAGATAAGAGATGGTGGTGAACAGCTGTTTTAAAGACCTGGAGGGAGGAGTGGGATTGAAGGGAGTGAGGGAGTTTGTTCCAGAGGCGGGAGAAAAGAGGAATGAAAGAGTGAAGGTGAGCAGAGAGCCGAGATTTCGGCAGTTTAACCATCAGAGGGTTGCTGGCAGATCTTGTGCGACCTGTAGGAATATTTGGGGGACAGAGCACAGAGAGAGCTGGGGGTGCAAGGCCGGAGAGGAGTCGGTAGAAGACAGAAAGACCACCTACCTGCCTGCGGTGAGTGAGTGAAAGGCCCTCAGAGATAGCTTCATCGCAGGAGATTCCAATAATTCTGAAAGCTTTGGTTTCAACAGCGTGAAGCCGAGCTAGGTGTGAGGCAGGAGCACCGGCCCATAGGGGAGAACAGTATTCCATTGAGCTGCGGATGAAAGCCTTGTATGTGGTGAGGAGCTCAGGTGTGCCGAGGAAGGACTTCGCACGACGGAGGATGCCCAGTCGGCGACTGGCTTTGGAGGCCAGCTTGGAAATGTGGTTTTCCCAAGAAAGATCATGGCAGATAGTGAGACCCAAAATCTTGAGCAACAGAACTTCTTGGAGAGGATTGTTGAGAAAGTAGATGGGAGGGTTGTCCAGTCGATCTTTTCGGAGAGACATAGTAAGAGTGTGAGATTTGTCAGGATTGAAAGACATGTTCCACTTGTTTGACCAGTCTGTGATTTTGTCCAGGTCTTCAGAGAGTGAGGAGGCAGCAGACTGCCGATCTGAGGGAAGAGGAATGGAGCGGCAGAGAGTGGAGTCATCAGCAAAGAGATAGAGAGGATTTTCGAGAGAGTCAGAGAGATCATTGATGAAGACCAGAAAAAGCACGGGGCCCAGAACACTGCCTTGGGGAACTCCAGCCTGAACAGGAAGAGGAGATGAGAGAAACCCATTCAGGGCCACACGTTGACGATGACTAGAGAGGAAGTCCGCCAGCCATGCGTGGAGATTTCCATGGATACCAAAGGAGGAGAGTTTGGTGAGCAGAGCGGGGTGCCAGACCGTGTCGAAGGCACGTGATATGTCGAGGGAGACAGCTCTAATTTCCTGTTTGGCATTGAGGACCTCCATCCATTGTTGAGACAGCAGAAGCAGCATGTCCAGAGTAGAGTGACCTGGTCTGAAACCAAATTGATGATCAGAGATCAAGCCATTGGAGAAGAGGAAAGATTTCATATCCGAAGCAATGATGGATTCCATGACTTTGCTGATAATTGGGAGAAGGCTGATTGGTCTGTAGTTGCTAGGATCTGTTTTTGCACCTTTTTTGTGCAAAGCGGTGATGTTGGCTGATTTCCAAGCAGATGGCAGTTGACCTTGAGCAAAAGAGAGGGTGAAGAGAACAGAGAGAGGGTGAGATAGAGCAGCAGAGCAGGATTTTAGGACCCGTGGGCTGATGCCGTCGGGTCCAGTTGCAGAATCAGAGTCGAGGGTTGACAGAAACTTTTCCACCTTGTCAGGAGGAAAGGACACGGAGTCCAGGAGCAGCAGGGTACGACTGGGTATGGTGGGTACAGAGAAGGATGGGTTTGGGACACAAGATTTAGAGGCAAACACAGAGTTGAGGCATTCAGCTTTTTCACGTGCGGAGTCAGCTGTGTAGCCGTTTGAGGTAAGGGAGGGGATGGAGGGGGAACAAACACCAGAAACGGATTTGACCAGACGCCACCAGGATTTGGAAGAGGGAGACAGATAAGAGAGTTCGGTCTTGAGAACGGAGAGATATTGTTTCCTGGCTCTCCTGAGGGTGGACACACACTTGTTTCGGGCTTTGTGAAAGGAAATGAGATTTCCTTCCGTTGGATTTGCTTTCCAGGAGACGAAGGCAAGTTGTTTCTGGGCAACAGCCTCACCACAAGATTCCGTGTACCATGGACGGGAGGAAGGGTATGACAACTGAAGACGAGATGGGATAAATCTGTGCATGAGAGAGAGCAATTTACTTTGGAAGAATTCCCAGGATGAGTTGATGTCAGAGGTGGTAGAGATGGGAGACCAGCCCAGATGATTGATGGCTGCTTGAAGACCGTGCCAGTTGGCCTGAGTGAAATGCCAGACTCGTCGACGCTGAGCAGGCTCCCTGAGGATGGTCAGAGAGATGTCCACTTTAACAAGGACATGATCAGATGATCCGATCGGAGCAGAAGAAGAGCAGCAGACATTTTCAGGGAAGTTAGTCATAAACAAGTCCAGAAGAGAAGATGTTCCGTTGACTGAGATCCGGGTCGGGAAATTGACAGATTGTGTCAGTCCCAGTGAGTCGCAGAAGTCCTTTGCTGAGGAGCCATGGCTGGTGAGAGAGGTACCCACACCCAGCCAACTGGCATGATGACAGTTGAAATCACCACATATGAGGAAGAGAGAGTTGGGATGAGTAGATAGAAGTTGGTCCATATCATCAGACAGCGAGATGTAGATGGAGTCATCACTGTTTGGTGGACGGTACAACACACATATGAACAAGAGGTGGGAGCGAAGGGGAAGCCGTAGCCAGAGGTATTCCTGGGGGTGAGGTGGAGAGAGTGCAGTGCAGGGCGAGTGAGGAAGAGAGTTTTTGATAAAGATAGCAACCCCGCCTCCAGGACGAGGCTCAGGTCTATCATACCGGAGGAGGGAGTAGCCCGGGAGAGATACTATGGAATCAGAGACATCATAAAGGAGGAAAGTTTCTGTTAAGCAGATCACGTCTGGTTTGACAGAAGCAACCTGTATGGAGAGATCAGTTAAGTTTGAACGAAGGCCCTGGATGTTTGAGGTCCATACCGTTAATGAAGAGGAAGGGGGAGCATCAGATACAGAACAGGGGGGAGGAGGGGTAGGGTAAGATGTGGAAGAGGTGGAAGAGGTAGGGAGAGCTGTTGAAGGTGTGTCAGAGATTTCAGAATAGCTCGGAGAAAGGGAAGGATGGGGCGGACAAAAGGTTTGATGGTGATTGGGTGAGCCACAATGAGGTGTTATTTGAGGAGGGGGAAGAGCGAGGCAGAAGGTTGGGGGAGATGGAGGTGAGAGTTTGAAGGGGGAAGAAGCGGGGAGGACGCTTTGAGGAGGGGGAGTGAGAGGGGGGAAATTGAGAAGCAATGAGGGTGGGGAGATTTGAAGGGGAGGGGTGAGGGGGGAGTTTGGGAGGGAAGGGACAAGGGGAGGGATTTGAAAGGGATGGGATATGGGGGAGATTTGGAGGGGAGGGGTGAGGCAGGAGTCTAGGAGGGGAGGGGCGAGGGGGCGTCTTGGCGGGGAGGGGTGAGGGGGTAGTTTAGGAGGGAGGGGGCAAGGGGGGAGATTTGAAAGGGATGGGTGATGGGGAAGATTTGGAGGGGAGGGGTGATGGGGAAGATTTGGAGGGGAGGGGTTATGGGGAAGATTTGGAGGGGAGGGGTGAGATTGGATTTTTGAAAGTGTACGATTTATGGGAAACGAACATTTATTGCAAAATGAGTTTCTTGTGACCTTCGAGTTAAAAATACGTTTAAGGACGCTGGATGGAGGATGGAGTGCAGGAGAGTTTAGGGAATGTAGAAAAAAGGCACTATAGGAGATGGATATATTTTTTTGGGATGAATTGATTTGGTGAACAAGTCGAAAGCAGCCTTTTAAAGAAGAAGAAGAAAAAGGTGTTATAAAATATGATGGAATACATAACTTGAGGGGAAAGTGTAAACATTGAAGGTTAATGAGTGAAAACTATCTGGGGAAATGGGGGAGAAACACGTGGTCGAAGAACGAACGAACAAATAAGAATGAATAAACGAATGACAACAGAGAAGGAAATGTTGTGTGTTTTTTTTTTGTTTGTTTTTTTTTTTTTGAGTTGAGATTTACACAAGGAAGTAGGCTATGGGTGAAAAGACTGGGAATACAGAGAACGAAAGTTATTGGATCACAAACGACGGACCGCTGAGAGAAAAACAAAGCCTCAAGGTTGTACAATGCACACTGTACAAGGCCTCAAGACACGACACGAATTAACACGATTTTCAATACAGGTATGAAAGATTTGCACCGAAAAATCTTCGTCGGGACACAATATACGTACAACACCATAAATAAATACAGTTTTAACGAAAATACAAATGGGAACAATCACTTAACTTCGATTTCAAATCGTTCGCGACGCGGCAAAGGCCTTGCTCGCGACACGGCAAACAGACGATCAATTTATGAAAGATAAACACCGAGAAACAACCAAAGTTGCACACAATAACTTCACACACCGAAAGATAAATACAGTTTCGACAAAATACAATTGTGAACAGACTTAACTTCGAAAAACGTGGAGACCGTGTGGAGCTTCGAAAATCCCTCCCACCTCAAGTTTCTTCTTCTTCAGCCTCTCACAACCCTGGGTGAATATGCGATCTTTTTTTTTAAAGTTCGAATTTTGCCAAATCTGTTTTATTCGTTTGTTAATATACCTCAGCCATTGACAAATCTGGAATTATAATTTTATTTGAGGTTCAAATTAACCTGGGACATTGTGTCAAACGATGCCTGCAAGTCTGTACATGTGATAAATAATTAAACGTCCACAGTCGAAGACTCTTCTTCTTCATGCAATAACAACTTCCAGCTTCCAGACCGTACATGCAATCATCTTCAAATTTTGCACACTTGTTACTCTTCATGACTTCTACTACAGTATGAAGTTTCACGTCGATCAATGAAGTGGTTCAAGAGATATAAATGTTTTTATTATTTGCGTTTAATTAATGATATCTGCCAAACCACGTGACCTATCGCAAATTCCAAAAGGGCATTTTAGTAGACTGATATGCTGAACAGATTTGTGAAGTTTCCCCTCGATTGGATCACAAATGAGGGAGGAGCTAGGTTTCAAATGTTTGTGCTTAAAAACGTCATAACTCTAAAACCATGTGATGCATGACGTCATGCTCGCTGACTTTTTTGTTCGTCATGGTTATGCGATTCTGCCTGCAAAGTTTGGCCTCGATCTGTTCAGGCGTTTTGGAGAAAATAGGATTTTAGTGTTTTTCACTCAAAACAATATGGCGGCCGAACCACATGACCTGTGGTTCGGCCATTTTAATTACCATTAAAATATTCTGCAGACCGAGTCCCTCCTATGGTAAAAATTTGCTCTCAATCGGTCCAATTATTGCAGAGAAAATGTTTTTTTAAAGGAAAAAAAAAAAAAAATCCCCAAAAAATTCCCAAAACAACTTCCTGGATCCGGAATAATTTCCTGAGCTTCACTAAAAACTAATCAATTCTTCCTTATCCCAAGTGCAATCATCCCACCAAATTTCATCCAAATCCGTTCAGAACTTTTCCAGATATCTTGTTCACAAACACACGAACACACACACGCACACACACACACACACACACACACACACACACACACACACACACACACACACACACACACACACACACACACACGGACACGATCGAATGCATTACTCCTTGGCGGGAGTAACAATTGCAAAAAAGAGAAAATAATTATATAAAAATAAATATCAAGAAATAAACATCAACAACTGGGAGAATAACAAAAGAGCAGGAAAATACAAAGAAGAATTGGACAGAATGGGGATAGACAAAGAAGGCTCATTGGAATGGCTAAGAAGAGGTCAGTTCAACTGGGACGGCGAACGAATCATAATAAATGCCCAAAATCAAGGACACCACACCAATGGATTTAAAAATATGGCGGAAATGAGCCAGACAGACAAGTGTAGATTCTGCAAGACAGAAATAGAAAGTACTAGTCACCTGCTCTCGGGATGCAAAAAACTATTATCAGAACAATAGTCAGGTTCACTATGTTTTTTCGTTCAAAATCATGGTAGATTAGCAAACCTATACATTTTTGGAAACGTTATTGCATGGAAAATCTGAAAATCAATGTTTACATTTGCCAATTCCGACCAATTCGATTCGACCAATTCGACCAATCGACCAATTCCATTTGACCAATTCGACCATTCGACCAATCGCTTCGATCGACCATTCGACCAATTCGATCGATTCGATTCGATTCGATTCATCGAATTCGATTCGATCGACCATTCGACCAATTCGATTTGCCAATCAATTTGACCGACCTTTGCTTGTGTGGAACGGACTGTGAAAACGATGCGGACTATATTGTCGGATACGACACACAGGACAGTGATGACGAACTCTAAATGGCATATTCTGTAATCGTGTATGTTTGATGCCATTGACTGCCTGTGTATATTTTGTCATTGACTGCCTGTGTAGATGTGAAGTTATACTGACCGCATGTGTATATATGATTTTGCTGACTGCCTGTGTATGTTTGGTGATATGAATTATTGTGACACATTTTGATGTTATTAACTGCCTGTACAAAATGATAACATGTATTTGATGATGCAACTTATCGCGAATATCAAGACAGTATTTTGCAATTCAAAACCTTTGATTCGTGTCTTACCATTCCCCATAGCACTAATTTGATACTTTCATTGGATTTCTTGTCCCTGAAAATATAGGTTTAGTATATTTTAAAAAGTTTTTAGGGTAATTAGAGGCAGAAATAGAACAAAATATGTATTTTACAGTGGCCATTTTGAAAATCCAAAATGGCCGCCATACAGGTATCTCTCCAAATGTAAACATTGATTTTTAGTTTCCTTATGCTATAACCTTTCCAAAAATGTATAGGTTTGCTAATCTAGCATGATTTTGAACGAAATATAATTTATTGACATAGTGAACCTGACTACAACTTTACACACTTAAAGTGCCAACACATTGGCACAACAAAGTATGCAAAGTGATTCATTGGCATATCTGCAAAAAATTCAACATCCCAGTACCAGAAAACTCATGGAAACATCAACCAAGGGCAATCATTGAAAAAGATGGACGTCATGCTCACGTACGACCTGATGATTCCATCGAGCGTGAACATAGAAAACAAAGCATTGCGTCTAGACCAGACCCGGTGCGGACACTCTAAGAGTCTAACCATTACACCACCAAGTCTAGTTTGTTGTGATATTTCTTAATCTTTGTTTAATACATTGGAATCTCTAATAACAAACAGATACATTGTGGAAACTTCGTTCAAATGAGCAAAACATTGAATTGGTGAGAATCATTTATTATTGAAGTCATGCCCCAACCCTGGCTCAGCAGATGGAGTGTAGCTTAATTATATACTGAACTGTATTTGCAACATTGCAGTATGACTGTTTTGAATGAGTTGCATTCAGAACATTCAATTTTAAATACAGGTCACTGCAATTATTTATGATACAATACTGTACTGTAGAATACACCACGAACTTCAGGAGAAGGTTTACACTTTACACTACTAAATGCAATAGCACTTCATAGTACTTCACATACTAAACACAACATAATTGTGCTTTTGGTACTGTACTTTTCTAACCCTTATTGGTATTCACATGTTGAAGTGCATTGGAGTGTAAGGGTTGCTGAAATAAAATGCTGAAGTGCACTCAAAATGTATTTATTGATGGGCACTATCAAAAGCTCCGAAAGTTGAGTCCAAAAAACCCGGCAGAAGTCATAATTTGGGATGATCGAGACACAGACCTTAAAAGGACAGGCATTGGCCTTACAAGAACAAAAGTGACAGAAATTCTAGATCCAAAGTTCAATGCTGAAGTTTAAATTTATAATCCAAAAAGGCCAGCTTGATAACAAGAGGTTAAATGCCCTGGGAAAGGAGAGTGGGGCGTGTGTATGGGAGGGTGTAGGTGGAGCAGAGCATGCGGATGGGAGCAGGATGTGTGGGGTTTGTAGCAGAGGTAGGAGGTGGAAGTGGGGCACATGATGTGGGGAACCAGGAGCAGGGGGCAGTAGGGATTGGGGCACATGGTGAAGGAACAGGATGTAGGGAGGGGATGTGAGGGAAATGTGGGGAGGGGATGCGCAGATAGGGGTGTGTGATACATGAGGGATCCAGATTGGCAAATTCATTATCATAGCAGGTATTGAAAATGAAAGATACAAAGAATGAGCAAAGGAAGGTAACTAGAACGGCCCTCAGGAGAGCGCAAACGTTCACCTGGTTGGCCATATCACTGAATGGTGAAGAATCACTGAAAAAAATTCTACTAGTTGGATCCGGATCCGCATCTTCACCAAAATTAAATCGATTCTTCCTTGTCACACACACAACCTGTCCACAAAGTTTCGTCCAAATCCATCCATAACCTTTTTGGGATATCCTGCTATGTATCGTTTTTGGCCCTATCTCCCAAAGGTGAAGAATCACTTTAAAAATTATAGTTGCCGAATCCGAATCTTCACCAAAATCTAATCATTTCGTCCTGCTCACATACGCTACATCTCTGCCAAATTTCGTCCGAATCCGTCCATAACTTTTTGAGCTATTTTGTTCACAGACAAACGGACGGACAGACAGACAGGGGTGAAAACATAGCCTCCATCCACCTTTGGTGGCGGAGGTAATAACAGGCAGAATGAGTGGGTGATTTATTCGTGTTAATTTTGTTTGGTGGGGGCGGGGGAGGGGGTTGAGGCAGGGGCAGGGGGGTTTGGTTGGAAAAGAAGAGGAAGAAGTAAAAAAGTTTATAAGCGTAAAAGGAAAACACAGGATAAAGAAACCTTATGAGGCACGTGTAAGCCTTGAGACAATTTGGCACACTTTCCAGCTGAGGCATTGGGAGTTAGGCCAGACACATGGAGTCGGATTCAACAGTACACATCAAAAAGGGATGAATAAGATACGAAAATGGGTTCAAAACGCAATAACACCGGGATGAAAGATGATAGATAAATAGGACAGATGTGGTGCGGAATTCTTCGCTTTGATGAGCTTCAACAAAGGAGGTAAAATCTAACATTTCAGCAAACTCAGACCTGGAACCAGAAGTCAGTCGTTAGAACATTGTTTTACATCCTGGGAGGAGATAACGGGAGCTTTTTGTTTTGAAAACATGACAGAAACTGTGCTTGTGTTTTGGGCTCAGTTGTACCATTTTTTTGCAAGCCGTTAATGCAGTGCCCTTGATCTTAGGAATTCATTATTCCAGTTCAGTTTCCCTCCTCCTATTGGCCATTCAATTGCACCGTAGCTTGTGGTGTCGGTGAGGCAGGCAGCACTTCTGCAGCAGTGGTGGTGTTGGAGTGGATGTGCACACGATTGCTTGTTTCCCATCCTTTCTCCTGAGGTTATTTGTTTCTTCATCCCTACTTTTTGAAACTCCGTTTCCTGGGTGTTGGATTCGGAGAAAGTGCAACAGCAGAGGTTGCTTGCAGATGTAAATTAACTCGACTCGCCACGAGTGCACACCTCTATATTTGTCATGATATAGATTTGTGCAGGCCCCAAATACATCGGCCTTATAAGTCTTGGTTCTTCACAATTCACAGGAACCATATCACATGGAAGCAAACATCTTTTCCATCTGCTCTTCTCATTCGTTTCGTTAAATTCGATTTTTTTATTTATTGTGCACCTTGCAAGCTTATTCATTTATTTATTTTTCGAATGATATTCTAACTCCTCTGCCATATTATGATGTTTTTAGCCGCGTTGCAGACGCTGCTCATAGAGTGCCCTCTGCTGCTGTTGTTGTTGTTCTTCTTGTTCTTCTTGTTCTTGCAGAGAAGACAAAACCTCAAAGCTCCACCCATTCTGGGAACCATAGCTCCACCCATTCTGGGAGAGCCTTCATATAAACAAATATCCACCATTTTATTAACTCGCATAGCTTTGAGGCCTGTTTTGTAGGCCCTTGGTGTCTTCCTCTCTCACACAGTTTTAGTTCAAATCAAATTCGATATATCATTTCATTTTTCACAGTCGCTAACATAGTTTTAGACTCGGTTGAAAAAAAACGGGAAGAAAATCCGATGAAAGTTGCCCTTTATAGAACGAAATGAATTCTCAAAGGCCTATAACTTCAAGTCCATTGAGATATATTTTTTTAAAATCGCGGCATGGTCAGTCATACACCGCCCGAAATAACAGACGGGAAAATGCCGAGATATATTAAAAATTCGTCCATTTGATGACAATCGTCACGATGAAATATTTAATTTATACGTCGTCACAATAATGTGGAGAGAGGAGCATAGCTTCGTTCACGTGTCGCCACACACGGGAAATTGCCGAGATATATTTTTTTTTACATCGCGGCAAGGTTAGTCATACACCGCCTGAAATAACAGACGGGAAAATGCCGAGATATATTAAAAATTCGTCGCCACACACGGGAAATTGCCGAGATATATTTTCACTTTGCACAAAAATAACATCAAGTAATCGAATCAATAGGAATGTCCTGTGCCTATAACATCGACGTTATAGGCACAGCTGCATCTAGGCATTGTGTAACATCGACGTGGCTTTTGTTTTAATTAAAACTTTTTGTACTTGTTTTCAGGAAGGAATGCTGGAATAAATTGATTCTGGATTTGTTTTTTGTTGTATGCACTCTAGGACACTCCGGGTTTCTTGGTGAACCGTCTTCTTGTGCCTTTCCTCATGGAAGCTATTCGCCTCCATGAGCGAGGTAAGTTGGGGTTTCAATAGGATAACAACTTCAAATCACACAGGGCCTATGCCTAGCAGGGTAAATCATTGCCTGGTGTATTATAGGTGCATACAGTAGCATCCGTACAATTTTACCTTTTCACAAACAAAGCAAAATTATGGTTGGAGGAAATCTACATCTACTTAGGAATTTGCTTTTCTTATTATAGAGGTGAACACAATCAAACCTAATGACAATTTAAAGAACCCCCCAAAAAATACAACACAGTAAATGAAAACTGAATTGAATGAGGAATATGAAGAGTTTCCCTGGATATGGGACAATGAAGATACACACACACACACACACATATATATATACACACCAGTGGAGCATCCTCGGGAACCCCACAGACTTGGACGTGTATGACATTGGGACATCTTCATTCAGATGCTGCATATTCTCATATTCAGTTTTACCAAAATGGTTGTTGGCAATTCATCAGATCCAGAAATTATGTAATCTACACAATTTATTTACTTGACATAATATGTTACCCCTCACCCATCTCCTCTCCCCTCATTCATCTCTCCCCCCCATCACTCCTCTCCAACTCCTCCTCACTCCTCTCTTCCCTTTACTCCTCTGCCCCTCATTCCCTCACTCCTTTCCAACTCCTCCCCACTCCTCTCTTCACTTTACTCCTCTCCCCTCATTCTTTCACTCCTTTCCAAGTCCTCCTCACTCCTCTCTTCCCTTTACTCCTCTGCCCCTCATTCCCTCACTCCTTTCCAACTCCGCCGCACTCCTCTCTTCACTTTACTCCTCTCCCCTCATTCCTTCACTCCTTTCCAAGTCCCCCTCACCCCTCTCTTCCCTTTACTCCTCTGCCCCTCATTCCTTCACTCCTTTCAAACTCCTCCCCACTCCTCTCTTCACTTTACTCCTCTCCCCTCATTCCTTCACTCCTTTCCCACTCCTCTCTTCCCTTTACGCCTCTCCAACTCCTCCTTACCACTCTATTTCCCTTACTCCTCTCCCCTCATTCCTTCACTCCTTTTCAAGACCTCCTCACTCCTCTCTTCCCTTTACTCCTTTCTCCTCACTCCCTCACTCTTTTCCAAGTCCTCCTCACTCCTCTCTTCCCTTTACTCCTCTCCCTTCACTCCTTTCCAACTCCTTCCTTTCTTCCCTTTACTCCTCTCCCCTCACTCCTCTCCAATCCCTCTTCACTTCTCACCAATCCCTCTACAACCCCTCACTGTGCACACTGCACAGGGGAGAACATTACACACAGGGGAGAGGGGTAAAGGATCACATACAGGGGAGAGGCGGGAGCATAAGGTGAAAAGTGAAACTTCTACCTTCACTTGACTTGAGAGGATAGAGGGTGGAGAACCAGCCTTGATTCTTCATTTTTGAACTTTAAAGCATCGAAAACATTTCGCTTTACAAAGTGAAAATGCATTAAAACCAAACGTTATTAATAAATATTGTATGCCATAGTTGGTTTACATTATTATGTACATTTTTGAAGTACTGTTTTGTTTAATTCCATGGTTGGAAAGAGTTGACTCGACTTAAACAAACTCTGTATATACACCCCAGGAATATGGAAAAATATAATTAGACTTTGGTTTGATCCCGAACTTCAGTATTCAGTTGCTGTACTTTTACTAAGTAATAATATAAATAACTAAGTCCTAGTAGGGAACGTTCTCTCATCTCGTCCGACCAGACACATTCAAAACTGTTGAAATACATTTCGCCGATTTTCACAACTTTAGCTGAAACGGAGTCTTAAAGTATCCCAGAGACTATAAAAAATGAAATCGGATGGTGAAGTAGAGTCGAGTTAAAGCCGTGAGGGAGTCTCAATGGACTTTATGTTACAGGCCTTCATTTCATTTAAAATGCAAATTTGTTCTATAAATGTTAACTTTCATCCAATTTCCTTCCTGTTATTTTGCAACCGAGTCTAAAACCATCTTAGTGAATGTGAAAAATGAAATCGGATATAGAATTAGGGTTTAAATAAAACTGTGAGAGAGTGAGAAAGCATGAGCCTAACAAAAGAGGCCTCAAGGCACATTTGGGTGGTGTTTGCATATGAAAACGAACCTCCTTTGGGCGGTGTATAGGATACCGTTTCCCACGATCGCTGCGAAGGAAACATGTGCATTACCTTGTTGTTTCCTTTACATGAGTTGTAATCAAAATGTACCTTTGTTGCTTGAAAAAGTAACTTATGATAGAAGACACGTTGATTCAGTCTTAAAATGGACATCAGAGGCGTATCAGAGGCCTATGGAGCCTCAGAGATATGCGAGGAAAACAAAATAGTGGAAATGTGTATTTGAAGCCCCTCCCAGAATGGGTGTAGCCACTCCCACGGACAGACAACTTCACACGCAGACAGACAGACTCACCTTAGCAGACTATTACATTATATACATTAGACTATTACATGTGTGTGTGGACAATCCTAGACAACTGTACTCGTGTTTTGTGTAAGAAAATTAAATGATCATTGATCTTGTGGCCACACTAAAGTGTATGGAGCCTTTACTGAGAAACCCCAGGTTTTCTAATAGTATGATAACCGTAGATTCGACAAACAGTTTGTCACAATTATACGAGCATTTTTTTTTTTTTTTTTTTTTTTTTTGTATACTGAATCGAGGCTCGTGAGAGAGCTAACATTTATTTCACAAACAAATCAACCAGACAAACAAAATATACAAAAAGAGGGAGCGGAAGACAAGATGGGGAGAGAAGGGGAAGCACACAACCACAACATTTGAGAGCAGGGAGAAGTGTGGGAGGGAGAGGGCTTGGGGGGACGAGGCGTGGGAAGGGGGGGGGGGGGGGGGAAGTATAAAGCACAAGGGGACCGAAATTAGCGGGGGTAGAAAAGATCAAGGTTTTGGATGGGGGAGGATAAGAGATGGTGGTGAACAGCTGTTTTAAAGACCTGGAGGGTGGAGTGGGATTGAAGAGAGTGAGGGAGTTTGTTCCAGAGGTGGGAGAAAAGAGGAATGAAGGAGTGAAGGTGAGCAGAAAGTCTTGATTTTGGCAGTTTAACCATAAGAGGGTTGCAGGCAGATCTTGTGCGACCTGTAGGAATATTTGGGGGACAGAGCCCAGAGAGAGCTGGGGTGGCAAGGCCAGAGAGGAGTCGGTAGAAGACGGAAAGACCACCAACCTGCCTGCGGTGAGTGAGTGAAAGGCCCTTGGAGTTAGCTTCATCGCGGGAGATTCCAATGATTCTGAACGCTTTGGTTTCAACAGCGTGAAGACGAGCTAGGTGTGAGGCAGGAGCACCAGCCCAGAGGGGAGAGCAGTATTCCATAGAGCTGCGGATGAAAGCCTTGTATGTGGTGAGGAGCTCAGGTGTGCCAAGGAAGGACTTCGCACGACGGAGGATGCCCAGTCGGCGACTGGCTTTGGAGGCCAGATTTGAAATGTGGTTTTCCCAGGAAAGATCATGGCAAATAGTGAGACCCAAAAGCTTGAGTGACAGAACTTCTTGGAGAGGATTATTCAGAAAGTGGATGGGAGGGTTGTCCAGTCGGTCCTTTCGGAGAGACATCGTAAGAGTGTGAGATTTATCAGGATTGAAAGACATGTTCCATTTGTTTGCCCAGTCTGTGATTTTGTCTATGGCATGTTGATGGTTTCCTGCTACAAACTGCCACGTATAATTCAAAACCGTTTTCATCGAAAATAACAGTTGCACCTTTGCAGCAGAAGCAGCAACAGACTCGAGTCATAATATTTCCTGGGGTTGATTCAATTTGGCCAAAACATTCCATCCAAAAGATTATTTTTAATTACAAACAAAATTATTATATTTTGGAGAAACATCTCCTTCCTCAAACTCCACAAAGTCATAAGGATAACCAAATATTTGTGAGGTCGACAAAAACTTTACACTGATTGTTACCTACCCTTTATAATCACTGAATGTCTCCTGTTAACTTGTATAATGCAATCTCGATGTACTCCCCCATACACTTGAGCTCATATGAGTCAGACATCTGTTACTCTTCTGGGGAGGAAAATAAAAGCACAATTTTGGCATTAGATGAGAAGGAACCACAATATATTTGGATGAAACAGAGAAAACATTTAACATTGTAGAGCAACTAAAGCTTTACAAACCATTCTACAAACCCTCAAAGATTTACCACCAGCATCAGTTTTACCATTAAAAAAACAATTGCACAAATAAAGCATCATCATATTGAGAAATTCAGCACAAGTTGAATGCTATTCCTTATTCATTTCCCTGGTAGGCCATGGCTCCAAGGAGGACATTGATACAGCGATGAAGTTGGGAGCCAACCATCCAATGGGGCCTTTTGAGCTACTGGACTATGTGGGTCTTGACACATCAAAATACATCATGGATGGTAGGTAAAAATGCATTGAAGGAATTTGTCCATATATATGTATCTATCTATAATTCCAGTAATCTCTGTATGTCTGTATGTCTGTGACCGCTGTTTCTCGACAACCACGGGTCCGATATACTTTAAACTTGCCAGGTATATTGCTGGGGACCCGAGGATGTGCCTTTTCAAGGTTTCATATTAATCGGAGAAGTAGTTACCGAGCTATGTCCAAAAAACGATTCAACCAATCAGAGAGCAGCGAGCTATCACGTGTGCCGAACGTGGCGAACAGACTCTGCCTCGGATGGCACATTTGAGAGCGTATTCATTTATTTCACGTTGGCAAACTATGTTGCCGCTATGTTGGCGTTAAACTATGTTTTAAAACTAATTAAAACTAATTTGCGATTCTTTCGCTTTCCTGCGCGTTTGTGCATGCTATGGCGATTTCTTTACCAAACTCCGCAAGCCGTTCGCTTTGGACCAAACCATTTCATGTAAATAGAGGGGGGGGGGATTGTCACCGTACTCGCAAGCCGTTCGCTTTGGACCAAACCATTTCATGTAAATAGAGGGGGGGGGGATATAATTTTAGATATAGATATAGTACGGGCATGCCCTAGTATTGTAAAATTTTCTAAAAAAGAAAATTCCACTTTGACATTATGGGATATTATGTGTAGATAAGTGACAACAATCTCAATTTAATCCATTTTTAATTCAGGCTGTAACACAACATGTGAAAAAAGTCAAGGGGTGTGAATACTTTCTGAAGGCACTGCATATACTAGCAGATAATCCGGTTCCACCCAATATATCTATATATGTAATATATACATATATATAAAAGAAAGTTTTTGTTTGTTTGTTTGTTTGCACGCACTAATCTCCTGAACGGTGAAAGATAGGATTAAACCTCTGAAACAAAAAAATGTCGGGACGGGCCCCGGGAAGGTTATCGGCTAGGTGGCGAGGCCAGTCGAGGCTGCCTCGGCCGGGCTGGGCCCATTTCGCAATTAAAAGCTGAGCTGATTTGTAGTAGTCAATCTTCTACAGCCGCGAGTGAAAGCAGAATTACAGTAGTAAATTCATTCAAAAAGAACCCGGGGCAATGCCAGGTGCATTCGGCTAGTATACATATAAAACATAATCTATGTTATAAAGGGGCCGTGTCTGTCTGTTTGTCTGTTTGTCGTGTTATAACTTGAGAACAGATTAACAGATTTCAATAAATCCAACTACGGTGGATTCGGGTAACTCTCGGGAGTGTTTATGATCCATACATTTTTTATGGGTACTTGGACACGCGTGTCAAAACTGCAAATGCCAACACTTGACGTTGGTTATCCCTCCACAGAGAGCAGGATCTCCCAGGAATCCTTTATTTTTCTTCCCCATAGATTAGCCATCGCAGCAAAGATTGGTATTTCCGTCAGCGAAACGACGGGTCTTATATTCTAGTAAGATCCAATCAAACCTCTCATCCATAATTAGAGGGAATAACCAATCAGCTCTCACCTAATCAATTACCCCAGAGGACAAGGGTTATCAAACAAATTATCTCCCATGCTCTTCTAGCCAAAGAAAGCTGTATAAAGCAACCAAGAAAAGCTGCCTAACGTAAGGCCTTTGTTGTTTCAAATCCGACCCGGGTTCCTCTACAGCTGCAGACATTCAAAAGCAGTACGTACATGCATGAAAATCCC
Source organism: Myxine glutinosa (assembly GCF_964187855.1). Classification (NCBI taxonomy): domain Eukaryota; kingdom Metazoa; phylum Chordata; class Myxini; order Myxiniformes; family Myxinidae; genus Myxine; species Myxine glutinosa. The sequence continues at coordinate 72,693,629 of NC_136264.1, read as the reverse complement.
AATGCTACATGTCCACCCCCTCCCCCTCCGGACCAGTTTTATAATTTGTTGGCGAGTCATCAGTGACTTACTTAGTTTAGGGCTTACCTTGGGTGCTTTTTTAGTAGCCTTTGGCCTTGTGAAGGGTGGACTCCATTAAAATAACACATTGTGTCTTCCTAAGTCCAGTGGGTAATATATTTTGGAAATGAAAGTCAGGTTGAATATAAAACCAAAACATTTGCAATATTCCACCTGATAGCTACAAAAAATTGGTTCAGTGTTACCAATAAGGTCTGCGTTGCCAAACGACAGAACACCAACTACATGAAAATCTGATTAGTTTTTGTGTTGTTTAAAATGAAAAACCTGCATATTTCCTTCCTCTCCAAATACTTTTGGTAATGTGGTGTATGTTACGGCAATGTATTTTTATTGAGCGTTTTATTTGCCTGTAATATTGAAAATGTTTTTCGGCAATGAACAAAAGAAGAACATTGATTGGTTAAAAGTTTAAAATAAACTGCTTTAGCAAGACATGAATTGTGACTGCGGCACCGGTTTTTCACTTCTGTTGCAGGGTGGCATGAACTTGAACCAAACAACCCTTTGTTTGCTTCGAGTCCTTTGTTGGACTCGCTCGTAGAGCAGGGTAAGTTTGGTCGCAAGACTCACGAAGGCTTCTACAAATACAACTGAGACGCCGGCTCCTTCATGATCACCGAGCACAACCAGGAAACCCATAAGTGACTTCTGTAAGGTCAATCAAATATCAACTGCTTCATCATCAACAGCAATGAGTTTGGTTGTCTTACCATTACCTGATCAAGCGGCTGTGGTTCAATTGCAATCCCAACCGATTTGAACCAAATTGTTTGTCTGTGGCAATTGAAGTGCCTTACCTTACACTGCTCGATTTATCTTTTCCTGTTCCTTTAAAACCATTTTTTAAATCATTCTCTTAATCCCTTCTCACAAGCTTGCTTCACATGCATGGGTCGTAGCGACAAATGGACACCTCTGTGGATCAGTGAAGCTGTGGTCAAACAACATGTGATGATCTCAGCAATTACTTTTACGATTCTCTCCCTTCCCACCCCAATCATAACGTGTTTATCAGTTGTTGTTTTTCTCTAGATTGAGTTGCAAAAACTCAAACATCTAATGCAGTGATGACATTGTACCCTTGAATAAATGTATCAAAGATGTGGCAATTAAAAATCTGACACACACCAACCACCACTCCTCAGCCCACTGATCAAAACTATGCAGACAAATAAAATAATGAATGATGGATTTTGCAGTTTGATATACAGTACAGTATATATATATATTTGAAGTCCTCATTAAAATAAGAAGAATGACCACACTGTGGTCACAACCTGTGACAAAATACGGTCACGGGCCGATTGGGAAACATGCATTTAAAACACTATTAAAAAATGAACAGCGCGATTGGGAAACACAAGTTTAATGCGCTAACACATAGAACATATAATGAAGGGAGCAGGTGACAAGAGGAGGAGAGAGAGGCAAGCACACAAGTACAACAGTAGAGAACAGGGACATCGAGAGATCTGTGGGATAGAGAGGGTTGGGGTACACGGGATAAACAAGATGGACACAACAGAGGATTTCAGGAAAGAAAACGGGGAATTTGAAGGAAGTGGGTTTGGAGTGGATTAACAGGGGTAGAAAAGATCAAGGTTTTGGATGGGGGAAGATAAGAGATGGTGGTCAACTTTCACAACTTTCCTAGCTCAGCTGTTTTGACGACCTGGAGGGAGGAGTGGGATTGAAGAGTGTGTGGGAGTTTGTTCCAGAGGCGGGAAAAAAGAGGAATTAAAGAGTGAAGGTGAGCAGAGTGTCTTCATTTTTGGCAGTTTCACCAGAAGAGGGTGGCTGGCAGAACTTGTCCTGACAAGATTTAAAGTTTAGTCGACACCTCTCATCCATGGCAACCAGAATGAACTGATTCGTGTCATTTCACGGATTGTTTAACCCAAATATGGGACCGTTAAAAATTGTTACACTATTTCTTTATGGTGGTGCATACCGTGCGTGCTGACGTGCCTGGTTAAACCTTTCTAATAATTTTTATTTGACAATGATTCGATTTTTCAGGGTCCCTCATCATAAATAACACTCGACCCAAACAAAGCCAATGGAAATCTGACGCAACAAATCCGGGCAGTGTATAATCATCAGAGGCCTACAGGCCTGTCTTAGACCCACCTGAAAACCAAGATGGCGGCCATATTATTTTGGCTGCGTGCTATGGTAGGTGGAATCAAGCGACAAATGTGGGTGTGGTCTGGCAGCTGTCCGACCAATGGGTGCACATTTCAAAAATCGACCCCAACAAGATCCCCAGCAACCACGACGCAGAGCTCTTGTAGACCGTATCAGAGATGGTGATCTTCCTTTTAAAACCGCATGTGTCTAATTGGTCTGTTTTCCTGGCACCATTTTCTGCAAACAGCGTTTGTACAATTTGACGAATAGGATTAAGGTCCATTTAGAACGAATAAAGTTATGCCCATGCTCATTTTGAAATAAAAACTTCTGACATATTGTTGAATTTTTAGCTTACAAAATTTTACCTAGTTAAACATTTTGAACTTCAACTTGTGTTTTTTATCAAATATTTAGTGAGGCACATTTGCTTAAATGATATTCTGAATGAGGGACTTGAACCAAGCTAATCAGTCATTTAATAACGCAGATTAGTTTAACAGGTCTTGCTTGATAGAGAGGGCATATAAGTTTGTTTTGTTTGTTTTTTCAGAAGAGCTGAACAATATGCAGGATTGGCCTAGGCCCTAGACGCCTGGAGGTACGCACGCTCGCCTCTAAGCTGTATAACTTAGATTTGAATCTCAACCGAACTATAAATTGCCATCCACAGGCAGAGTGATTTGCATCAATGGACTCCTGTGTGCCAGAATTATTTGGTGGATGCTAAAGATCCCATGAGGTCATGAAGAGTAGGTGAGCTATCGTCAGCACCATGAAGAAATTATAAATTCCTGCCCTAACTTCTTGAGTCAGAGGGGCCCCATGACCCGGATTGTAGCCTAGTAACTGCGACAGCAGCACCAATGCTCTGCATACGGCATGATGCATGATGATGCAATGGAAAACCAAATTGTGCGTTGGAGTCATCAGAAGAAGTAAATAGCAAAGATGGAGGAACCAGAAGAAGTAGCGAACAAAGATGGAGTCATCAGGAGGAACCAGAAGAAGTAAATAGCAAAGATGGAGTCATCAGGAGGAACCAGAAGAAGTAGAGAGCAAAGATGGAGTCATTATGAGGAACCAGAAGAAGTAAAGAGCAAAGATGGAGTCATCAGGAGGAACCAGAAGAAGTAGAGAACAAAGATGGAGTCATCATGAGGAACCAGAAGAAGTAGAGAGCAAAGATGGAGTCATCAGGAGGAACCAGAAGAAGTAAAGAGCAAAGATGGAGTCATCAGGAGGAACCAGAAGAAGTCGAGAGCAAAGATGGAGTCATCAGGAGGAACCAGAAGAAGTAGAGAGCAAAGATGGAGTTATCAGGAGGAACCAGAAGAAGTAGAGAACAAAGATGGAGTCATCATGAGGAACCAGAAGAAGTAGAGAGCAAAGATGGAGTCATCAGGAGGAACCAGAAGAAGTAAAGAGCAAAGATGGAGTCATCAGGAGGAACCAGAAGAAGTAAAGAGCAAAGATGGAGTCATCAGGAGGAACCAGAAGAAGTAGAGAACAAAGATGGAGTCATCAGGAGGAACCAGAAGAAGTAAATAGCAAAGATGGAGTCATCAGGAGGAACCAGAAGAAGTAGAGAACAAAGATGGAGTCATTCATGAGGAACCAGAAGAAGTAGTGAGCAAAGATGGAGTCATCAGGAGGAACCAGAAGAAGTAAAGAGCAAAGATGGAGTCATCAGGAGGAACCAGAAGAAGTAGAGAGCAAAGATGGAGTCATCAGGAGGAACCAGAAGAAGTAGGGAGCAAAGATGGAGTCATCAGGAGGAACCAGAAGAAGTAAATAGCAAAGATGGAGTCATCAGGAGGAACCAGAAGAGGTAAAGAGCAAAGATGGAGTCATCAGGAGGAACCAGAAGAAGTAAAGAGCAAAGATGGAGTCATCAGGAGGAACCAGAAGAAGTAGAGAGCAAAGATGGAGTCATCAGGAGGAACCAGAAGAAGTAGAGAACAAAGATGGAGTCATCAGGAGGAACCAGAAGAAGTAAATAGCAAAGATGGAGTCATCAGGAGGAACCAGAAGAAGTAAATAGCAAAGATGGAGTCATCAGGAGGAACCAGAAGAAGTAGAGAACAAAGATGGAGTCATCAGGAGGAACCAGAAGAAGTAGAGAGCAAAGATGGAGTCATCAGCAGGAACCAGAAGAAGTAGAGAACAAAGATGGAGTCATCAGGAGGAACCAGAAGAAGTAGAGAGCAAAGATGGAGTCATCAGGAGGAACCAGAAGACGTAGAGAGCAAAGATGGAGTCATCAGGAGGAACCAGAAGACGTAAAGAGCAAAGATGGAGTCATCAGGAGGAACCAGAAGACATAAAGAGCAAAGATGGAGTCATCAGGAGGAACCAGAAGAAGAAGAGAGCAAAGATGGAGTCATCAGGAGGAACCAGAAGAAGTAGAGAGCAAAGATGGAGTCATCAGGAGGAACCAGAAGAAGTAAAGAGCAAAGATGGAGTCATCAGGAGGAACCAGAAGAAGTAGAGAGCAAAGATGGAGTCATCAGGAGGAACCAGAAGAAGTAGAGAGCAAAGATGGAGTCATCAGGAGGAACCAGAAGAAGTAAAGAGCAAAGATGGAGTCATCAGGAGGAACCAGAAGAAGTAAAGAGCAAAGATGGAGTCATCAGGAGGAACCAGAAGAAGTAGAGAGCAAAGATGGAGTCATCAGGAGGAACCAGAAGAAGTAGAGAGCAAAGATGGAGTCATCAGGAGGAACCAGAAGAAGTAAAGAGCAAAGATGGAGTCATCAGGAGGAACCAGAAGAAGTAAAGAGCAAAGATGGAGTCATCAGGAGGAACCAGAAGAAGTAGAGAGCAAAGATGGAGTCATTATGAGGAACCAGAAGAAGTAAAGAGCAAAGATGGAGTCATCAGGAGGAACCAGAAGAAGTAGAGAACAAAGATGGAGTCATCATGAGGAACCAGAAGAAGTAGAGAGCAAAGATGGAGTCATCAGGAGGAACCAGAAGAAGTAAAGAGCAAAGATGGAGTCATCAGGAGGAACCAGAAGAAGTCGAGAGCAAAGATGGAGTCATCAGGAGGAACCAGAAGAAGTAGAGAGCAAAGATGGAGTTATCAGGAGGAACCAGAAGAAGTAGAGAACAAAGATGGAGTCATCATGAGGAACCAGAAGAAGTAGAGAGCAAAGATGGAGTCATCAGGAGGAACCAGAAGAAGTAAAGAGCAAAGATGGAGTCATCAGGAGGAACCAGAAGAAGTAAAGAGCAAAGATGGAGTCATCAGGAGGAACCAGAAGAAGTAGAGAACAAAGATGGAGTCATCAGGAGGAACCAGAAGAAGTAAATAGCAAAGATGGAGTCATCAGGAGGAACCAGAAGAAGTAGAGAACAAAGATGGAGTCATTCATGAGGAACCAGAAGAAGTAGTGAGCAAAGATGGAGTCATCAGGAGGAACCAGAAGAAGTAAAGAGCAAAGATGGAGTCATCAGGAGGAACCAGAAGAAGTAGAGAGCAAAGATGGAGTCATCAGGAGGAACCAGAAGAAGTAGGGAGCAAAGATGGAGTCATCAGGAGGAACCAGAAGAAGTAAATAGCAAAGATGGAGTCATCAGGAGGAACCAGAAGAGGTAAAGAGCAAAGATGGAGTCATCAGGAGGAACCAGAAGAAGTAAAGAGCAAAGATGGAGTCATCAGGAGGAACCAGAAGAAGTAGAGAGCAAAGATGGAGTCATCAGGAGGAACCAGAAGAAGTAGAGAACAAAGATGGAGTCATCAGGAGGAACCAGAAGAAGTAAATAGCAAAGATGGAGTCATCAGGAGGAACCAGAAGAAGTAAATAGCAAAGATGGAGTCATCAGGAGGAACCAGAAGAAGTAGAGAACAAAGATGGAGTCATCAGGAGGAACCAGAAGAAGTAGAGAGCAAAGATGGAGTCATCAGCAGGAACCAGAAGAAGTAGAGAACAAAGATGGAGTCATCAGGAGGAACCAGAAGAAGTAGAGAGCAAAGATGGAGTCATCAGGAGGAACCAGAAGACGTAGAGAGCAAAGATGGAGTCATCAGGAGGAACCAGAAGACGTAAAGAGCAAAGATGGAGTCATCAGGAGGAACCAGAAGACATAAAGAGCAAAGATGGAGTCATCAGGAGGAACCAGAAGAAGAAGAGAGCAAAGATGGAGTCATCAGGAGGAACCAGAAGAAGTAGAGAGCAAAGATGGAGTCATCAGGAGGAACCAGAAGAAGTAAAGAGCAAAGATGGAGTCATCAGGAGGAACCAGAAGAAGTAGAGAGCAAAGATGGAGTCATCAGGAGGAACCAGAAGAAGTAGAGAGCAAAGATGGAGTCATCAGGAGGAACCAGAAGAAGTAAAGAGCAAAGATGGAGTCATCAGGAGGAACCAGAAGAAGTAAAGAGCAAAGATGGAGTCATCAGGAGGAACCAGAAGAAGTAGAGAGCAAAGATGGAGTCATCAGGAGGAACCAGAAGAAGTAGAGAGCAAAGATGGAGTCATCAGGAGGAACCAGAAGAAGTAAAGAGCAAAGATGGAGTCATCAGGAGGAACCAGAAGAAGTAAAGAGCAAAGATGGAGTCATCAGGAGGAACCAGAAGAAGTAGAGAGCAAAGATGGAGTCATCAGGAGGAACCAGAAGAAGTAAAGAGCAAAGATGGAGTCATCAGGAGGAACCAGAAGAAGTAAAGAGCAAAGATGGAGTCATCAGGAGGAACCAGAAGAAGTAGAGAGCAAAGATGGAGTCATCAGGAGGAACCAGAAGAAGTAGAGAGCAAAGATGGAGTCATCAGGAGGAACCAGAAGTAAAGAGCAAAGATGGAGTCATCAGGAGGAACCTGGATAGGATTCGGGTTTCAGCCGCTACTCTTTAAACCCTTTCAGGCGCAGCCAAGTGAACCTTCCAGAAAATTTTCTGCAAGAATTCACTTCTCCCAAGACAGATAGATAAAGAAAGAGAAAAATAAAGAAGAAGCACGAATTAGAATGAATAGAGAGAAATATGAAAAAGTAGAAAGAAATGTGAAAGGAACAAAGATGGTGGGAAGAACCCAGATAGATAGATTTCAGCAGTTCTTCCTCAGGCAAAAACGCAGCAACAGTTACAATATACGAGAGGAACAGAATGACTTATCTCAAGCATTATTACCGGGCACAAAGTGGTCAACCAATTGGTTCACTTTGTCTGACAGACGTTGGTCTATGACCGAGCATCTACTTAATTTCAATTGAATTATATATTTTGAACATTGTAGAACACAAACGTGGAGCTTGGCGAATTGTACATAATCTCGTTCTGAACTCAAAGGAGTTAGGTAATTTGTCCCCTACCCAGAGGGCACTGTGGGCTTGCTCTCTGTCTGACTGTCCATCCGTCCCACCTGTGGTTTTTCAGACTTTTCCCCACACCCTACAACATATTCACCTGAAACGTGGTACATGGCTTTATTATGATAAGTTACAGAACAAGTTTGAGTTTTGGGGCATTTCGCCAATTTTTCAGAGTTATGGCCTTTTTGAACTTAGAAAGAAGATATCACATGTTATACATGGGACAGTTTTCCAGACTTTTTACCCTTATTAACCTTATTGAACTTTAACATATTGAATTGAAACTTGGTAGGCGACATGTGTTGCAAAGCAATTCTTCCTCTTGTTGTTTTAGTCTCACTCTGTCAATCAAACAAAATTGGAAATCATTGCAAACAGGAAACTTACTAATTTTAGGCACATCACAAAAAACACAAGCACGAATAACTACGAGTAATTTAAAGTGTTAAATAAGGTGGTGTAAAAGACGGTGCATCTGCGGCAGTAAACTTCTGAAATACAGTATACAGCACCTACAGAAAGTCTACACCCCCTTTCAAAATGTTCACCTGTTGTTATCTTATAGCCTGGAATTAAAATGCATTAAACCAGACTTTTTTCCACCTTTATTTACACATTGTAACCCACAACTTCCAAGTGAAAAACAAATTCTACAAATTTCAAAAAATTAATTAAAAATACAAAACTAGCATATCTTGGTTGGATAAGTGTCTGCACCCCTTATAATAGCAATTGTAAATTAGCTCAGGTGTAACCAATCACATTCAAAATCACACACACCAAGTGAATTGGCCTCCACCCATGTTAAATTGTAGTGATTCTGATTATTTCAGAATAAAATCAGCTGGTCCTGTATGTTTCCTCTGCTGGGTAGTGCATTTCAGGGCAAAGACTCAACCATGAGCACCAAGGAGCTTTCAAAAGACCTTCGGGATAAGGTTCTGGAAAGTCACAGATCAGGGTATGGGTATAAAAATATTTCAAAGGCCTTGAATATCCCTTGGAGTCCAGTCAAGACGATCATTAAGAAGTGCAAGGTGTGTGGTACCAACAAGACCCTGCCTAGATCAGGCCGTCCCTCAAAATTGGATGACCAAGCAAGAAGGAGACTCAGGGAGGCCACGAAGAGGAAAATGGGAACTTTGAAAGAGCTCCAGACCTTTATGCCAAAGACTGTTCACTGTGTGCATGTGAAAACTATAACAAAGCACTCCACAAGTCTGGCCTGTACGGTACTATGGCAAGAAGGAAGCCATTACTCAAAAAGCCCACCTCATGTGCCGTTTGAGGTATGCAAAAAAGCACTCCGCACATTCTGAGGCCATGTGGCAAAAAGTTTTGTGGTCTGATGAAGCCAAGATGGAATTTTTTGGCCCAAATGCAAAACGTTATGTTTGGCACAAATCCAACACTGCACATCACCGAAATAACACCATCCGTACTGTGAAGCATGGTGGTGGCAGCATCATGTTATGGGTGCAGCATCCTAAATCCAATCTAAATTTGTGGCATGACTTGAAGATTGCTGTCCATCAACGTTCCCTATGAAACTTGACTGAGCTTGAACAGTTTTGTACAGAAGATGCCATGCATCGCATGCCTCCTCCCCCCAAGCCCTCTCCCTCCCACGGATCTTCCGTTGTCCCTGTTCTCTGCTGTTGTACTTTTTAAAAATTTTGTATACAGGATCGAGGCTCGTGAAAGAGCTAACATTTATCACACAAAAAAAAACTTGTGTGCTTCCCTCTCTCACCCCATCTTGTCTCCCGCTCCCTTTATTGTATGTTTTGTGTGTCCGTTTGTTTTTTTTGTGTGATTGATGTTAGCTCTTTCACAAGCCTCGATCTTGTATACAAAAAAAAAGGGTGAATATTGCCCCATGAATGTGTGCAAAGTTGGTAGAGCCCTATCCCAATAGATTCGCAGCTGTAATTGCTGTCAAAGGTGCTTCCACCATGTATTAACTCAGGGGGGTGGGGGGGGCACTTATCCAACCAAGATATTCTAGTTTATATTTTCAATGAATTTTCTGAAATTTGTAGAATTTGTTCTTCTGTGTCATGTAACTAAGGGTGGAAATAGTCTGGTTTAATGAAATTTTATTCCAGGCTATAAGGCAACAAAAGGAGAAAAATTTGAAAGGGGTGTAGAGTTTCCATCGACACTATATATTTTTTCTCCAGCCTTTAAAGCTGTTATTTTATTACTAATTTAATTATTTACTTGAACACTGTAGAACACAAATCACCTGGTTGGCACTTCCAAAACCTCCAGTTTGGACAAAACAGAAAGCCATCTCAACCAATCAAATTTGCCGCTTGCTCTCTCAGCGTTGGGGAATATCGAGATTCAGACAAATTGTGGCTCGTAGGAAATGCAGGTCCTGCTCGGAAATGCAAACCAAGAATTGAAAAGACCTTTCCAATGTCCTTTTTCTCATGACTGCATGGGGTTAAGTGTTCTATGAACTCCTAGTTATTAATATTATTTTAGATTTTTATTAAACGATTACACCCTCTCCCTACATAGACTAGACGGATTTCTGAGAAATATGAATGTTAGGTGCATTTTTGGGTAAAGGTTGGGAACCTCACTTTTTAACATAATTAGGGCATGCTGAATTTGATTAACCCGGTTCCCAAGCCGAATTTTGAGTTTTTGAATTTTGAGTTTTGAATTTCCCACTTCCCACGTGCACAATGTGAACATCTTTGGATGATGACAGGTACATCAAAGAAACGGCATTATACACCAATTAATGCTGTTTTAAATAATCTACTGAGAAGTTTGTCCACAGCACTGCTACCATTTCACGCATTAACTCGGTGTGACACCACCTCCTATTTTTTGCAAATCACACCAAACGAACATCATGGAAAGTCTTCACAGAGGACCATAAACTGCTGAAGAACTTGGGCATTGGAGAACTCACAGAGGAGACAATCAAATCTGCAGAAGCGTTCGTCTGCAGAATGTATAATGTGCACAGAACAACCTCTGTTGATTCAGCACGATATATGTTGTTCTCCAAGACTGGTAAACCAGAAGCAATGCCACCGACAAGTGATGCTCTTCATTTCCATTTGATGCGAGTACACTATCAAGCCATGGTATGGAGAAATGCTCATTGTGCCATACCTGACCTTCCTGCACCTGTGGAAATGGGATGGAGAGGTGGCGATTCAGGACTAGAGCCTATTCTGGTGTCACTGAGTCCAATCCCAGAAAGTTGCCTCGAGATGATTTGTTTGCCAGAAGCAATGCAAGACTCGATGCTGCAAATGTCGCTATTCAGAGTTGAGGTGCACATCAATGTTTGCCTGTCAGCAACAGAGACAGAGTGATGATCAGACCCCTTGTATGAATTTGATGTAGTTTGGCAAAACAACATGTGTGACATTCCTGAATGTTTGTGCTTCATGGCCATGTATACTTAATTTTAGAATAAATGGTTGTATGAAACATTGTCTTATTAAAACCATTTCCCATTTTATAGTGTCCAATTTCAATATCAGTTTGAATGTCTCTTTCAATATGTCGCCAACCATAATATAGACGAAACGGGTTTATGAAAAAAGGCCATGTATAAGCTTCTAGGTGCAGTTTGGGGTAAAAGTTGTAAAGTTAAAGTAAAAGACCTGCATGTATATACATGATATATAAATGCTTGTTCAAAGAAATTGTCCAAAAATTGCAATTTGGTGGCCATTGTGTTTATGCTAAATAGAAGGTCAAAATCTCAAAATTCGGCTTGGGAACCGGGTTAATCAAATTCAGCATATACAAATTATGTTAAAACGTGAGGTTCCCAACTTTTACCCAAAAATGCACCTCGAAGCTTATACATGGCCTTTTCCATAAATCCGTCGAGTCTAATACAGAATTTCGCTTTATGGACAACTTTCCAAGAATGTACATGCCCCATAAATTGAGGAATAGGTGTATAACTGCCAGGATGAAATTGATTGAAGAAACTCTGCCACAACATCATCTCGAGCATGATCAGTTCTTCAGGACACCCAGTTTTCTTTTCTGGAGAACTATTATTGTAGTGAAATAATTCACATTTGTATTTTTACATTATTGTAATGAAATAATTCACATTTGTAGTTTTACATTATTGTAATGAAATAATTCACATTTGTAATTTTACATTATTGCAATGAAATAATTCACATTTGTAATTTTACATTATTGTAATGAAATAATTCACATTTGTAATTTTACATTATTGTAATGAAATAATTAACATTTCTATTTTTACATTATTGTGATGAAATAATTCACATTTGTATTTTTACATTATTGTGATGAAATAATTCACATTTGTATTTTTACATTATTGTCGTGAAATAATTCACATTTGTATTTTTACATTATTGTAATGAAATAATTCACATTTGTATTTTTACATTATTGCAATGAAACTGTTTGTTACTTGCAAAAATCGAAGATTCTTCAAGTTTATTGATTGGTCTTGTGCGTTATTCAGTCTGTCAATCGCCTACAGGTCACAATTTAAAACCGATCTTTATGAAAATTCACCAGATGGTAGAGTTGGTCATAAGGAAGAAGCCTATTGATCAAAAGGTCAACATAGGCCAAAGGTCAACAACTTTGCTAAATTTACAAAAGTAGTGAGATACCCGCGCTACGCACGGGTGGGAAGCCAGAAGCAAACACGCAATGCAGATATGGCGAATGCTAAAGCATGAAACCAATAAATTCCACATTCCTGTAGCACTCTCAGTCGCACGTCAGACATGGACAGCAAGTTTGTGAAGGACTTCCATGAAAAACGTACCCGTTCACAAACAAACGGGTACGTTCACATATAGAAACATCGATCGTGGGTCCGTGGTGAATCTGCATATGGCGATCCGCGAAGATCATGTTTAGAAAGTAGAAACCTTCACGGCATGTCGCCATTTACTTGAACTCGATATCTCTTTTTTCATTCCAAACAACATAACTCCAATCAAAAAATAAACTTTTAACAACATTGTTAATGTTTCCTTCATTGTAAAAACTACCAAGTCAACAGTTAAAATAATTTTGAGCCGATAGCTGTTACGACCTTGGCCAGATCGATGGAGACAGCGATCTGCTAGTGTATACACCACCCAGATAGCTATGTGGAATTCTCTCAGGTGGAGATCAAACTCACGCTGCTTGAAATTTGGCCGAGGTCATTATTTACTTTTAATGATGTTTATATACGAATCAAAAAGAAGATAATTGGTTTTGGGTCGTCCTTTCCGCATATCTCGTGGGATTGTGAGTTGGAGAGACGACCGTGATGGCGGGGAGGGGGTTGGCATTCTCTCAAGCAGGGATTCAACCCATGTCCTTATAAAAGGTCTTTGTCTGAGGTCACCGAGTCCGATCGGTGCAGCCGAGCAGCGATCGGTGCAGCCGTTTGTGCGGCACCCGGGAAAATAACGTTATGTGGAAGTCCAAACCTGAAAATGCTGGAGGCCAAAGCTGAAATTGGAAAAACAACAGACCCTATTTTACTCCAGGAGATCGCAGGATTACCCACCCAAAATATCGTTGCGATCGGTTCAGCCGTTTTTGTGGTACCTTCAAACGGACGGATACACAGACAGACAGACGGACATTTGGTGAATTATAGTAAGACTCTCAATTTTCACCTGATTAACTTGAAGTTTGAAGAGGATTTGCATATCCAGTCATTGAATTCCACCCACCAGTTATTTTTGAGGTCTAAAGTTGAAAAGGTCAACATAGTCCAAATTTCTAAAATCATCAATTTTTATCTTATTGACTTGGAATTTGAAGAGGATTGGCAAACTTGATTTATTGATTTCAACCACCAATAGTTTTTTAGGTCAACAACTTCGGTTGAATTTCTAAAATCCTCAATTTTCATCCGATTGATTTGAAGCATGAAGAGGATTTGCATATCAGATCACTGAATTCAAGCACCAGTTATTTTTGAGGTCAACATAGGCCAAAGGCTCAACAACTTATTTTAGGGATTTCGCAAGTATCGTGCGTGCTATGCGCGACATCTTTCTTATTTGTTTGTTTGTCTGTCTGTTTGTATACAGGATATCTCAAAAAGTTGTGGGACCGATTCAGACGAAATACAGTGGAGAGGTTGCAGATGTAACAAGGACGAAATGTGTAGATTTTGGTGAAGATCCGAATCTAGATTCAGATCAGATAATTTTTCAAATTCCCAATTGATTTTTCACCATTGAGTCATGGAGCTAAAAACAATATATAGCAAGATATCACAAAAAGTTGTGGACGACTTGTGACAAAACTTGGTGGATGAGTTGGGTCGATGACAATTCGATTTGATTCAGGTCCAGTTCCAGATCCGGCCTATCAGTGGATACAAACGGTAAACTGTTCAGCCTGGTGGAGGTATGCCCTCTACCAAGTGCTGTTCCAGTTACCTCCTGCAAATGCATCATCTACCAGTCTGTCCAATGCGGTTATGAGGTTGTCATGTGGAATGGTTGCGCATAAAAACCACCTTTAAAAACCACCATTCCATGTCATGTGGAATGGTTGTGCATAATGTGGAAAAATCACAAGCTTATAGACATTTAGCTGTACCCTTGTTACCTCCGCCACCGGACGTGCATGGAGGTTATGTTTTCACATCTGTCGGTCTGTTTGTGAACAAGCTATCTCAAAATGTTGTGGACGGGTTCGGACGAAACTTGGTGGTCCGGTTGTGTGTGTGTGACAAGGGAGAATCGATTCAATTTTGGTGAAGATCCAAATACGGATCTGGATATGAATTTTTTTTAAATTTCTAAGTGATTCTTCACCATTGAGCAATAAGGCTAAAAACGATGTATAGCATGAAATTTGAAAAAGTTATGGATGGATTTGGACGAAACTTGGCAGAGATATAGCGTATGTGACAAGGAAAAAATGATTAGATTTTGGGAAGATCCTGATCCGGATCCGGCTACGAGAATTACTAAAGTGATTCTTCATCATTGGGAGATAGAGCCAAAAACTATGTATAGCATGAAAATTTTGAAAAATCTATTTGAAATATTAAGTATTGAAATTTGAAAAGGTTGAAGTGTTGAAAATTTTTGGAAAAATATCTTTTTAAAGTGACAAAAAATTTACTTTTGAAAAATTTGACATTTGAAAAAGTTGTGGACGGATTATGACAAAAGTATGTGCATAAGTTGGTTAGACGACAATAATAAGCCGATTAGATTTTGTTTCAGGTTCGAATTCTAGATCTGGCCTATCAGTAGTATCCCTTCCGAGGTTTTCAGGTTTGGCGGTGCCAACCTCCTCACCCAACTGACCCAACTCAAGAATACCATCTGGAGTGGCGAGTCAATACCCCAGGTCGTCAAATAAGCCACGATTGTTCCCCTGTACAAATGCAAAGGTGATAGATAGGTCGTGTGTCGACAACTACCGTGGCGTGGCCCTACTATCTAATGCTGGGAAAATACTTGCCCACATCATTTCAAATCACGTGTTACCAACAATTGTCAACAGCTTCACCCCAGAAAGCCAATGCGACTTTGATTTGAGATCAAGGGAAGATGACGTTTGTCCTTGCTCATCTTGGAAGGAACATTCTCAAGCATGGAATTTCTGAGGAAGTTAGAAATGATAATCCACTTTGAATCAACTGTATTTGCATCTGGACTCGATTGAAGAAACTCAGTTGGAAATCTTGGAGCAACATCTTCCAATCGTTACGCATCATCTTTATCAAAACAGTACAGATTTCCAAATGGTTTGAGAGTTGATTTTAAGATATTATTGATATTGAAAGGAACGATACTATGATCTGAGATGCCAGGATGCAATGGAACATTGCCAATAAGACTTAGGTTTGTAGTGAGGTGAGGATCCAAGATGTTGTCAGGTACCGGTGTTGTAATGTCGTTAACAAGTGCCACCAGAGATAGAGGGGTCAATATATGGTTGAACCCCCAAAAAATTGATACAAAAGGTTTTTCAATGGATTCTGGTACCATTGGGCATGCTAAATAACATACTAAAAATCTAGTAACATCTGACTTCCGGAAAGGGGTCATTTTCAAGATGGCGTCCAAGATGGCCGCCGGGAGCTTAAAATGGCCATATCTCAATTATTATTCAACCTAGAAAGGTGGTTTTGGTGTCTAACCCTAGGGTTTAGGGCCCAAGGAATCCAATTGAATCAATAAAATTACCATCAGTTAATTATTTATTGACAAGTCCAAGATGGCATCCCAAGGTGACATCCTGATCCACTAAAATGGCTCTGTCGAATAGTAGTCGACCTAGAGAGATTTTTTCAGTGTGTATACCTAGGTTTAAGGCACCCAGGAAATCATCAAAATTACTTAAATAAGCACAAAGTAATCAGGTAATCCAGTAAGCCAGGTTTACCAGCCCATTAGGCATTTGTTGTCTTATACCCTAGGTTTAGGGCCCAAGGAAGCATACAGGTTGCTTCTGACAAACCAGATGTGATCTGCTTAACAGAAACTTTCCTCCTTCATGATGTCTCTGATGCCTTGGTATCTCTCCCAGGTTACTCCCTCCTCCGGTATGATAGACCTGAGCCTCGTCCTGGAGGTGGGGTTGCTATCTTTATAAAAAACTCTCTTCCTCACTCGCCCTCCACTGCCCTCTCTCCACCTCACCCCCAGGAATACCTTTGGCTACGGCTTCCCCTTCGCTCCCACCTTTTGTTCATATGTGTGTTGTACCGTCCACCAAACAGCGATGACTCCATCTACATCTCACTGTCTGATAATATGGACCAACTTCTATCTACCCATCCCAACTCTCTCTTCCTCATATGTGATGATTTCAATTGTCACCATGCCAGTTGGCTGGGTGTGGGTACCTCTCTCACCAGCCATGGCTCTTCAGCAAAGGACTTCTGCGACTCACTGGGACTGACACAATCTGTCAATTTCCCGACCCGGATCTCAGTCAACGGAGCATCTTCTCTTCTGGATTTGGTTATGACAAACTTCCCTGAAAATGTCTGCTGCTCTTCTTCTGCTCCAATCGGCTCATCTGATCATGTGCTTGTCAAAGTGGACATCTCTCTGACCATTCTCGCAGAGCCTCCTCAGCGTCGACGAGTCTGGCATTTCACTCAGGCCAACTGGCACGGTCTTCAAGCAGCCATCAATCATCTGGACTGGTCTCCCATCTCTACCGCCTCTGACATCAACTCATCCTGGGAATTCTTTCAAAGTAAATTGCTCTCTCTCATGCACAGATTTATACCATCTCGTCTTCAGTTGTCATACCCTTCCTCCCGTCCATGGTACACGGAATCTTGTGGTGAGGCTGTTGCCCTGAAACAACTTGCTTTCGTCTCCTGGAAAGCAAATCCAACGGAAGGAAATCTCATTTCCTTTCACAAAGCCCGAAACAAGTGTGTGTCCACCCTCAGGAGAGCCAGGAAACAATATCTCACCATTCTCAAGACCGAACTCTCTTATCTGTCTCCCTCTTCCAAATCCTGGTGGCGTCTGGTCAAATCTGTTTCTGGTGTTTGTTCCCCCTCCATCCCCTCCCTCACCTCAAACGGCTTAACGGCTGACTCCGCACGTGAAAAAGCTGAATGCCTCAACTCTGTGTTTGCCTCTAAATCTTGTGTCCCAAACCCATCCCTCTCTGTACCCACCGTACCCAGTCGTACCCAGCTGCTCCTGGACTCTCTGGCCTTTCCTCCTGACAAGGTGGAAAAGTTTCTGTCAACCCTCGACTCTGATTCTGCAACTGGTCCTGACGGCATCAGCCCACGGGTCCTAAAATCATGTTCTTCTGCTCTTTCACTCCCTCTTTCTGTTCTCTTCACCCTCTCTTTTGCTCAAGGTCATCTGCCATCTGCTTGGAAATCAGCCAACATCACCGCTTTGCACAAAAAAGGTGCAAAAACAGATCCCAGCAACTACAGACCAATCAGCCTTCTCCCAATTATCAGCAAAGTCATGGAATCCATCATTGCTTCAGATATTAAATCTTTCCTCTTCTCCAATGGCTTGATCTCTGATCATCAATTTGGTTTCAGACCTGGTCACTCTACTCTGGACATGCTGCTTCTGCTTTCTCAACAATGGATGGAGGTCCTCAATGCCAAACAGGAAATTAGAGCTGTCTCCCTTGACATTTCACGTGCCTTCGATACGGTCTGGCACCCTGCTCTGCTCACCAAACTCTCCTCCTTTGGTATCCATGGAAATCTCCACGCATGGCTGGCGGACTTCCTCTCTGGTCGTAGTCAACGTGTGGCCCTGAATGGGTTTCTCTCATCTCCTCTTCCTGTTCAGGCTGGAGTTCCCCAAGGTAGTGTTCTGGGCCCTGTGCTTTTTCTGGTCTTCATCAATGATCTCTCTGACTCTCTTGAAAATCCTCTCTATCTCTTTGCTGACGACTCTACTCTCTGTCGCTCCATTCCTCATCCCTCAGATCGGCAGTCTGCAGCCTCCTCACTCTCTGCAGACCTGGACAAAATCACAGACTGGTCAAACAAGTGGAACATGTCTTTCAATCCTGACAAATCTCACACTTACAATGTCTCTCCGAAAGGACCGACTGGACAACCCTCCCATCTACTTTCTCAACAATCCTCTCCAAGAAGTTCTGTCGCTCAAGCTTTTGGGTCTCACTATCTGCCATGATCTTTCTTGGGAAAACCACATTTCCAAGCTGGCCTCCAAAGCCAGTCGCCGACTGGGCATCCTCCGTCGTGCGAAGTCCTTCCTTGGCACACCTGAGCTCCTCACCACATACAAGGCTTTCATCCGCAGCTCAATTGAATACTGTTCCCCCCTCTGGGCTGGTGCTCCTGCCTCACACCTTGCTTGGCTTCACGCTGTTGAGGCCAAAGCTTTCAGAATCATTGGAATCTCCTGCGATGTAGTCAACACCGAGGGCCTTTCACTCACTCACCGCAGGCAGGTTGGTGGTCTTTCTGTCTTCTACCGACTCCTGTCCGGCCTTGCTCCCCCAGCTCTCTCTGTGCTCTGTCCCCCCAATATTCCTTCAGGTCGCACAAGATCTGCCTGCAACCCTCTTATGGTTAAACTGCCAAAGTCTAGGCTCTCTGCTCACCTTCACTCTTTCATTCCCCTTTTCTCCCGCCTCTGGAACAAACTCCCCCACTCCCTTCAATCCCACTCCTCCCTCCAGGTCTTTAAAACAGCTGTTCACCACCATCTCTTATCTTCCCCCATCGAAAACCTTGATCTTTTCTACCCCCGGTAATTCACCCCAGAGTCCTTGCAGTGTTCATATGTTTTATTCCTCTCCCACCTCCCCCCAAGTCCTCCCGATGTCCCTGCTCTCAAATGTTGTGTTTGTGTCCTTCCCCCTCTTTTTTGTGTCCTTCCCCCTCTCTCCCCATCTTGTCTGCCGCTCCCCTTGTTTTTTGTGTTTTGTGTGTCGGTTTGTCTTTTTGTGTGATTAATGTTAGCTCTTTCACGAGCCTCGATCTTGTATACAAAAAAAAAACAAAAAAAAAAAAAAAAAAAAAATACAGTTAGTCGCTATTCATCGTCATCCTCCGACTCACCAGCTAATGAACCAAGTGTGTGTGTTTCAGATTGGAGATAAGAGTGTAATGTGTCTACACCACTGCCACCTGTGACTCCAGTCCACAGTATTCAGTGATCATTACAGACAAAGGTTTGTACAAAGCTTGAGAGGTTATGACAAGGGGGGGGGGGACTGAAAAATCTGACAAACAATTTATTTTCATCTCAAAAGGAATAAGTATATTATTTGGTACATGTATGCATAAACAAAATCCATATTTTTTAGACATTTCCAAAAGAAATGTACACTTGTAATGCTCCAGACAGTCTCTTGAAGGTCATTCATTGTAACTGCTCCACTGCCTGCAAGACACTCCGCTGCTCTTGTAGACGATATGGACTACCATGTACTACTGCCTGTGGACCGTGCCAACTTGAAGAATGTGACAATCCACATAACAAGTTTCTTCCAGAGGAGTCGGAGGATGTACGGAGTCGGAGGATGTCCACCAAAAGGTGGACTTTGCAGCATGACAATGACCCTAAACATCTATCTATAATTCCAGTAATCTCTGTGTGTATGTTTGTTTGTCTGTGACCGCTGTTTCTCGACAACCACGGGTCCGATATACTTTAAACTTGCCAGGTATATTGCTGGGGACCCGAGGATGTGCCTTTTCAAGGTTTCATATTAATCGGACAAGTAGTTACCGAGCTATGTCCAAAAAACGATTCAACCAATCAGAGAGCAGCGAGCTATCACGTGTGCCGAACGTGCCGAACAGACTCTGCCTCGGACGGCACATTTGAGAGCGTATTCATTTATTTCACGTTGGCAAACGATGTTGCCGCTATGTTGGCGTTAAACTATGTTTTAAAACTAATTAAAACTAATTTGCGATTCTTTCGCTTTCCTGCGCGTTTGTGCACGCTATGGCGATTTCTTTACCAAACTCCGCAAGCCGTTCGCTTTGGACCAAACCATTTCATGTAAATAGAGGGGGGGGATTGTCACCGTACTCGCAAGCCGTTCGCTTTGGACCAAACCATTTCATGTAAATAGAGGGGGGGGGGGATTGTCACCGTACTCGCAAGCCGTTCGCTTTGGACCAAACCATTTCATGTAAATAGAGGGGGGGGGGGGGGGATTGTCACCGTACTCGCAAGCCGTTCGCTTTGGACCAAACCATTTCATGTAAATAGAGGGGGGGGGGGATATAATTTTAGATATATATATAGTACGGGCATGCCCTAGTACCAGTAAATCCACCAAGGAATGGCTGAAAAGAAAGAAATGGAGGGTTCTGGAACGGCCAAGTCAAAGCCCGGATCTAAATCCCATAGAGATGTTGTGGGGGGATTTGAAACGAGCTGTGCATGCAAGAAACCCCTCAAACATCGCACAGTTGAAAGAATTATGCATGTAGGAGTGGACAAAAATTTCTCCCAGTCGATGTCAGAGAATGGTAGACAGTTATAAGAAACGCCTACCTGAGGTTGTTTTTTTGCCAAAGGGGGCAATACCACCTATTAGAGCCAAGGGTGTACTTACTTTTTCCACATGCGAAATTTGCATTTATGTTTATTTAAATTATACAATGGACTACAAAATGTAAATGTTTCATGATATTTGTTATATTATATCACCTTTATCTGTCAATATTGTTGAAATGAAGATCAAATAGCTGTATGTTGAAATATTTTTGAAAAAGTCAAAACTTTACATGGGGTGTACTGACTTTTTCACGTGACTGTATAAAACCAAAAAACACGGTCCAGGAATCCGTACATTCGTTCGTCCGTCCGTGAAGCCATGAAGCTGTGATTATGTGTCTATTAATTATGTACTGTTTGAGCCCTGGTTGCTTCCTGTCTATTAATTCTGTGCGTCTATTAATTACGGATTGTTGGAATATATCTTTCGACCCTTTAGACTGCTGAGATCCCTTAGACCTTTGAAGACCCTTAAGAACACCAAGACCCCAAAATACCATGAAGACCCCAAACACCTTTAAATACTCAAAAGACCCAGAGGACCCAAAATAACCAGAAGACCCCCAAAGACTTTGAAGATCCAAAATATCCTAAATACCCCAAAGACCCATAAAGACCCAAAAGACCACCAACACCCAAAATACCCAAAATAAGCAAAAGATACAAAATACCCAAAAAGTCCCAAAAGACCCAAAATACCTGTAAGACCCTTTAGACCCATTAAACCCCAAGATCGTGAAGACCCTCAATATCCTTAAGACCACTTTTACCTTTAAGACCCTTTCAATACTTTAGACACCTTGAGATCCCTTCACCCTTCCAATATTTTATACCCTTTAAGTCCCTTTCGACTCCTTAGACCTTAACACCATTTAGACCCCTTACACTCTTCAGACCTGGTGTTGGCTTCGCGGTTAGGGTGCTGGCTTGGGATCCTTGGATCCTGGGTTCGAATCCCGGTTGATCGCTGAATTAATGCCAGGTGGGTTGACTCAGCCTGTCATCCTTCCGAGGTTGGCAAATTGAGTACCAGCTCACTGGTAATTCCCTGTGTCACAAGAGGCGACTAACAGGGTTGGCGACAGGAAGGGCATCCGGCCA
This sequence comes from Myxine glutinosa, assembly GCF_964187855.1. Lineage (NCBI taxonomy): Eukaryota > Metazoa > Chordata > Myxini > Myxiniformes > Myxinidae > Myxine > Myxine glutinosa. The sequence continues at coordinate 72,672,009 of NC_136264.1, read as the reverse complement.
TAAAACATTGCTTCAAAAATGGGATCATGGTGCCCGAAAAAGGCCAACCCCCGCTTTGCGGGGAAAAATGGCCTATAAAGGTGGTTGTTTTTTTTGTACACTCTTCAGACCGATTGGACTGCTTCGACCCTTGACCATTTAGACATTAGAATTTGACACCACTTGCACCTTTTTATTACAAATAAATTACAAAAATAATATCACCAATATGACAAATTAATTTGTACAAAATAAATGTTTGTATTATGATTGGTGTAAATCATGACAATACAGCAACTCAAGTTGTCAGGTCATTATCCTCAGGTAAAACAAGCCGATGCCAATGCAACTACTGCACTCGCCTCACCATGGTAGTCAAAATAATAAAACCAATACCCTAACACAATTTCCTAACAAATCAATATTCTACTTGAAGAATAAAGAAAGGGGAGGTAGAGTCGGCACGAAAATGTGCTGGGATACTGGGAAAACCGCCACTGTTGTTTAACGATGATTTTAGGGAAAAACTTTGAGAAGGTAGGGAGGGAGGTAGAGGAGAGGTAGAGGGGTAGAGGGGTAGAGAGGTAGAGAGGTAGAGAGAGAGAGAGAGAGAGAGAGAGAGAGAGAGGAGGGAGGGAGAGAGAGGAGGGAGAGGGAGAAAGGAGAGGGGGAGAGAGAGAAAGGACAGAGAGAGGAGGGATCAGAGAGAGGGGGAGGCAGAGAGAGGGGGAGGCAGAGAGAGGAGGGAGGCAGAGAGAGGAGGGAGAGGGAGAAAAGAGAGAGAGAGGAGCGCGGGTGGGGGGAGGGGGGAGAAAGGTGGAGAGCGTTGGAGAGAGAGAGGAAGAGGGTGGGAGAGAGAGAGGAAGAGGGTGGGAGAGAGAGAGAGAGGAAGCGGGTGGGAGAAAGAGAGGAAGAGGGTGGGAGAGAGAGAGAGAGGAAGAGGGTGGGAGAGAGAGAGAGGAAGAGGGTGGGAGAGAGAGAGAGGAAGAGGGTGGGAGAGAGAGAGAGGAAGAGGGTGGGAGAGAGAGAGAGAGAGAGGAAGAGGGTGGGAGAGAGAGAGAGAAAGAGGGTGGGAGAGAGAGAGAGAAAGAGGGTGGGAGAGAGAGAGGAAGAGGATGGGAGAGAGAGAGGAAGAGGGTTGGGAGGGGGGGGGGGGGGAGGGGAAGGTTTCCTTCTGTATCCAACCTGTCCACCCCTTTCCTGTTTGTCCTAGTCTCCCTCTATTTTGACCTTCAATTCTGCTATCGGTGCCCCCCCCCCCCCCCCACACACCTCTCCACAGTTCCTTTTAGTCAGATGAATCCTGATCTGTTTCATGTCGAAGCTCTTCCACGAGCCTTGACAGTAAACAAACGAAAAAGGTTGTCCACTTGCACTGGTAAGCGATCGCACACTGACTTCAGGACAAGACTTGCTCGGCCATTCGCACAAAAGTAAATATAGCTGCCTCTCGGAAATGTTGCGGCAACAAGTGAAGAGTCATGAGTTCAATCATATTATCCATGCCATTCCTCTCGTATTCATTTTGGTTTAATCAAACTGGTTGCATCACATTGGTTAAATACACTTCACCGTTACGCAATCAAAACGATTGGAATTCCTTTACACAAGGGGTTCCCTTGCCATTTTATTTTTTTGGAGAAATGCATGCTACAAGTGTACTGAGGTTAAACATGATATAAAAACCAGGACAACATTGCAGTTTTATCTTCCGGAACCTGAAAATAGCAACACGTCACAAAAATCATAACAACACAAACAAAAAACTCTTACATATCTGCGATGTCAAGAGAATCCTGGTCCTGTCTCATCTACATCTAATAATGTACAAAATAGTTAAAATGGACATCTCGCACACTTAAACTTGCATTCGTTGACGGTGCAAAGTTATTCCTATCGGTCATTTAGCAAAGCGTATTACAAAAAAAGGATCACTTTATTGTTTTAATTTTTTTTTTTGGCCACGGTCACGTAAAAACGTATTTCTCTTTAAAACGACGATATAAAAATCTTACAATTACAATAATAAACTGGAAAAAGGGGGTAAAAACCTAGGTAGCGGCGGCCAGCCAAAGCAATAAATATGCATAAAGCTACCGCCGGTCAGTTACAGCGATCTGGCTTCGAGAGCTAAGCAAGAAATACAAGGCTAACGCAGTAATAAAACTAAAATTAAAAAAATAAAAAATAAAAAGAAGTAGATAAAAATATCACAACAATGTAGATGCAGACTTGTGGTTGCATTTCCAGCAAACCATTGCGAATTCCTCGTGTTAAAACATCGGCACAGTTTCATTTAAAGCCACGAGGATGTTTCGTGTTCTGTTCTCCCTTCCACCCAGAAACCACCAACAGGATCCGAGGATCAACCAGTCCAGCAACAAAAATGATACGAAAAAGCTCCGACTCCAACGAGTAAACAATGTCAAGATATTTAAAGAAAACCAAGAATGTGCTTTTGTCACGGAGCTTTAGCCAGGGTCAAATATTGACCAAGTATTTTTTACAATTTCAGGCCAAGAAGAAAAAAGGCCTCAATGTGTTCTGCTGTGTCCTGATCTTGAGGCCGGAGAATCGGCGAGCGACTGCGATACATTATGGGGATCGTTTGAGAGGCCATTTTAGACAGTGTTGGGCAGCCAAGCATTTATTTGATTTGTTTGAGTAATGTGAGACAGATTTATGGAAAACAAGAAAGGTTTGTGCATACAGAGTGGCGAGTCGTGGGTGTCTGGAGAAGAATGGCAAGGTGGAGGTGAAGAGAACATGCAAAAAAGGGAAAACAAATGCAAACCTTCATTGTGATAATTGATTACTTCTGGGTTTTTAGGACAAAAAAAACAACAATTAAAGTTTGTAAAGAAGTGCATAAAATTCAAATGTGATTATGAAGTATGGTGGTAAGGAAATGCGAGGTGGCATTACGAGGCTCGGAGGATGACGTCCAGGTAGATTTCTTGGGAGCAATTTGCGAGCTACAGTAATGTCTGATATGTTTCGAAGAACAAGAATAAAAAAGCAAAGTTTGTATAGCAAGAACCACTATTTGGCAGACTTTGTGACAAGTGAGAGCGGTTGCGATTGTGCCATCAGCAGTGCCGGGTGGAAAGGTAGTGCGGGGTGCGCTGCATGAAAAGGGAACGCTCCTGCTGGTGGTGCGTGTCGAGGTGGAGAGAATGCTAGTGGGCTCGATGGTGAGAATGGTGGTGTTGCAGCCATATGGACACTGTGAGCTGAAAATGGTGGTGGGTGTGCGAAGGTGGGTATGGTTGCTGCATGAGGTGAGTGTGGCCCTGCACTGGGCAACATGTGCGTTAACCCAAGAGAGAATGGTGAGGGTGGGAAAAGGTCAGGTGATGGCTTTGTTGACGACGGAATATCAGCTGGGCGGTTACACCTCGGAGATTCTGACTTGGAAGCCATGACATTTTCCACAGCACCATTTGATCGAGGGCTGCTTGATGGGTTTCTCTTGAGTGGGCTTGCACCAATGGCTGCATGCCCTGTTGGGGTTTGCAACTGTTCTGAGTTGGTACCCGAAGATCGACTAAAAAGGTCCAATGCCGTTGGAGAAATTGAAGAAAGGCCAGCAGTGTCTGACTTGGAATGGAAACCTGGCATGTAGGCACTTGGAGCAGGAGTACTGGAACCACGATGGCCAAGCGTCGGGGACCGAGAGGCCGCCGCCGTCGTTTGGCGAAGGGCAGGCGAAGTTGGTGGAGAGGTGTTCACGCTTTCGTCGGAAGAGTGATGGCCGGTGCAGCAGTCGTCATCAAATGGGTAGCGAGCACATTTCTTTTTCCGCCTGGAAACAAGGATAGAGTCATCTGTGAACAGAGGGTGGAGCAACCAACTGGCTGTGGAAAAACAATGCCATAACTACCTTCCGAGACTGTTTTTAGATATAATCATACACCACTTTCACCTTACATGATGAAACGTCAATCGTCCATTCAAACCATAACCCAACCTACATCACTGAACATTGACCATAGCCTCCCGCATGGTTTGTAAATCAAGTATAACCATTTGTTTATGTATATTTGGAATATCTATCGCTCACTCTGTGACGGAGTGGTGATCTTTCCAGGATTAGCTCGAGCCTTGAAAAGTTTCTCGACTCGTCATGAACCCCCCAATGTTGTCAAGAGTATGGGTCTCTAATCAATGCTATAAAAATTCACTATGAGTGGCGTATCGGTACAACCTAGGAATTACTATTCCACACAATGCATCAAAAGTATCATGCAAATACTTCTGTCTTTCACACATTTATCCAGAGGTGACTTTTGGACATGAGAATACATTGAATGCCAGATTTGATGATGTGTCAATCATTCCTCATTAAACAACACACCAAAGAAATGAAATAACTTCATTTGTTCAATAAACTTCTAAAGGCATAAGCGAAGAACATCTGGAATCAATCTTCCCTCTCAACAATTTTTATCACTGCGCGTATTATTGGAAAAAATATATACATCCCACAACTTGCTGGGACAGCATTTTGCTTAAAGACTTCACCACGAGACGTCTGTATGTGCAAGTCCATGGAAGGGAATTGCCTTTTAATTGGTAACATGTAAGGAAACTGGAACATCTCATCTCATAACAGATTAATATGCAATTTGAGCAAAAGTGCATGAGAGCAATGTCTGAATATAAAAGGTAATTAAAGCTGCAAAATTCTCAACTTGGTGATTGTTATTTTCATTGTAGAACAGAAATATATATACATGTACACACATATACAGTGCATTCAGAAAGTATTAAGATCCCTTCACTTTCTTCACATTTGTTATGTTGCAGCCTTATGCTGAAATCGTTTAAATTCATTTTATCCCTGATCAATCTACGCTCAATACCCCATAATGACAAAGAGAAAACAGGATTTTAGAAAGTTTTGCAGATTTATTAAAAATAACAAACTGAAATATCACATTGACATAAGTATTCATACCCTTTGCTATGACACTTGAAATTTAGCTCAGGTGCCTCCCATTTCTCTTGATTATCTTTGAGATGTTTCTCCACCTTGATTGGAGTCCACCTGTGGTAAATTCAATTGATTCGACATGATTTGGAAAGGCACACACCTGTCTATATAAGGTCTCACAGCTGACAATGCATATCGGAGCAAAAACCAAGCCATGAGGTCGAAGGAACTGCCTGCAGAGCTCAGAGACAGGATTGTGTCGAGGCACAGATCTGGGGAAGCCTACAAAAAAAATCTCTGCTGCATTGAAGGTTCCCAAGAGCACAGTGGCCTCCATAATTCATAAATGGAAGAAATTTGGAAAAACCAGGACTCTTCCTAGAGCTGGCCGCCCGCCCCCCCCCCCCCCCCCCCCCACAACCCTCCGACCCCGTGTTTTTCTGGACCATTGGTGTCCCCTGAAGTAGAAATCAACTGGTAACAGTTAATAAACTGGGACTCACTGTCCATTTGGGACCCATATTTGATGGTAGCCCCAAAACACCGATTTTGTCATCGATGTCGCGCCATATTCAACGCTCTTATTTATTTCAGTGTCTGTGATGGTTAACACTGCTCCATAGAACTCATTTATGTATCAAAAGAAAGCTGATCATCTACTTATCATAATAAAATATCTATATGACAGATTTAAGGGTAACCTGGTTGGAATAACTGGGGTTGAATAGCGGTACCCCATTTTTTCCTAGCATAATGTGGAATCGACTAAAATATTTCAGCTTATATGTAAAATACGAGTTCAGAATGCCCGATATGCATAAATAGATATTTTTCTATCATTGTGCATTATCTCAGCTTTCATTTGATATCATAAACTATCCCATAGCACCCAAACCCGTTTTGATACAGGATGTCAAAGATACTACAGTTCGTGGAAAAAATGTCGCATGACGATACAATTGTCATACCAACCGCTTCTGTTGCAAACTTGACCAGCACTGGTACGTTTTATGTTATTTTAATATATTGTTGATCGGTGGGTCATTTCAGTTCTTTTCTTAGGCATATTGATGAAAATTGCACGCTGTGACAGATCATCCCATGTTTGTATTCTGCATAGGCATATATGGAGATCATGAGGTTGTATACACATTTTTTTGTTATTTAAGTGTCTCTTGTAGCAAGTAGCAAAAGGACGCATCAATTAAGCATGTTAAGCATGTTAAGCATGTTAAGTTTAAGTGCATACCCATTCTATTTTCTTTTGATAAGTATTTAACTTATGGCAGAAACCCAGCAACAAGTTCCTGGCTGGACCGGTTTCATCTCAGAGACAGGTGAGACACCAATTAAGACACCAAATTAATGAAAGTTTATATCACCATGATGATGACAAGAATCCAATTCGATTGTTTGTGTTAGTTGAATATTAAATAAAGTTATTACAACTATTACTTTCCAGGATATGACGTGTTTAACTGGTGGATATAAACTGAGTATTAATATTGTTAGGATATTTGGGGCTCTTTGCATAACTAGGGGAATAAATTTGTGTTTTATAGGGCAAATAAAATAGTTTCCAGTGAAATTTTCAAACTTACATTAAAATTTGGAAGTTTTCTACATTTATGAATATGACAATACTGTTCGGTGGGTTCAAATGGGTAACCTAAAACTGTGCAGATGAAAATAAAACCTTTGTTATAATTAAGCTGCTTGGACTTCCTTATGTCTTGGGAGGCATGGTGAACAGGGGAATGTGATTATGAATGAAATTTGTACGTTTAAATAGCGCTTCTTCGATGGTTGAGAAAATAACCTTAATACCGGCACCAGACGACCATTTTTTCCACGAACCGGTAGTATCTTCGACATGATGTATAAAAACGGGTTTGGGACTATGGGATACTTTATGGTATCAAATGAAAGCTGAGATAATGTACAATGACAGAAAAATATCTATTTATGCATATCAGGTATTTTGAACCCGTATTTTACATATAAGCTGAAATATTTTAGTCGTTTACGTTAGGAAATTACGTCCGCATTACGTTAGGAAAAAATGTGGTACCGCTATTCAGCCCCAGTCATGCCAACCAAGTTACCTTTAAATCTGTCATATAGATATTTTATTATGATAAGTAGATGATCAGCTTTCTTTTGATATATAAACTTGTGCTATGGAGCAATATTAACCATCACAGACACTGAAATAAATAAGAGCGTTGAATATGGCGCGACATCGATGACAAAATCGGTGTTTTGGGGGTACCATCAAATATGGGTCCCAAATGGACAGTGAGTCCCAGTTTATTAACTGTTACCAGTTGATTTCCACTTCAGGGGACCCCAATGGTCCAGAAAAACACGGGGTCGGAGGGTTGTGGGGGGGGGGGGGGGGGGGGGGGGTGCAGATGGACCCTACCTGGCCCATGGCCTAATGTTTATGATGTTAATTTGTAATGTAATAACATTTTTAAAATGTTATAAAATGTTATTCAATAACGTTTTAATGATGTTTAAAAACACTACAAAATAATATTTTCACAATATTTGCAATAATGTTAACATGATGTCACAACATTATTGTGTTAGTTGGGATGTTCCATCAGGAATCAAATGTATTACATTTAAATATATTCTGCATGCAGAATGGATATCAATATTGCAAAGGGTCCACAGTCTCCGTGGGATTACATCGAGGGTAAGGAGTGACCGTACGATCCTGCATGACCTAAAACAAGGAAAGGAAAAGGCCATTTGGCCCATTGTTGCCATGCTGAACTCCCGAGTTGATTTTTGCTATAAGTGTAAACAACAATCTTCTGGATGTTTTACTTGTGTCTAAATATACGAATCGAGTGACACAACGTGTGTGTGTGTGTGTGTGTGTGTGTGTGTGCGTGTGCGTGTGTGTGTGTGTGTGTGTGTGTGTGTGTGTGTGTGTGTGTGTGTGTGTGTGTGTGTGTGTGTGTGTGTGTACAGTGCATTCAGAAAGTATTCAGACCCCTTCACTTTTTTCACATTTTGTTATGTTGCAGCCTTATGCTGAAATTGTTTAAATTCATTTTTTCCCTCATCAATCCACACTCAATACCCCATAATGACAAAGAGAAAACAGGATTTTAGAAAATTGTGCAAATGTATTAGAAAGAAAAAACTGAAATATCACATTGACATAAGTATTCAGACCCTTTGCTATGACACTTGAAATTTAGCTCAGGTGCCTCCCATTTATCTTGATCATCTTTGAGATGTTTCTACACCTTGATTGGAGTCCACCTTTGGTAAATTCAATTGATTGGACATGATTTGGAAAGGCACACACCTGTCTACATAAGGTCTCACAGCTGACAATGCACATCAGAGCAAAAACCAAGCCATGAGGTCGAAGGAACTGCCTGCAGAGCTCAGAGACAGGATTGTGTCGACGCACAGATCTGGGGAAGCCTACAAAAAAATCTCTGCTGCATTGAAGGTTCCCAAGAGCCCAGTGGCCTCCATAATTCTTAAATGGAAGAAGTTTGGAACAACCAGGACTCTTCCTAGAGCTGGCCGCTCGGCCAAACTGAGCAATCGGGGGAGAAGGGCCTTGGTAAGAGAGGTGACCAAGAACCCGATGGTCACTCTGGCTGAGCTCCAGAGGTCCTGTGTGGAGATGGGAGAAACTTCGAGGAAAACCATCACTGCAACACTCCACCGATCTGGGCTTTATGGCAGAGTGGCCAGACAATATGAAGTGGAGGTTTGGTTGGCAGGGGTGTGCCACCCTGGATTTCTTGCTGGGGAATGACTGCCAGGTGGACCTGAGGAGAGAGCACCTGTGGGTCAGGTTGGAGAGGCTGTGATTGTTGGAAGCCGGGAATGATGTGATGAAGCTGAGAAGTAAAGTAGTGCACACAGTGTCCACGGCTCTCCCAAACTCAGAGGTATTGATCAATGCGTAAAGTGAGAAGTAAGAACCGAGAAGGTATCCAAGTAGCATATCATCTCCCAGGGTCTATCTCGTGGAGTCTTTAAATCCTCAGGCAGCGGAAGGGATTGTTTGGTAGGTTGCAACCTTGCATGTGCATGCAAAAATCTGGGGTCGCCGTACGATTATTGAATGTATGTACAGAACAATGGACCCTTAGCGGTGGTATGATCAAGCTAGCCAGTTACACACAAATTTGGGAAAGCAGGGATGTGAGGAGTTATGCTTCGCCAAACAGAGAGGGAGACATTTATTGGATAGAATAATTTGGTCAGATAATTTGATTGACCAGTTTTATTTAAACATTCACTTTATTTACCTTATATAGCCAGCTAGATTGGGATCAGCATCTTCCATTCATGGTGATGGCCTCCATAGTGAACAGTTGGTTCCATACACCTAGATGGATTGAAAAGATAGCGGAAAGAGTGGATAACAGTACAGGCTCTCATGAGATTGAATAGCCTATAAAAATTGGACACGACATGACAGATTATTCAAGCTGGTGTAGTTGTATACTATTCTAAAGTGACCTCTCAAGTTTGGAAAAGGTTTGATGATAATGTCACAATACATTTGCGCATGTGGCAGGTTGGAAAAGCAAAGCTTGAGCTTATTAGCATGGAAAACATGGTGTGTATGAATCGGTGCCAGTGTTCTCTCCCCACATTGACACTGAGGAAGAGACAGGCCTACAGGAAACCTTTGTTGGTGGCAAGATGAGGAAAATGGGGGAAGATGAATAAAGCCACATAAAGTGATTGTTGTTTGCCTCGTTATCAGCTGTGCAATTTCAAAAGTAAATTCTGTGTGTAAAGTTCCATTGTTCGTCCAAGAGGCATATTTTTGTGTACATACTTCTGCTTAGGTATAAGGAATAGCTGATAATTTGTACAGAGACTTTGTTGGGATGCCATAGTGCATAACATCGATACAATCGAGTCAGAGAAGAGTCGAGTCATTTCTAGCTTTTGAAGTCGTTTCATCTGGTAATCACGGGCCCTGCAATGCACGGTGAAGTTCTACGCAGGTTCAACTATGCTATTTTACGTGCAGCCGATGCTCTCAGGGCTCTCTCGCCTAACCCCACCTCTCTCACTTAAACCCACTGCAGTATGCTCCCCTTTTACCTCCTCGCTCACCTAAAATGGCCTCACTTCAAATTCGTCTTAGCACAAGTGAGAATGACTCAACTTGGTGTTTACCTCCAAATATCATGCAATCAACCCATCCTGCTTTGTCCACAACATATCCTCTCGTACCGACAGTCTTCTCAACTCTGCGTTTTCCATATCCGTGAAGGTAGATAAAGCCTTGCCCACGCTCAGGTTATGGGCCCAGATGGCACCAGTCCACATATTCTAAATTCTGCTCTGTGGCTCTTTTTCAATCTTAAATTTGACCGGGCCCTTTGGCTGCTTTCCATTTGCCTGGAAGTCAGCGGATATCACTCAACTCAACGTTACGAGAAAGATGCAAAAACAGATCTTCTCAACTATAAGCAAGTGAGCTTGCTTCTAATTACAAGCAAAGTCATGAAATCCCATGTGCTGTCTTTCCCTCGTGGTCCCCATGTGCTGTCTTTCCCTCGCGGTCCCCATGTGCTGTCTTTCCCTCGTGGTCCCCATGTGCTGTCTTTCCCTCGTGGTCCCCCTGTGCTGTCTTTCCCTCGTGGTCCCCATGTGCTGTCTTTCCCTCGTGGTCCCCATGTGCTGTCTTTCCCTCGTGGTCCCCATGTGCTGTCTTTCCCTCACGGTCCCCATGTGCTGTCTTTCCTTCGTGGTCCCCATGTGCTGTCTTTCCCTCGTGGTCCCCATGTGCTGTCTTTCCCTCGCGGTCCCCATGTGCTGTCTTCCCTCGTGGTCCCCATGTGCTGTCTTTCCCTCGTGGTCCCCATGTGCTGTCTTTCCCTCGTGGTCCCCATGTGCTGTCTTTCCCTCGCGGTCCCCATGTGCTGTCTTTCCCTCGTGGTCCCCCTGTGCTGTCTTTCCCTCGCGGTTGTCAGCTCTTTCACGAACCTCGATTCAGTATAGAAAAAAAAAGAAAAAAAAAATCCATCATTGCTTCCGATGTCAAGTCTTTCCTGGGCTCAAACAATCTGATGTCTGAGAATCAGTTTGGATTCCATCCCGCCATATTGCAAAGCTGGTTTTCAAAGCCAACCACAGACTGGGAATCCTCCATCATTCCTTGTCAAATCAGAACAACTCAACCTACAAGGCCTTCGTCCATAGCTCAATGGAATATTGATATCCTCTATAGGCTGGCAAAGGGCAGGGACTTAATCAATGCGAGCTGATGACTCACGCTTACTGGGAATTCCTCGTTCGTGGGATACTGTCTCAAGCCCCAGTCCCCATCACAGACGGGGCTCAGCAGTTTACCCGAGCCTGATGGCGAAGGGCAAGGTACACACTGGACCATCCAGTGTAGCACTCGTGCGGCCCCGGACATCGAAGGGCATCACAGAAGGCCACTTTAATTCCTGCCTTACTCACTTCCTACAATCATGCAGTTAATGCATTGCCATCAATAGAAGCCTCTCCCTCTCCTCTGTAAGTGGAAGTTGGAGTGTCTTGAGGCAGTATCTTAGGCCCAGTATTGTTCTTTCATCTTTATATAAACGACCTCTGTTACTCTGGAAAACCCTCTTTTCCTTTTGCAGATGACTACACATTGCATCCTGCAGTACATCATCCCACCAACATGAAGACAAAAGTGGCAATGCTCTGTGATAACCTGATTAGATGTTGATCTAACAAATAGAACACTCTCAATATATTGGTATGGATGGATTGTCAAACTATTCCACCCATTTATTTCAATGGTTAGGAAGCCTCTGGACGAGGTTTAGTCTCTTAAGCTTCTTGGCCTCATCATCAACCATGACCTCTCCTGGATTGGCCATATTGCAAAGTTGGTTTCTAAACCCAACCACAGAAATGGGCATCCTCTGTCATTTCTTGACATATCAGAACTACTCACAACCTACAAGGCCTTCATCCATAGCTCAATGGAATATTGCTATCCTCTATGCCCTATGGGCTGGCACCCTATAATCACATCTCTTGGATTCTGTGGAATCAAAAGCTCTCATCATTATTAGAATTTACTGTGATGAGGCCAAAAGCATAAGGCTTGTTGCTCACAGATCACAGTTTGGTGTCCTCTCTGCATTTTGCTCCTTTTCCCTCTGATCTCCAACCCTTCCTAGCTCCAATAAAATGCCCACATTCTTCTAGTAACTCCCCCCTGGATTCATTTGATGCATATCCCCACTCTCTTGTTCCACTTTTCTCACATTTGTGGCCACCTTCTTGAGACTTTTCTAACCAACTTCTTGAGACATTTCTAACCAACTTCTTGAGACATTTCTAACCAACTTCTTGAGACTTTTCTAACCAACTTCTTGAGATTTTTCTAAACAACTTCTTGAGACTTTTCTAACCAACTTCCTGAGACTTGTCAAACCAACTTCTTGAGACTTGTCTAACCAACTTCTTGAGACATTTCTAACCAACTTCTTGAGACTTTTCTAACCAACTTCTTGAGACTTTTCTAACCAACTTCTTGAGACTTTTCTAACCAACTTCTTGAGACTTTTCTAACCAACTTCTTGAGACTTTTCTAACCAACTTCCTGAGACTTTTCTAACCAACTTCTTGAGACTTTTCTAACCAACTTCTTGAGACTTTTCTAACCAACTTCTTGAGACTTTTCTAACCAACTTCTTGAGACTTTTCTAACCAACTTCTTGAGACTTTTCTAACCAACTTCTTGAGACTTTTCTAACCAACTTCTTGAGACTTTTCTAACCAACTTCTTGAGACTTTTCTAACCAACTTCTTGAGACTTTTCTAACCAACTTCTTGAGACTTTTCTAACCAACTTCTTGAGACTTTTCTAACCAACTTCCTGAGACTTTTTAAACCAACTTCTTGAGACTTTTCTAACCAACTTCTTGAGACTTTTCTAACCAACTTCTTGAGACTTTTCTAACCAACTTCTTGAGACTTTTCTAACCAACTTCTTGAGACTTTTCTAACCAACTTCTTGAGACTTTTCTAACCAACTTCTTGAGACGGTTCCATCGCACTCTTCTATCCAGAATTTCAAGGAAAGAGTGCACCATCATCTCACGTCATCTCTCACACCTCCTCATGATATTTATATCCTTATTAACGCAATCTTAACCCTCTACCTTGCAGGTTAATGTGTTCGCTCACCTCCTCTTTTCCTGTTCATTCACTCACTTGCTTGTCGAGTCCAAATGTGATGTCAATGTCCCACTGTCAGTTCATTGACTTTTTACCCTCTGTTATCTTGCTCTTCCATGATCCTTGATCATGGATATAAATAAAATAACTTGCACCCCCATTTGATTATATTTATTCCCCCTTGTCTCTTAAGCTTTCCTGCTGGTCCATAGCCTAGTAATTAACGATTATCTTTTCTCAGTTTATAATATGCCTTTAATCAATTATTTATTTATAATCAAGGTGGTTTTACTAATTTGCTTCTGTGGTGCAATTAGACTCTAAATTATACCATTCGGAATGTGAAACAAATTGGTTTCAACTTGACCCAATCAGGCATCTGAACTTGCAGTTGAAAGAGCTTGCCCATGGGGTGATGCAAACTGCTGCCCAGAGAGAGGCACATGACAGTATTTTTTCGACCAGACCACAAAACTAAAACGTGCAAGTTTCTCCCTAGCGCACAATATTTATACCTGAATGTTTGAACAGTGGTAGAATACGGTGTCTCTTTGTGTGATTTGTAATCCTAAACTCATGGAAATGTTAACAGCACTTACCAAAATTACATGGTTTAACCAAAAGTGCAAATAAATATCGACGCCAACCTTCCCAACATATCAAGATCCCAACACAGCTCTCATTCTTCTCCCTCTACCTCTTAAAAGCTCACCTTTAAACGACAGCACAGGTTTCTTATGAAATATTTCAAGCTATTTCACCGAGGGCCATTTGCTTCCTGTGCTTTTCTATTGTGAAAGTTATCAAAACTGATCATGGATTTTCTCTACACACCTCCCACCTCACCCTCACTTTACCCATTTTTATGTTTTATTAAATACCACATCGTAATAAGGGAAATGTGGAGGGGGTAGTTGAGCAGAATTTTAACCCACTATTTTGCAACAAAATAATTTATTACCTCCGCCACTGAAGGTAAGCCTGGTGTTGGCTTAGCGGTGAGGGTGCCGGCTTGGGATCCTAGGATCCAGGGTTCGAATCCCAGTCGATCGCTCAATTAACGCCAGGGGGGTTGACTCAGCCTGTCATCCTTCCGAGGTCGGCAAATTGAGTACCAGTTCACTGGTAATTTCCTATCTGTCGCAAAAGACGACTAACAGGGTTGGTGGCAGGAAGGGCATCCGGCCATAAAACATTGCTTCAAAAAGGGGACCAAAAAGGAGATTGGACTGCAAAAGTGTCACAGAAACCCTGTTGTGCCAAAATACTTCAGCAGGTTGGAAATTGGAAATCTTTTTTTTAGGTACCCTCAGTATGCACAACTGAGCATGACAAAAGTTGAGACTTTGATCAAGACATTCATTAATGAGAAACATCAGTTGCTAGGATTCAACAGCTAATCAATTTGTATTGGACATAGAAAAAACAATCACATTTAATGGCTCAAACATAAAGAGCAATCTGTCACAAGAGTATATATACCAAATACGTAGAAAGCTCACAGTGCTTAAAAAAAACCCCACGAAAACCTATGGTATTAGTATCTATCTCAAAACCACAAGTAACTTTACATGAGTTATGAGAGGCCAAAAATCAGGAGGCTGCAAAATTGCGGAAAACAAGGAAGCAAAGCAAAAGAGACGTCAAACACAGAAAGCCGTGCAAAAGGAAGGCGTTTCAAGGGCCATGTGAGACGGTGCTCTGCACCTACCCCAGAAAGGGAGTCGGCCTAGAGGCTGCTGAGTGAGGGACCCAAGGATATGCAGGGGTAAGAGGTGGTTGGGGAGAAGCAGATAGCAAGATCAGAAAAGATAAAGGTGGATATGGGTGTCTGTAGCTTTGCAACTGAAACGCAGTTTACATCAACTTTTGATTTCTGGGGAGAGAAATAAATAAATAAATAAAACAAAAATCAACTATTATTATGCATTCACGGCAAAGCCCCCATATTTATTTATTTTCTTTACCAAAAATACCTGGCTACAGAAAATAAGAGCACGACTTCAACAGAGCACCGAATAATTTTTGCTTATATGACACAATTGTTACATGACAATACAATGACATTTCCCAAGCGCCTCTGCTGGTAAAACATCACATGATGTGAAATTTCTTCTTGACCATGCCAGTGATCCCAGAAGGGAAGGAGGCCGTCAATGGAAATTATATAGAACATTACAAGGAGTTGGACAGTTCTTTAATATGTACAAAATGTTATTTTATCAACCCACCTCGGAGCGCAATGACGGGATGTTTGGGTAATGCCTGAGTTTTTTTAGGCCTTTCCAGGTACAAACAAAGCCATAAAATAAAAGTTCTCCTGTCGTGTTCATACTGCCGTTATGAATTGCTGAAGATGAGCAACAGTTCCTCATATTTCTTCTCGGATTACTGTTTCAGGCACGAGTCATTCCACGTTCGATCAGGACTGGAATGTTTTAGGGATTTCTGACCATTTTCTGGGGTTTTTAGTGAAAGGTGCTGGAAGTTTTGACCAAACTCAGTCTCAGAAAGGGCCCATATCAGTCAAATGTATACTTGTAAATAATGAGTTGAAGCTCTTAACAAGCCAAATCAAATCTGATTACCATTTGCCAAAAGATTGTAAAAATTAAGTATTGAACTTATTACTATTTGTCTGTTGATACACAAGAGACCTTTGACCCTGAGCCACACCTTCGGTCAACTTGAAAGCTTTCCACATCATATACTGTTCTGCAAACCGACATTGTTATTTTGATTTGCTCAATTGATGACAATTGTTGTTTTATAAATACTTGCCGATTTAAAAGACTTGGCACTTTAGTTTTATGTATTTTTCCCTCCGTCAAAACTACAGTTTCACGAAAATTGTCAACTTGATACGTTTGGCTTTTTCTTCCTGCAATTTAAGTTACCAGCGATTACCATATCTGTTCATGATCTCAATACTTTCCTGTCACTTGTTTTCGTGTTTTCTTAGATTCTATCAGACTGTTGAACTCAATGATATTTTTATGAATTTGGGTAGAGTGATATATAGAGCCAGATAGATCTGTATAGGTAGGTATCCGACTGTCGTGATAGGGAATCTACCTGTAATAAGTTCTATGTTTAGTCCGGTTTGTCGGTATAAGCTGTATTTGTGTCCCTGGCGCGAGGGGGGGGGGGGGGGGTTGGGGGGGTGATGATGTATGAGTGATCATTGTGTTTTGGAAATATGTGGTTAACTGTGAATGGGCTTTCACATGAGGCAGACCATGGCACAACTTTGTGTAACATCTGCTCGGAATTGTGTTGGAGAATTGAATGGCAGCGGAGAAGGAAATGTGTTTTTGGGATCTTCTGGGTGGGGAAGGTATGTGTTTCCGCAGGTACAGATCAAGCTCTGAGGAGCGATGCCTGCGGGCCCCCCCCCCCTCTGCGGCAATTACCCCTGGCAGCCAGTGGTATCTGGAAATTGGATCTCGAGGGTGGAGGGTCTGTTTGGGCGCCGTGGGGTAAGGGAGACTCCTGGCGACCCGTGTAGCTGTGCTGAAGCAGGAGGCCACGGGGCCTGGTGTGTGGAGACCCTCACCGGCGGGGTAACTGCGGAAAGGGCTGTTGGGCTGTCACGGGGCCAAGAGGTAAAGGGGGGGGGGGGGGGGGAATTAACTTGTAAGTCAGTTGACTTGTTTTTGGGGCTGCGGGCACCACAGCCTGAAGCGCCCCCACCATCTTACTTGTGCGGTACCTCCCCGCTGCCTAGTTGAGAGAAATGAAATGCACACATACATGACACCAATGCCATGGTCCTGCAGGAGGGTGTAATCAGTACGTGCTTGGTAATGATTTTTGTGTAGTGATGAGTTTTGGAATGAGTATGAGTGGTTAAGGGTTTGTGTTGTATGAATGAGGGCGAAATCCACCGAGCCATGTCACTCACCTGTAACACCTGGACAGGGCCCGCGGAAATTTAGGGGTGCATTGGGATGGCCCCACAGGTAAGGTTTCGCCTTGTGGCATCATCCACCGGGGATGCGGTCTGTAGACTGGGGTTGTACAAAGGTTTTATTAGAGTTTTTGAATTTTTGGTTAAGGTTAAGGTTAAGGTTTGTGGTTAAGGTAGGTTTTGCGTGTTGTTTGTTTCTTCCCTCCGCAGGAACGACGAATCAAAATGATTGTACATATTTGCATGATTGGTAAGGGGATTAGCATGTTAAGAAGTATAGGTAGGAAGTTCTGGCTCACTTCCCACAGCCCTCCTGATTTATTTCATAGGCTAATTAAGTGTGAGACAGTAGGTGTTAAGCCTGGAATGGTAGTGCCTGCAGTGAACCTTGCAGGAGCTACGGTTCTGGGGGGGGGGGGGGGGGGGGGGGCTGTGTTATGAATTTGGGCAGAGTGATATATAGAGCCAGATAGATCTGTATAGGTAGGTATCCGACTGTCATGATAGGGAATCTACCTGTAATAAGTTTTATGTTTAGTCCGGTTTGTCGGTATAAGCTGTATTTGTGTCCCCGCCGTGAGGGGGAGGGGGGGGGGCGGGGGGGGGAACTTGCTAATTAGTACAGGGATTATGCATAAAGTTCCTTCGTTCGTCGTTTCCCCTGTCGCCAAACCTTTGTCCCTTATGGCAACGCACTCATTTAAACATTTAGATAGGTCCTTAGTGCACACATTAATTAGTTCCCCTCCCTTACAACAATGACCGTGGAAGAAAATGGGCAGGAAGCCAGATCGGGGCACCGCCGCATGGGCCGCAGCCAGTTGCACCTCCAGCTAGCCTAGCACGAGCCTCGTGGTAGGCTATAACCACGCCCAAGGAACATGTGATTGGTTGCAGCGGAAGGCGCGGACCTTCAGCCAATCAGCGCGGAAGGCGCCAAACCACGACTTAGAAGGAGGTTGTTCTTTGGAGGGAAGGCACGAGAACGTTCCGGAAGACTAAAGTACGAGGCTCTGATTGGGAACGCGCGAGATTGACGTCATACGCGAGGTGACAAAAGGACTCGCTGGACGACATTTTGTCTCTTGTCTTGGCTTGTCTCTTGGGTCTCTGCCATTTCCCTCTCGGTGTGTTCCTGGCGTTATTCGTACTCACTCGTGCTTGAAGCTCGTTCTTTTCGCTTCTGCGCTGGTGGTCATTGGTTCGTTATCTTCATGGTGCTTGGAGCGGGTGCTCGGTGCTTGGAGCTTGGAGCGGTTCTTGTGCTTGGTGCTACGAGCGAGGCTTGCAGGTGCAGCGAGGCGCTCGGTGAAGCCTGACGGCGCACGAACGAGGGGCGCTTCGAGGCCTGCTTCCCGCTGACCGGAGCCGTGGTCAGACGACTGCGCTCGAACCCGGACGACACACTGCAGACTACAGACAGATAAGGCCGCACCCACAGAACAATACACGACGAGACATTTTAAAAATTAATTCAGTCCTTTGTTCGTTTCTGAAGTGAGGTGTGCGGGATCCTGATTTAGGATCATTATTTATCTTCCATCGCGTTCCATTGTTTCGGGGTCGGAATAAATCATTATTTTTGTAAATTTTACCTTCCGTGTTCGAGTTCTTTAATTTGCAGGATCGGAGCTGCCGTCGGTTCACTATAGGTAAGCACTGCCTCTTCTCCTTCATTCTTTTTCCCATGCTTTTATAGCCGAATCCGTGTTTGATCGTCACCTCCATTCAAGCCGTTTGAGCCATCCGCGAGCCCTGGTATTAACCGGAGGGTATTCGTGCGACAATATTTAAGGGTAATTTCACAAAGCACATAATATTGCAAGGTATGCATCTCGCTCGCCATGTGTAATTGAACAAATATAGCAAAATCTAACGTCTCACCAGAAGCAGGTTGCACATCTGTGAGCACAATCTCACAATGCTGAAAATTGTCTTTTTAAACATCCACAAAGAAATGAGATCACTTTTTAGATACTGTTTTTTAATAATAAAGGAATTAATGAGAAATGGTTTTCATAAAAAAATAAAAACCCCAGAAAATGGTCAGAAATCCCTGAAACATGCCAGTCCTGATTGAACGTGGAATGATTCGGGCCTGACACATTCGGGCCCCACGCATGCATTCGGGCGTGGAATGATTCGGGCCCCACGCATGCGAAGCAAAAGGCGGGGTTAAGCAATAATTGGTTCACTTCTATATGTCTGCAAACGTCGGTTTATGATCGAGGAACAACTTAATTTCAAATGAACGTTGTATTTTGAAAACAAATCGGAAAATGAACATGCAGTTTAGCAGTATGTCTCTGGATTTGTCCCGATTACGCATGCGCAGAGAGGAGTGAGATAATGTTTTTACTCTGTCTGCCTGTCTGGCAGTCAAACAAAAATGAAAATCATTCCAAACAGGAAACTATTTTATTTTACTCGTTTGTATATACCTGGAGAGAGCTTGAAATATTCAGACATTACCTAAACATCACTCCTCACTCCGAGTCGTCTTGATAAAATAAAATGTTGTACATTCTAAAAAAACTGTCCAACTCCTTGTAATGTTCTCTTTAATGTTATTAACAGATTTGTTCTCATATTTGACTGTCTACATGGTTAATGCCAAATCCCTGGATTAATTTGGCCGAGTGACCCGGAATTGAGTGCGTGTTCATTTTGGGATATCTAAAACTGTGGCCAGCTTATTGAAAAATCACTGAAGGTGAATAAAATAATAATCTCAAAATGGTTGAAATGGAATGACATTAAATCACATGAAGTGATTCATGAAGTGAAGTGAGAGCTGGAAAAGTGACCTCAGATACACAAGAAGACATGTGGCATACTGGATTTTGGAATATTCTGGCAATGGAAGAAATCCCTAGAAGAATGAAACTTACCTGCATTGAGAACACAGCAAACTTTGTTGATGACCAACCTATCTGAATTGAGAATGCACCTCCAGCTTCCAGGAGTGCAAGGTAGGGTGTAGGAATACCAGCTTACAATGAAGAGTTGCACTCCATGCAATGTGTGTTCAAAGAAACCAAATGAAGAGCAAAGAAAAAACGTGATGCAGAACAACATGGCCAGACAGAAGAGAACCCCACAGTAACTTATGTACATAACATGAACAGTTTGTGGTAAGGTCAAGTAGTTCGACAGATGGTAACTCTGCCAGTTAAATGAGGTAAAGTCCAAATAAAAAGATAAAACTTTGTAACATAAGCCTTTAAAAGTCCAAGTAAAATTCATCATTTTGTTTCCAAGAACAAGATTGGTTTTAGAGAATGGTCTGGAAGGATACCAGCTTCAAAGAAAAAAATGAAAAAGGAGATGACACTGAGCGAGAGACTGGTTGCATGCAACAGCAAGCGAAGGGAAATGGGTAGTGGGGAGGGAAACGTGCAGGATGGAGGGAAATGTGTAGCAGGGAGTGAAACATGCAGTGGGGAGGGAAAGTGCAGTGAAAAGGGAATGTGCAGCAGGGTGGGGAAGTGCAGAGGGGAGAGAATTGTGTAGCATGGAGGGGAACATGTAACACAGAGGGCAATGTGTAGTGGAAAGTGAAGGAAAACTGTTAACTGTGAAGGAAAACGGTTAGTGAATGAAAACTGCTCGTGAAGGAAAATTGTTAGTGAATGAAAACAGTTAACTGTGAAGGAAAACGTGTAGCGTAGGAAACCGTTTAGCATAGGAAAATGTGTAGCGAAGGAAACTGGTTAGCGAAGGAAAGAAGGAAAACGGTTAGGGTAGGAAAATGTGTAGCGAAGGAATACGCTATGGTAGGAAAACGTGTCGTGAAGGAAAATGTGTAGCGTAGGAAACCGGTTAGCGTAGGAAAATGTGTAGCAAAGGAAACCGGTTAGCGTAGGAAAATGTGTCGCGAAGGAAACCAGTTAGCGTTGGAAAACGTGTCGCGAAGGAGAACAGCTAGGGTAGGAAAGCGTGTTGTGAAGGAAAACGTGTCGTGAAGAAAAATGTGTAGCGTAGGAAATTGGTTAGTGCAGGAAAATGAGTAGTGAAGGAAAATGTGTAGCGAAGGAAACCGGTTAGCGTAGGAAAATATGTGGTGAAGGAAACCGGTTAGCGTAGGAAAATGTGTAGCGAAGGAAACCGGTTAGCGAAGGAATACGGCTATGGTAGGAAAACGTGTCGTGAAGGAAAACGTGTCGTGAAGGAAAATGTGTAGCGTAGGAAACCGGTTAGCGTAGGAAAATGTGTAGCAAAGGAAACCAGTTAGCGTAGGAAAATGTGTAGCGAAGGAAACTGGTTAGCGTAGGAAAACGTGTCGCGAAGGAGAACAGCTAGGGTAGGAAAGCGTGTTGTGAAGGAAAACGTGTCGTGAAGAAAAATGTGTAGCGTAGGAAATTGGTTAGTGCAGGAAAATGTGTAGTGAAGGAAAATGTGTAGCGAAGGAAACCGGTTAGCGTAGGAAAATATGTGGTGAAGGAAACCGGTTAGCGTAGGAAAATGTGTAGCGAAGGAAACCGGTTAGCGAAGGAATACGGCTATGGTAGGAAAACGTGTCGTGAAGGAAAACGTGTCGTGAAGGAAAATGTGTAGCGTAGGAAACCGGTTAGCGTAGGAAAATGTGTAGCAAAGGAAACCAGTTAGCGTAGGAAAATGTGTAGCGAAGGAAACTGGTTAGCGTAGGAAAATGTGTAGTGAAGGAAAATGTGTAGCGAAGGAAACCGGTTAGCGTAGGAAAATGTGTAGCGAAGGAAACCGGTTAGCAAAGGAAAATGTGTAGCAAAGGAAAATTAGCAAAGCAAAACGATTAGGATAGGAAAACATGTCGTGAAGGAAAACAGTTAGCAATGGAAAACGGATAGCATAGGAAAAAGTTAGCGATGGCAAACGGTTAACATAGGAAAACTTGTAGTGTAGGAAAACGGTTAGCGTAGGAAAACGTAGAGCAAAGGAAAACGTAGAGCGAAGGAAAACATAGAGCAAAAGGAAAATGTAGAGCAAAGGAAAATGTAGAGCAAAGGAAAACATAGAGCAAAGGAAAACATAGAGCAAAGGAAAACGTAGAGCAAAGGAAAACACGTAGTGAAGGAAAATGTGTAGCGTAGGAAACCGGTTAACGTAGGAAAACGGTTAGCGTCGGAAAATGTAGAGCAAAGGAAAACATGTAGCGAAGGAAAACTGTTAGCATAGGAAATCGGTTGGCGTCGGATAATGGTTAGCGAAGGAGAACGCGTAGTGAAAGAAAACAGTTAGCAAAAGAAAACTGTTAGCATAGGAAAATAGTGAAGGAAAATAGGTAGTGAGGGAAAATAGTTAGAGAAGGGAAAATAGTCAGTTGAAAAGAGATAGTGAAAGAAAACATGTAGTGATGGAAAAGAGTTTAAGAAAAATAATTAGTGAAGATAGGAATTTCCAAATAGAATGTACATTGTAAAGAAGTAATAAATCCGCATGTGATCCACACATCAGCCATGCCAAATCTGCACACTTTTTGTCTGGGCAATGTCATTGCTTGGAATGTGTAAAAACGATGTTTATTTGTACACCAAATCAATTACCCATTATTTATCCAGGTGTTGTCCTGGTGTTGGGCTAGCAGCTAGGGTGCCAGCTTAGGATCCTAGGATCCTAGGATCCTGGGTTCGAATCCCGGTCGATCGCTGAATTAACGCCAGGGGGGTTGACTCAGCCTGTCATCCTTCCGAGGTCGGCTAATTGAGTACCAGTTCACTGGTAATTCCCTGCTTGTTGTAAAAGGCGACAAAAAGGGTTGGCGGCAGGAAGGGCATCCGGCCGTAAAACATTGCTTCAAAAAGGGGACCGAAAAACAACAACAACCACGGTCCCCGAAAAAGGCCAACCCCCGCTTGCGGGGAAAAATGGCCTCTAAAGGTGGTTTAAATTTTTTTTTTTATCCAGGTGATTTGAAACCGTTCCTCAAATAATCGCACCTGTCTGCATACTCACGTTTGTTATGGTTCACCCAAATTTCACCGTCGCATCAATTCACAGTGCACTCCCATGAAAATGTACAGCAAACCTTTTAAAAATATAATCCTCCTGAAATTATGTCTAATACATAGCGGTTTGTATGTATTCAGCTTAAAAACTGCAATCAAGAACAAAATAAGACTTTTTCATACAACCACAAATCTGCATTACTCAAATGTGAACAGATTTTGCAATGCAAGGGAAGAAAGGGAGAGCGCTCGAAATGAGCACAGTGGCAGACGTGCGGCCTGTTAGAAATTGTGAGAGGATGGAGGAGTGTGAGTGGTTGAGGGGGAGGAATGAGCAAACCAAAAATAATGTTCAAACAAAATGAAAACTGCAGTGATGCACTCAAACAGCCACGAGTGCTGGCTGAGTGAACATGGCGGCTAAACTGCGGAAATATGTATCTCAGATTACACCGGCATTGCACATATGTAAATCTTCCAACAAACCGGACACATTGATGAAACGGTCGTTACAATGGAGTCAAACAAATGGTAATGCAAATCAACAAAGCGGTGTAGCACCGTATAGCTGTGCCACCCCAGGTAGACAAACATAGCGGGACACAAATCCCGTGGTGTGGTCCCCCCCCCCCCCCCCCCCCCCCTCTCCTCTCCTCTATCTGGGATGTACAACTACATTACAAAAATCAAAGGAAGCAAAAGTAAGTGAGGAACACTTACTACAATATACTCAAGATGTGTTAATACAATGCAGTAAAAAGTCAAAATGTAAATGGGGTTGCAAACTCCTGGATTAAACCACAATGCGAAGGGAGAGAGGTTGAGTTAAAAAGTAGAAATAAAACAAATATTAGGCCATCCAAAGTTGATTTTATGTTCTCAGGGACTTGTTGAAAGATATTCCCAGGTACCCAAGCCTTTTATTTTTCTATTGGGGTGGGTGAACGAGGGAGTAGTGAAGGGTAGTTCAGCAATTGAATACGGACAGATTTCCAATCAAAGTCACAATGATATACTTTTAATAAAAGAGAATCTTTTGATTTTCAAATGATAAAAACGGAAATCGAATTCAAATCACAATTGATTTAACCTTCCTTTTCCGTCTCTCAAACAGGTGTTCCCGGATTTAACTCCCCAATGATCGCCCAGTTTGTAAACGTGACATCGTGAAGAAACCAAAACTACATGCACCCACAAATGGCCAAGTAAGATTGTTCATAGCATACACCATGTGAGGGACACATGGAATTCAGAATACCTGGAAGTAATGCCCTTCCCGCTGTCGACACCTTATATCAACTTTTATTGTGAAGGAAAAGAAAATCGATTTGGCGTGGAAACGAAAAAAATGAGCGGCACCTGAGATCCTAAAGATCAACCTCGGATGGCCATATTGAGAGTCTGGAGGGCAGGAGGGTAAAGATGTGTGAGTAATGACAGAATGAATGATTGGGGAAAGGGGAAGCAAGATTTGGGTGCATACCTGCAAGGGCTACACCAGTTACTCTGCTGCTCAAGACCATATCGGGCACGGCATTTCTTAGCAGCTTCTTGTTCTGAAGGGAAGGGGGGAGAGGAAGGCGTAGAGAGCAGGGGTGGTTTAATGTTAGGCCGGAAGCAGTGGCAAAGAGGAATGGAACTGCTTACCTACTTATTTTTCTGGTTAACAATTGAATGGCTACTATTTGTTTGTTACACTAGTTCAAACACTAATCAAATACCTTGTTCATGGGAAGTTTATCATTTAACTTGATAGTCATTTCGTCCTCCATCCAGGGTACATCTCCCTTTACAAGCCACTAACTCATCATTCATTTCCTCGTGATTGATATGGAAGCCACAAACCAATCAGCAACTAACTTCACACCATTTAGTAAACAAACTGTGATTAAAGCATCATTAATTTTCTACTTTCATAATGTCTTGTTTACTTTTTATTGGGGTGAACTCAAAACACTGCTGTTTTACTATAAACTGTAGATCACTATGACTGCAGACTACAATCAATAAAATAATGGGATTTTAACAGGGTCAAAATGAAAGTGCAGTCAGATCCAAGCGGATGAAGTTACAGTGATTTAAGCAACTCAGGCTAAAGTTTTCAAAATATCATAAAATTCTTTGAAAAATTGGGATTTAAATATATTTGAAAAACAATTGTTTAAAAAACAAAAACAAAGTAAGTTGGGAAACCTTTAAACGGAACTTATTCACTATGACCTTACATCATTAAGGTTTGTTGTGTGAATAAGAGGTTTGATTTTTTTTCTGACCAATGAGAATCCCAATAGCTCATCAGGCGTGCTAGCAGTTGCCATCAACAAGTTACTGGTACTTTCCCAGCACAATGAGGTTTTGCACCGAGTTATACTGCATTCAGTACTTCCTAATGCATGTAATGATGTGTTGAGTTTGATGCTGAGACATCCAAAGGTTCCATTCATTTTTTTGATGTCTAAGATGTTCTTTATGATGAATCAAAGCTGCACAGACACTGACAGTATTGGCAAGAATCATTGGAAGTGCTTTCCGCTTGTGATGGGATACAGCTGGAGTAGTAGGATTTGCAGCAGGTTTTAATTATTATTATTTTTCATTATTATACACAGAATTCAAGGCTCTTGTAGAACTACAACATTGTTTGTATGGCTGGGTCGATTTTGTGGGCAGGAAAAGGAACTGGCAGGGGGTGAGCCATGCAAGAAGACGGTGAGCATGCATGCAGTGATAAAGGCACACATGCGGAGGAAACAGTCACAGACTAATAAGGGTCCCTTCATATTCTGACATTCACGATATATATCCATAAAATATTAAATCCTTCCTTCACAGAGCGGAAATCAACATACTCAGATAATAAAAGCCACAAAAGCTATATCCAGAATTATTTATTTATTCATTCATTCATTCAACTATCGATTAAAATATAACAATTATTTGATTCTGAATCCAATCTGAGGTGGTGGCGTTTGAAATGGAAATCATTTCCCCACCCCAGAGTAGTCTCACACATGTAGATCATTTGGCATTTGATTGACCCGATGGCTTGTTCTTTTCAAAAGGTATTATGAGATTTTTTTTAGGACAGATGAGACAGCCTACTAAAGGAGCTTTCTGGGGGCAACATCTTAGATGTGAGGGATGCTCCCAGGTGATGAATCGGCTATCTCCATGCCGTGGCCCTGTTCGAGCAGAACTGGCCGGGGCTAATCAACAATAAGAACAACCCTTATGGGGAATGTTGAACTACAATAATTTGCAATTTATTGTTCTCTGCACAATGCAGATCACAGTGGCATTGCTACCTGAGACAGTAAATGTAATCAAACTTGAGACTGAAATTAAATCCCTCCAGAAATACTTCATTTTTTTCCTATGGAGCAGTTTTGGAGATAGAGGTGAAAATTTTCGGTTTTTCCAAGATGGCGCCCATACCATGTGACATATGACGTCATAATTATCATAAAAAAATTACAGGAGGAGGCACTCCTGTGGTGAAAATTTATTGGCAATCAGACCAACCTTTACAGAGAAAAGCATACTCGTCTGTGTGGACAGACAAACAAACAAACAGATGAAAAATCACTCATAGAGCGACACTTGGCAAAACAGAACAAAGTGGAATGGCACTCAGTAGAGCATCCTTATAACCTCAAAAATAGTTGGTGGTTGAATTCAGTTAGCTGATATGAAAATCCTATTCAAATTTCAAGTCAATCGGATGAAAATTGAGGATTTTAGAAATTAAAAAAAAGTGGTTGACCTTTGGCCTACGTTGACCTTTTGGCCTACGCTGATCTCAAAAATAGTTGGTGGTTGAATTCTGTAAGCCGATATGTAAATCCTATTCAAATTTCAAGTCAATCGGATGAAAATTGAGGATTTTAGAAATTTGAAATGGTTGTTGACCTTTTGGCCTATGCTGATCTCAAAAATAGTTGGTGGTTGAATTCAGTTAGCTGATATGTAAATCCTATTCAAAATTAAAGTCCAATTTAGCTCTTACACGAGCCTCGATCTTGTATACCGAAAAAAAAGTCAATCGGATGAAAAATTGAGGATTTTAGAAATTTGAAAAAAGTGGTTGACCTTTTGACCTCAAAAATAATAGGATTCTGTGGGACCACGAACTCTACCATGTGGTGAAGTTTTGTGAAGATTAGTTTAAAATTGTGACCTGCAGGCAAGTATTAGTGAGCGGACACACAAACACACACAACACACAACACACAACACACACACACACACAGTGATCAATATACTTGGCAAAATAAAATAATTTTGCCAAGTAACAAACTGACTCAAATGCAATACCCTCTCCTCTGGCGAGGGTAATAATAAATGACACAATGTATCCTTAATTTATAGTAATGCACAAGGCACTGAAGTTATCCTTATCTTTATTTTACTGAAATCGTCCAA
This sequence comes from Myxine glutinosa, assembly GCF_964187855.1. Taxonomy (NCBI): domain Eukaryota; kingdom Metazoa; phylum Chordata; class Myxini; order Myxiniformes; family Myxinidae; genus Myxine; species Myxine glutinosa. The sequence continues at coordinate 72,644,648 of NC_136264.1, read as the reverse complement.
AAGGTGGATTCAGTGGATGCTAAAGCAGTCTCACAGCAAGGATTACACTGGATGGTTTTTGCCTTTGCCTTCCCAGCACCAGTCAAGGAAGGAATTCTTCATTTGCTCAGGGTGCCGGCAATAACTTGCTGACTCGTCACGGAAGATCTTTAACGTCCAATAATTCATGCTATCAGATCGGTGGTCTCCAACCTAATGTCCATGCATCGGAGGGATGGTACACTTTGTGATGCAACGCCTGGCCTGCAAAGCACCAATCCAACGGTTTATAGTCAGGTTGAGTATCAAACCCTGATGAAACAGCTGAAAGGTAAGTGTGCTAACTCTGCACCATCCTGGAAGTATCTTCGTTTTTTTTTTGTTTTTTTTTAGAGATACATTTTCATCATCTCACCTCAATCAAATCAAGTGGGGCCATGATCATTTCCTTCTTCCCTCATAAAGTAACGATTTTTAAATGTTGTAACGAAAAAAACTACTCTCATGGAATAATTGCTTAATAAGTAAAGAAAACTTGTGCATTCGCCATTTGAAATGATTAGTCACGAGCTTACTTTGCCGATGGAAGAATTAAACAACAAAAAAAACAAGAAGACGTCATGCAGGGGATGATACTTGCAAAATCCACCCTCCACAAAATAAAACGTTGCTATGGATAAATCAAATTGTCCAATTCATTAAGATTAAAATTGACGATCTTATTCAAAGCTCGGGTCAATCAGATGAAAATTGATGACATTAAAAGTTTGACCTTAAGTTGACCTTTGACATGTTGACCTCAAAAAATAGTTGGTTTCCCAATGCAGTGATGGACTATGTAATTGCTGTTTAATTTACAAGTTAATAGGATGAAAAGTGATGATTTTTCAGATGAAAATTGATGATTTTAGAAGTTTGACCTTGAGTTGACCTTTGACCTTTTGACCCCAAAAATAGTTGGTTTTCTAAGTCAGTGAGGTACTATGCAATTGCTCTTTAATTTTCAGTTTATCAGATGAAAATTGATGATTGTTCAGATGAAAATTGATGATTTTAGAAGTTTGACGTTGAGTTGACTTTGTGACCTCAAAAATAGTTGGTTTCCCAATTTAGTGACTCGATATGAAAATGCTGTTCAATTTTCAAGTCAATTGGATGAAGAATGACAATTTTAGAAATTTGATCTCAAGATGACCTTTGACCTCAAAATCAATAGGTTTCTTCCATATGACCAACTCTACCATCTGGTGAAGTTTTGTGAAGATTGGTTTAAAATTGTAACCTGTAGGCGATTGACAGACAGACAGACAGACAGACAGACAGACAGACAGACAGACAGAATAACGTACAAGACCAACCAATATACTTGAAAAATCTTCGATTTTGCAGGTAATGAAAGAAAAACAAACTAAAAACAGAGTGGTGAGACCTCCACAGGGTATTACCAGGACCACCACCAAAAGCATCCACAAATGAAAATGTGCAATGATCACATGGCTTTTCACAAGGTTACATAAATACCAGAAAAAGAAACAAGTAGATTATAGTACCAACAAGCTTGGTACTAATGGCAACACTAGCAAAAGGAAAAATACAACCATGGTGGTGACCTACCCTCTTGAGGTAACAATGGGATGAAACAGGGACAATGGGAATTTCACAGGTGCAACAAAATTGGAACAATAATGAAAGTGAGTGGTAACCTTGGATTCAGGAACACTGCGAAGTAATGAATGACGACATGAAAGTGTTCAGTCTTTTGGGCTGGGTAGCGACAAATGCTTTGGGGTTGGGGGTGGGAAGAGAGGGCGGGGAGGCCAGAGGTGTGCAAAACTAGATAAAAGGCAATTAAAAAGCGACAAAAAGCAGGAAAAGACCTGTCTGCAGGAAAAGAGTAAAGGAGCTAGATCTCACACTTCCTTTTGAGGAACTTCATGCGGGTATATACAACATATACTTGAATAAGAAAAACACCATGTACAATAAATAACATAGCAACAATATGTTGTAGGAGAGGCAGAGATGACCAGCAAGCTTAGATTTGAATGAGGAAGTTGAGCATGAAATGGACGGTGTTTACAGGTAGTTCATGGGTTTGTGACATGCACGCAACAAATGCCATGGATATGCTTGTCATCAATGAAGTTGTCAGACATTTTTGTTGGACTATCAATGCCTCCCTGTATGTTTGCGTCTGTCTGTCTCTTTCTCTCCCTCCGGTGTTCTGCCTGAAAGCAGGTTCAGTGCTGCTGAAGCAGTCCCGTGGCAAGGATTATGCTGGGTGGTTTACCTTTACTTCCAAGTTGTAATCAGGACACAAATTTGGAATTTGTTCAGGGTGCTGGCGATAACTCGCCTATTCTTTGCAAAAGTTAATGTGGAATATTTAACTTCCACCAACTAATGCGAGCCGATGGAATTGGCAGGCTTAACGTGCACCAAAGGGACGGCGCAGATGGAACGCCTTGTCTGTGAAGTACCTCTCCCACAGTTTATAAAAGCTGGGCCTGGAAATCAAACCCAGACAAAGAGCTCAAAAGTAAGTGCGCACCATCCTGTTGGAATCGTCTTCTGTCACATGCATTAAATTTGCCACCATTTAAAATAAAAAATACTCTTAAGTATCAAGTGTGACGCAATTCAAATGTTGATGATAAGTGTATGGTGTTGTTGGGCGTGGGGGGAAGGGGAGGGGGGTAGGTATTTGATATTTATTAGATACAAAATTGTCAATGAAGACATTCATGGTGTAACAATTCATTCAAATATGAATTGACCACTCGTATACACAAAGCAATCTTAGTTTGCTAAATTAAACCAATTTAAATTATATAAATTGTACAACTATCTTTAAGTACAAACAATATCAAATTAAATCAATTGTGATTAAAAAACTGTAAGCTCCGCCACCGAAGGTGGACGGAGGTTATATTTTCACCCATGTTTGTTTGTTTGTCTGTCTGTGAGCAGGCTATCTCAAAACGTTGTGGATAGATTAGAACTTGGTGGACAAGTTGGGTGTGTCACAAAGACGAATTAATTCGATTTTGGTGAAGATCCGGATCTGCATCTGGATACTATAATTTTTAATTGATTCTTCACTGTTAAGTGATCGGGCCAAAAACCAATATATAGCATGATATCTAAAAAAGTTATGGACGAGTTCGGACAAAACTTGGTGGGCAGGTTGGGTCAGGTGGGTGACAATAACTAGCCGATTAGACATTGGTTCAGTTCCGAATGCACATTTTCAAGAACGTCACCACGATGCTAACCGAGGACCAAATGTACAGTCACGTGAAAAAGTAAGTACACCCCATGTAAAGTTTTGACTTTTTCAACATATTTCAACATACAGCTATTTGATCTTCATTTCAACAATATTGACAGATAAAGGTGATGTAATATAACAAATATCATGAAACATTTACATTTTGTAGTCCATTGTATAATTTAAATAAACATAAATGCAAATTTCGCCTGTGGAAAAAGTAAGTACACCCATACATTTATCACTACTTCAAATACCTAAAATTATAATCAGGTGCACCAGCTCTGGTGCAAATGATTAGAACATCGTTAGAGAGGATCTTGGAGGAACCTGTTTTATTTAAACCTCAGACATTTAGTTTGGTTTGCTCTTTGTTGTTGAAGTGTGTGGCGTCACCATGCCTAGATCAAAAGAGCTATCTGAGGCCTTCAGAAAGAAGGTTATAGATGCCTACGAGTCTGGGAAAGGATTTAAAAAGATCTCCAAACAATTTGAAATCAATCATTCGACTGTCCGGAAGATCATCTACAAGTGGAGAAGATTCCAAACAACTGCCAACTTGTTCAGGCCAGGCCGCCCCAGCAAGTTCAGCCCGAGAGCAGACCGCAAGATGCTGAAAGAAGTCTCTAAGAACCCCAGAATGTCATCACAGGACCTACAGGTAGCTCTTGCCACTGTTGATGTCAAAGTGCACGAGTCTACCATTAGAAAGAGGCTGCACAAATTTGATCTTCATGGGAGGTGTGCCAGGAGGAAACCTTTGCTGTCCTGAAAAACATCAAGGCAAGACTAAAGTTTGCCAATGAACACCGAGGCAAAGACCAGCACTTCTGGAACAATGTGCTCTGGACAGATGAGTCAAAGGTAGAGCTATTTGGCCACAGTACCAGAAGACATGTTTGGCGAAAACCAGAAGACAGCATTTGACCACAAGAACCTGAAACCAACTGTAAAGCATGGTGGTGGAAATATTATGGTTTGGGGCAGCTTTGCTGCATCAGGGCCTGGGCAGCTCAACATCATATAATCCACTATGAATTCTTCATTGTACCAGAGGGTGCTTGAGGATAATGTGAGGCCATCTGTCGGAGAGTTGAAGCTCAACCGAAGGTGGACCTTGCAAGATGACAATGACCCTAAACATACCAGTAAATCCACCAAGGAATGGCTGAAAATAAAGAAATGGAGGGTTCTGGAATGGCCAAGTCAAAGCCCAGATCTAAATCCCATCGAGATGTTGTGGGGGTATTTGAAACGAGCTGTGCATGCAAGAAACCCCTCAAACATGGCACAGCTGAAAGAGTTCTGCATGGAGGAGTGGGCAAAAATTTCTCCCAGTCGATGTCAGAGACTGGTAGACAGTTATAAGAAATGCCTACTTGAGGTTGCTTCTGCCAAAGGGGGTAATACCACCTATTAGAGCCAAGGGTGTACTTACTTTTTCCACATGCGAAATTTGCATTTATGTTTATTTAAATTATTCAATGGATGACAAAATGTAAATGTTTCATGACATTTGTTATATTATATCACCTTTCTCTATCAATATTGTTGAAATGAAGATCAAATAGCTGTATGTTGAAATATGTTGAAAAAGTCAAAACTTTACATGGGGTGTACTTACTTTTTCACGTGACTGTACATCAATAGGCAGTGTTGTCTCAGTGAATTAAGTAGCATGGTAAATGAAAAGAAGAGGAGCAAGTTTTAAAGTTGCGTTTCATGGGAAGCATGGCATAGCTGTTAAACAAATGACATGCGGTGAAATATCCTCTGTTTGTAACATCAAAAAATCTTTTTCAGGAGAAGAAAAAAAATGGAAAAGAAGAAAAATAAACCGTCATGTCCTGCTGTATATACCATGAAGGATCGCTTCTTACTAGGCTTTCACACTAGCTTGCAAATTCCCTGGAATCACCAGGAACACGCTCAAGCAATAATGGGATTATCTTATCACTTTCATCTTCTGAAGAAGTATCTTTTGGAATGTTTTACTTGATTATTTTCCAAAATTGCTATTAACGACTCTACTGCAATTTACCTGAAACTACTATACGATCTTCTTCGAGACAAAATAACCACAAACCCCTTGGCATGTCATATTAAGTTAAATGTCGATTTTTGCAGGACTAGCTGTAAAAATGATTTTCAGATGACATCACAACATCACGTGGTTTAGCTCTCTGTTTCGTGAGGTACTTTTCAAAGTGCTTTGCATGCAACAATATTCCCAAGAGTTCTTCAATAAGCGATGGGGAAATAAATTTGGACTTCCGTGTCATGTGGTTATGAGCACAGGAAGAAATGGATTGCTGCACTAAAGTGACAGAAATGGGAACCAACTACATATTCCAGAGTTTGAGGAGACCACCCGTTTTGAAACAGTGATGTAAGGTTGGAGGAAGTGCTTGTAGATAAATCATACAAAATACAAGGACATAAGAAGATAGTGTACTTTTGCATGAATTACAAGGACACGGACATATCAGCAGGGTCATTCCAATGTCAGATCATTGAAGAATGGTGCAAAATTTACACAAACCCTTTCAATTTTTATGAACATTACTAAGCAGATTGATAGATGCACGGTACGAGGTCATGACCCACATTACAGGTCAATCAGACAAGCACGTCGCTGAGATTCATCACCTGGTGCACGTAAGTCAATATGCGTAATAATGATTTTTTTTTTTTACATCATCTTCACTCTATTGCATGCATTGCAGTATCAGAACAACTTGCCTACAATGACGAACATGACTGGATTTATTTGTTTTATTTGCATTTATACAATATTGCTATGCGTGGAATAAGTCTTTCATACCAAGTGTTTTTGTCTGCTGCTGCTGCAAAACCTACATTTTGTTATCATTGATGGGATTTAAGGCCAGGAGAATAACAACTGCGAAGAAACAAAGACATGCTCTTATATTAAATATCCATTCACTTTCACAACAATCAACAGACACTCACCCACCACTGCAGCCTCCACCTGCTGCTTTTCTCTTTTCCTCTTCTTCTTCTTTCCCTGCACATGCATAGGACTGGAATGGGATTTCTCAAGCACTAATAGTAATCATTAACAGAAATTGTGGAGCAAGTAACATTGCGAAGTGTGTGTAAATATCAGTTTTAATATTACTATCAATATCAAATTCAAGTTACACTTGATGACCATCCACATGGACTCCAGTTGCTTATAGGATGATTTATCATGGTGGATGATAACATGATGATGAATATCATGGTGGATGTATAGGCATATAAAGTGCAATAAGTCATAGTTCCTGATCAGCTAGAATCTAACTTAAAACACCGTTCAAAAATCAGAAATCCATTAATTTATCTTGAGTAAAGTGTGATTAAAGTTAGAAAGAAAAGGTGTTAAAAGCGATTGGTTTAGCTCCGTGGTTCTTAACCTGGGTTCGACCGAACCCCAGGGGTTCAGTGAGCCAGTCTCAGGGGTTTGGCGGAGGTCCTCCGAAACGCATTGCAATTTGTTTTTTTTGTTTTTTTAGTTTTGTATCAATTTTGAATCTATGTGTAATTACGCTTATTATTAACGCACAGGTTGTAAACCTGGTGCGTTATAGCGTTTGCCTGGGAATTTCGGACGCTCAAAAGTGAAGCTAGTTTCTGTCACCCATTTCTGTCGCTCATTTCTGTCGCTCATTTCTGTCGCTCAGATGTGTAAACATGACGTCATCAAATCTATATTTATAGGATAGGTTATAGGAGATATATATGTTATAGGATAGGAATATAGGACCCAAATGACCCAGAGGACCCAAATGACCCAGAGGACCCAAATGACCCAAATGACCCAGAGGACCCAAATGACCCAGAGGACCCAAATGACCCAGAGGACCCAAATGACCCAGAGGACCCAAATGACCCAGAGGACCCAAATGACCCAGAGGACCCAAATGACCCAGAGGACCCAAATGACCCAAATGACCCAGAGGACCCAAATGACCCAGAGGACCCAAATGACCCAGAGGACCCAAATGACCCAGAGGACCCAAATGACCCAGAGGACCCAAATGACCCAGAGGACCCAAATGACCCAGAGGACCCAAATGACCCAGAGGACCCAAATGACCCAGAGGACCCAAATGACCCAGAGGACCCAAATGACCCAGAGGACCCAAATGACCCAGAGGACCCAAATGACCCAGAGGACCCAAATGACCCAGAGGACCCAAATGACCCAAATGACCCAGAGGACCCAAATGACCCAGAGGACCCAAATGACCCAGAGGACCCAAATGACCCAGAGGACCCAAATGACCCAGAGGACCCAAATGACCCAGAGGACCCAAATGACCCAGAGGACCCAAATGACCCAGAGGACCCAAATGACCCAGAGGACCCAAATGACCCAGAGGACCCAAATGACCCAGAGGACCCAAATGACCCAGAGGACCCAAATGACCCAGAGGACCCAAATGACCCAGAGGACCCAAATGACCCAGAGGACCCAAATGACCCAGAGGACCCAAATGACCCAAATGACCCAGAGGACCCAAATGACCCAGAGGACCCAAATGACCCAGAGGACCCAAATGACCCAGAGGACCCAAATGACCCAGAGGACCCAAATGACCCAGAGGACCCAGAGGACCCAAATGACCCAAATGACCCAGAGGACCCAAATGACCCAGAGGACCCAAATGACCCAGAGGACCCAAATGACCCAGAGGACCCAAATGACCCAGAGGACCCAAATGACCCAGAGGACCCAAATGACCCAGAGGACCCAAATGACCCAGAGGACCCAAATGACCCAGAGGACCCAAATTACCCAAATGACCCAGAGGACCCAAATGACCCAAATGACCCAGAGGACCCAAATGACCCAGAGGACCCAAATGACCCAGAGGACCCAAATGACCCAGAGGACCCAAATGACCCAGAGGACCCAAATGACCCAGAGGACCCAAATGACCCAGAGGACCCAAATGACCCAGAGGACCCAAATGACCCAGAGGACCCAAATGACCCAAATGACCCAGAGGACCCAAATGACCCAAATGACCCAGAGGACCCAGAGGACCCAGAGGACCCAAATGACCCAGAGGACCCAAATGACCCAGAGGACCCAAATGACCCAGAGGACCCAGAGGACCCAGAGGACCCAAATGACCCAGAGGACCCAAATGACCCAGAGGACCCAAATGACCCAGAGGACCCAAATGACCCAAATGACCCAGAGGACCCAAAGGACCCAAAGGACCCAGAGGACCCAAATGACCCAGAGGACCCAAATGACCCAGAGGACCCAAATGACCCAGAGGACCCAAATGACCCAGAGGACCCAAATGACCCAGAGGACCCAGAGGACCCAGAGGACTCAAATGACCCAGAGGACCCAGAGGACCCAAATGACCCAAATGACCCAGAGGACCCAAATGACCCAGAGGACCCAAATGACCCAGAGGACCCAAATGACCCAGAGGACCCAAATGACCCAGAGGACCCAAATGACCCAGAGGACCCAAATGACCCAGAGGACCCAAATGACCCAGAGGACCCAAATGACCCAGAGGACCCAAATGACCCAGAGGACCCAAATGACCCAGAGGACCCAAATGACCCAGAGGACCCAAATTCTATGTATGTTTCTATGATGATGTATGTTTTGGTGAAAGTACATAATGTGAATACTAGTAGCAATTTTACAAAAACCATGGCATAATTTCAAATCTTGACCCGAGATGATAATTATGCTACATCATAATTTCCATGTGCCAACCTGGGCGGAATCCAAGTGGATTCACTTGACTTGTTAATATTATTATTATTTTGCGATGTATGTTACGAACGAATGGAAATGTTTTTTGTAATTGTATTCCCATCCCATTCATGGTTTCTCTGGTCTGTGTCTAAGATAAGTTGTTTCACAACCGTTGGTGCGGAGTTGTTGGTTGGTTGGAGCTGTTGGTGAGGTATGTGGATGGACAAAAGGACCACCGAGGGCCGAGGCACTCTGAAACATGGTGGTGGGATGATGAAGTTGGAAAGAGGATTGATGAGAAGAGGAAGAAGTTCAAGGAGTGGCACAAGGCGAAGGGTACGGGAGCAGAAAAAGCAGAGCATGAAAGTTATAAGGCAGCCAAGAGGGTTGCAAAGAAAGAGGTAGCAAAGGCGCAGGAGGCATGTAGGAAAATGTTCGGAGAACGCTTGGATTCGGAAGAGGGTCAGAGAGCGGTATTCAGGATTGCAAAGCAGATAGCGAAAGAGAGGTGTGATGTGATGGGGATGAGTTGCTTGAAGGATGAAGTGGGACAAATCGTTGTGAACCCAGATGGAATTAAAGGAAGATGGAAAAGATATATGGAAATGCTGTTGAATACAGAGAATGAATGGGATGGCAACATAGAGAGTAACCCAGTTTTAGGACCGGCAGAGAAGATAACTGAGAAGGAAGTTGAGGAAGCGAGAAAAGCAATGAAGAGTAGAAAAGCAGGAGGGCCGACGGGAGTTGTGGGAGATATGTTGAAGGCAGCAGGAAGTTGGGGTGTGAAGCGAATGACAGAGATCTGTAATCTGGTGGTGAAAGAGGCCGCATTCCAGTGGATTGGGAAATGAGTACCTTCGTCCCTCTATACAAGGGGAAAGGTGACCCTCTGGAATGTGGCTCGTACCGAGCGATAAAGTTATTGGAGCATGGAATGAAGGTATTGGAAAGGGTGTTGGAGAGGAGGATAAGGAAGAAGGTGAAGATCGACGAAATGCAGTTTGGATTTATGCCAGGAAGAGGTACGACACACGCGCTTTTTATTGTGAGGCAATTGCAGGAGAAGTACATGGAGAAGAGGAAGACGTTGTTTCTTGGGTTTGTTGATCTGGAGAAAGCATTCGATAGGGTTCCACGCGAAGTAGTGACATGGACATTGAGGAAGTTAGGAGTGGAGGAATGGTTGATCAGAGTAGTGATAGCAATGTACAAAAGAGCGTGCACAGCTGTAAGGACGAAGGACGGGAACAGTGGTGAGTTTGAGGTGAAGGGAGGAGTGCATCAGGGGTTGGTACTAAGTCCACTACTATTTGTAGCTGTGATGGAGGTGCTGGCTCAGAACGTAAAGGAGGGTTTACCGTGGGAGTTGTTGTATGCAGATAATCTGGTGTTGATTTCGGGAAGGACGGATGGACTGAAGGAAAAGATGAACAAGTGGAAGGAATGCATGGAGACAAAAGGTCTGAAGGTGAATATCGGAAAGACGAAGGTGATGGCAAGTGGTAAAGCATGTGGTGAGGTTCAAAGAACTGGGAAGTGGCCATGTGCTGTGTGCAGGAAGGGTGTCAGAGTGAACTTCATTTAATGTACAATGTGCGCTGAGTGGGTTCATCAAAAATGCAGTGGTCTGAGAGGGTCATTAACCAGTGTGGCAGCTACATTCAAATGTAAGGTGTGCACAGAGTGAGCTGCAGATAGAGGAAATGTTGAGTTGGATCTTGGAGATGGCGTGAAGCTGGAAGGTGTGAAAACATTTTGCTACCTCGGAGGCATGCTGAATGGAGATGGTGGATCAGACTCGGCAACGGTTGCTCGAGTGAGATGTGCATGGAAGAAGTTTCGGGAACTGAGTGGCATGCTGATGAGGAGGGGAGTGTCGTTGAAGCTGAAGGGAAAGGTGTATGCTGCATGTGTGAGAAGTGTTATGATTTATGGGAGCGAGACATGGGTAATGAACGTAGAGCAGCAACGAAGGCTGGAAAGGGTGGAAATGCGAATGGTTCGTTGGATGTGCGGAGTATCGTTGAGAGAGGGGAAGACAAATGATGAATTGCGAAAGATGATGGGAATAGAGCCTGTGATTGATGCTGTGAAGAGGAACAGGTTGAGATGGTTTGGTCATGTGTTGAGGAACGATGAAAGTGACTGGTTGAGAACAACATGCATTTTAAGGCCATTTTCCCTGCTAGAGCGGGGGTTAGCCTTGCGGTCCCCATGACAATCTTCTCCATTTTGCCCTATTTTCTGCATCTCTCCTTGTTAACCCCCTTGCCCGCTTTCTTCTAACACCATCTTTAGCCAAGTCTTTCTCGGTCTTCCCCGTCCTCTACTTCCTTCTACATTAATTTCCATCACTCTTCTCAACCAGTCACTTTCATCCTTCCTCAACACATGACCAAACCATCTCAACCTGTTCCTCTTCACAGCATCAATCACAGGCAATATCCCCATCATCTTTCGCAATTCATCATTTGTCTTCCTCTCTCTCAACGATACTCCGCACATCCATCGAACCATTCGCATTTCCACCCTTTCCAGCCTCCGTTGCTGCTCTACGTTCATTACCCATGTCTCGCTCCCATAAATCATAACACTTCTCACACATGCAGCATACACCTTTCCCTTCAGCTTCAGCGACACTCTCCTCCTCATCAGCACGCCACTCAGTTCCCGAAACTTCTTCCATGCACATCTCACTCGAGCAACCGTTGCCGAGTCTGATCCACCTTCTCCATTCAGCATGTCTGCGAGGTAGCAAAATGTTTTCACACCTTCCAGCTTCACGCCGTCTCCAAGATCCAACTCAACATTTCCTCCATCTGCAGCTCCCTCTGTGCACACCTTACATTTGAATGTAGCTGCCACACAGATAAATGACCCTCTCAGACCACTACATTTTTGATGAACCCACTCGGCGCACATTGTACATTGAATGGAGTTCACTCCGACACCCTTCCTGCACACAGCGCACGGCCACTACTTCCCAGTTCTTTCCACCTCACCACATGCTTTACCACTTGCCATCACCTTCGTCTTTCCGATATTCACCTTCAGACCTTTTGTCTCCATACATTCCTTCCACTTCTTCATCTTTTCCTTCAGTCCATCCATACTTTCTGCAATCAACACCAGATCATCTGCATACAACAACTCCCACGGTAAACCCTCCTTTACGTTCTGAGCCAGCACCTCCATCACAGCTACAAATAGTAGTGGACTTAGTACCGACCCCTGATGCACTCCCACCTTCACCTCAAACTCACCACTGTTCCCGTCCTTCGTCCTTACAGCTGTGCGCGCTCTTTTGTACATTGCCATCACTACTCTGATCAACCATTCCTCCACTCCTAACTTCCTCAATGCCCATGTCAATACTTTGCGTGGAACCCTATCGAATGCTTTCTCCAGATCAACAAACCCAAGAAACAACTTCTTCCTCTTCTCCATGTACTTCTCCTGCAACTGCCTCACAATGAAAAGCGCGTCTGTTGTTCCTCTTCCTGGCATAAATCCAAACTGCATTTCGTCGATCTTCACTTTCTTCCTTATCCTCCTCTCCAACACCCTTTCCAATACCTTCATTCCATGCTCCAATAACTTTATCGCTCGGTACGAGCCACACTCCAGAGGGTCACCTTTCCCCTTGTATAGAGGGACGAGGGTACTCAGTTCCCAATCCACTGGAATGCGGCCTTCTTTCACCACCAGATTACAGATCTCTGTCATTCTCTTCACACCCCAACTTCCTGCTGCCTTCAACATATCTCCCACAACTCCCGTCGGCCCTCCCGCTTTTCCACTCTTCATTGCTTTTATCGCTTCCTCAACTTCCTTCTCAGTTATCTTCTCTGCCGGTTCTAAAACTGCGTTACTCTCTATGTTGCCATCCCATGCATTCTCTGTATTCAGCAGCATTTCCATATGTCTTTTCCATCTTCCTTTAATTCCATCTGGGTCGACAACGATTTGTCCCACTTCATCCTTCAAGCAACTCACCCCCATCACATCAAACCTCTCTTTCGCTATGTGCTTTGCAATCCTGAATACTGCTTTCTGACCCTCTTCCGAATCCAAGCGTTCTCCGAACATTTTCCTACATGCCTCCTGCGCCTTTGCTACCTCTTTCTTTGCAGCCTTCCTGGCTGCCTTATAACTTTCATGCTCTGCTGTTTCTGCTCCCGTACCCTCCGCCTTCTGCCACTCCTTGAACTTCTTCCTCTTCTCGTCAATCCTCTTTCCAACTTCATCATCCCACCACCATGTTTCCGAGTGCCGCGGTGGTCCTTTTGTCCATCCACATACCTCACCAACGGCTCCCAACAGACTAGCTTTCATTGACATCTAACCACTTTCAAGCTCAACCACATCATCCTCTACCCTACTCAGCCTCTCTTTTAATGCCTCCCTTACTGTCACCTCTTTCAACCTCCACACCTTCATTCTCGGTTGGTACTTCACCCACCGAGCTCTCCTCGCACCTTTCACCCTTATGTCGCAGACAACCAAGTGGTGCTGTGAAACAGCCTCCTCCCCCGGGATCACCTTTGTGTCCCGGACGTGCCCCCTATCTCGCCTATGCACCATCAGGTAGTCAACGGTTGTCGTCGACCCACCTGACGTGTATGTAACAAGCTTATTATCCTCTTTCTGGAACTGAGTATTACAAATCAACAAATCAGCTCCATCAGCAAACTCCAAAATCCTTTCACCTTCTCCATTTCTCACACCATATCCGTAACCCCCATGAACTCCCTCAAAACCATCCATACTCCTTCCCACATGTCCATTCAGGTCTCCTTCCACCACAACAACTTCCTCATCTTTCACGTTTTCCATCAGCTTCTCTATCGCACACCAGAACTTGTCCTTCTCTTCATCGCTTCGACCAACCTGCGGAGCATATCCCGAGATGACGTTCACCAAGAGCTTTCCAATCATCATTTTCACCTCAATCAACCTATCACTCACTCTAGTCACACTCACCACACTGTCTACAAACTCCTCAGAAAACAGGACACCAACACCATTCACGCCCTCCGGGCACCCTTGCCACACAAACTTGTATTTCTGTCCCTGCCTACCCTTCACCATTCTCACACCACTTCCCTTCCATCTCGTCTCCTGCACACAACATATGTCCACTCTTCTTCTGACCAATACTTCCACCACTTCTCCTGATCTCCCTCTCATTGTCTCTACATTCCATGTCCCAAAACCTCAGAAACCGATCTCCACTTCGGGCTGCACCCTGCCCACATGTAGTTGTAATTGTCATGGTTCTCTTTTTGAGGCAATGTTTTTATGGCCAGATGCCCTTCCTGACGCCAACCCTCTTAGTCGTCTCTTACGACACGCAGGGATACGGTGTACCTATTCTGACCAGTGTACACACTGGGAGTGATGGAAGAGAAGAGTGATGGAAATGAATGTAGAAGGAAGTAGAGGACGGGGAAGACCGAGAAAGACTTGGCTAAATATGGTGGAAGAAGAAATGCGGGCAAGGGGGTTAACAAGGGGAGATGCAGAAAATAGGGCAAAATGGAGAAGATTGTCATGGGGACCGCAAGGCTAACCCCCGCTCTGACAGGGAAAATGGCCTTAAAATGCATGTTGTGTTGTTGTTTTGTTTCACACTGACTGTAGCAAGTTGAATCAATGAGCAACTTGCTAATTATTCTGTTGATGGTGCTTACTTGCTTACTTACTTACTGGATTTTGGACTTCGCAGATGTTCGGAAATTCCAGTGAATAGCCTCGATTAGCTTGCCATGTGCCGTGCGTCATTGGTCGCGCCTTACTTTGGAGTTACTGGTTAATTGAAAAGTAAGTTGGAAATGTTTGTGGATATGCAGGGCGGGTTCAGAGTTATATTATAGTCAAAAGTGGATGGTGATTATAAAATATGATTGAATTACCCAGAAAATTAGGTGGAGGTGATACAACTCCTTTGGTCACAATTCAAAACTAACAATTCACAGTTTTCTATGTAATATTATAATGGGATTTGAGGTGACATAGAGTTGAGTAGATAATAAATCCCGTCATCGTAACTATAAGTTATGTTTTCTTCGTTAAAATTTCTCAGTTTTCAGAGGGGTACTGATTATATTTAAGCATGTTCCTTTTTAAATTTTTGTCATACAATTATTTGCCCGAACTCAATTAAGATCAGTTTGTTACTTCTTTTTTTTTTTGCAGTATGTCGAGCAAAAAAAGGAAGTGGTCGGAGGATTACGTGAGGTACGGGTTCACGTGTTTGATGGAACGGGACAGAAGTCAGCATCCTCAATGCATGCTTTGCAATGTCAAGTTGAGCAACTCCAGCCTAGCACAAGCAAAACTACGGGAACACTTCAAAAAACTGCACGACGAGGGGCAGAACAAAGACGCAATTGCTGGATGAATTCAAATTGAAGAGAGTCCGATTCGACGCAAGTGCTACCTTGCCCACTCTCGGCTTCGTTCCAATTGACAAACCGATCCTTGCCGCGCCGTATGAAGTTGCGTACCTGATCGCAAAGCAGGGCAAACCGCACACCGTTGGTGAGACACTCATCAAACCGGCCGCGTTGAAGATAGCCAACATCATGCTGAGAAAAGCTGCTGAAAACAAATTGTCTCTCGTTCCACTCTCAAATGACACCATCAGATGCAGAATCGACGACATGAGCGACGACATCCTCGCCCAGGTAGTTGCAGATTTAGTTGCGAGCCCGACGAAATTCAGCCTTTAACTCGACGAGACCACCGACGTTTCGAATTTGAGCCAGCTCATCTTATTTGTGTATTATGTCAAAGGAGACGAGATCAAGGAAGACTTTCTGTTCTGCAAGCCTCTCACAACAACGACGAAGGCAGCTGACGTGAAGAAGCTTGTGGACGACTTCTTCAGAAGCAACGGCCTCTCGTGGAACATGGTGTCTGCAGTTTGCTTGTCTGCAGTTTGCTGGGATGCAACTCCGGTTTCGGAGCGCTGGCGAAGGCCTATGCACCACACATCATCGTCACGCACTGCGTCCTGCACAGACACGTGCTGGCATCAAAAACCCTGCCTCCAAAACTGGCCAATGTTCTGAAAATCGTCGTTGAAACTGTGAATTACGTGCGAAGCCATGCTCTGAATCATCGCATCTTCAAAGAGCTGTGCAATGAAATCGGCTCTGAATTCGAAGTCCTTCTCTACCACTCTAACGTTCGATGGTTATCACGAGGGAAGGTAGTGAGCCGTGTTTTTGCCTTGCGTGTAGAATTAGCCCTGTTTTTGCGAGAACACCAGCATTGCCATGCAACGCACTTCCAAGAGTCAGAGTTCATCCTCGCCTTGGCGTACTTGGCTGACATCTTTCATCGCACTCATTCATCTCAATTGCCAGATGCAGGGCAGTGGAGTGAATGTCATCAAATCTGAAGAAAAGCTGAGCGCTTTTTTTTTTTCTTCTTTTTTTTGCATACAGAATCGAGGCTCATGTAAGAGCTAACACATTGAACATGAAAACATGCACAGACACATAAAACATGCAATGAAGGGAGCAGGAGACAAGAGGGGGAGAGAGGGAAGCACACAAGCACAACAACAGAAGAGAACAGGAACATCGGGAGATCTGTGGAAAGGAGAGGGCTGGGGGAGG
Source organism: Myxine glutinosa (assembly GCF_964187855.1). Taxonomy (NCBI): domain Eukaryota; kingdom Metazoa; phylum Chordata; class Myxini; order Myxiniformes; family Myxinidae; genus Myxine; species Myxine glutinosa. Next base: position 72,628,030 of record NC_136264.1, on the reverse strand, counting down.
AGGGAGGGGTACACGGTATAAAGCAAATGAACACTACTAGGAATTTCAGGAAAGAAGTTGGGGATTGAAAGGCGGATTTGAGGTGAATTAACGGGGGTTGAAAAGATCAAGGTTTTGGATGGGGGAAGATAAGAGATGGTGGTGAACAGCTGTTTTAAAGACCTGGAGGGAGGAGTGGGATTGAAGAGAGTGAGGGAGTTTGTTCCAGAGGCGGGAGAAAAGAGGAATGAAAGAGTGAAGGTGAGCAGGAAAAACAATCTGGGAAAAGTCCCTGAAGTGAGGGCATGGATCTGAGAAAGAAGGAGAAAGGGTTGAATGAGTATGGTGAAAACTTGAGTTGGAAAGGTGAGTATCGGCTGGAGAGGTAGAAGAAAAAGAAGATAAAGGGGGCGGGACGAGACAACAAGCACATGGTCGTGGGCGGGAACCGAGAGGAGAGGAGATAATAAAGGATATTTTTTTTGTTCGTATTTAAAACGTTAGACAAAGGGTAAGATATTCGTGGGAGGTAGGGGGAGAAAAGAAAATCAAAGAAACAAGCAAATACAGTGAAGGAAAGAACTTAAATTTACAAAATACCGACCGGGGGGGGGGGGGGGGGGTGTGAGGGAGCCTAGAGAGACCAGGTCGTGCATGCAGTACGACACAGAAAAGAAAACAATTAATTACACACACGTTTCAATGAATTACAAACCAACACTAGGTAGAAACTTTCTAGAAACAACACTAACTTTCCGAAAGAATTTACCGTTGTGGAGGCGGCGAACAGAGAACGACAACTTCGTGAACTTTTCGCTACTGGACGAGTGCGTGAGCGGGATCGAAGATGAGTCTGAAGTTGGAGGCACTGCTGTACCGGGGGAGCTGAAGCAAGCGATTGCCACGCACTTGGATGAGCTGGGAAAGTCATTCGACGGCTACTGCCCCGACCAAGAGCAGTACCCAGCATGGGTGTGGCAGCTGTTTACTTTCGACGTTGCAACGGCAGATGTCAACGACCAATACCTCGACGACCTCATCGAACTTCAGCAGAGCCAGTCTCAACAACAACTCTTTGGCACAACAACGCTCTCAACGTTTTGGTGCCGCCAAATGGAAGGGTATCCTCACATCGCTAAAATTGCCCTTGAGATCCTCACGCCGTTCGTTACAATGTATTTCTGCGAGCATGCGTTTTCGAAACTGGTGGACATTAAAACGAAGAAAAGGAGCAGGCTTGCATGCAAAAATGATTTGAGGGTGGCCCTTGCCAAAACAAAACCACGCATTTCCCAGATCACCTCCCGAAAAGAAGAACAGAAAACGCATTGAGATGCAATTCTTCTTAATTTTTTTGTCAAATTTGAGGGGTTCCGCGAGTGTTCGGTGGGTTTCATTAGGGTACGGTGTCTTTAAAAAGGTTAAGAACCACTGGTTTAGCTGAAGAATTAGTCTACATTTTAAATTAGAACCCAATAGAATATGAAGCAAAACAACATGCTGAATCCACTGCTCAGGTATTACCAGCAGGCTACAAGTAAATGCCATCTGAGAGTCGACACTAATGAGAAATGACTCTTTACTCTTTACCATGCAATCCAATTAATTTGTGTAGAAATTACAGAGAAGAACAGTCTAAGTATACTCCATGAATTACAATTTCTCAGTCTGACATCTGCCCAATGAAAACCAGCACTTCCTTTCCATCCCCAAGCCAGTTTTCAATATAGTTTGCGAACTTACCAATGATTTTACAAGCTCAAAACCTACCAAACCACCTAAGTGACACTTTACTAAACTTAACAAACAACCTAAGTGAAACTTTACCAAAACTTAAGAAACAACCTCGGCAATACTTCATCAAAACTTAACTAATAAATTTAGTGATACTTCATCAAAACTACACTCATAAACATAGTGATACTTTATCAAAACTTAACAAATAAGCCAGGTGATATCTATCTATAATTCCAGCAATCTCTGTGTGTCTGTCTGTGTGTCTGTGTGTCTGTGACCGCTGTTTCTCGACAACCACGGGTCCGATATACTTGAAACTTGCCAGGTATATTGCTGGGGACCCGAGGATGTGCCTTTTCAAGGTTTCATATTAATCGGACAATTACTTACCGAGATATGTCCAAAAAACGCTTCAACCAATCAGAGAGCAGCGAGCTATCACGTGTGCCGAACGTGGCGATCAGACTCTGCCTCGGACGGCACATTTGACAGCGTATTCATTTATTTCACGTTGGAAAACTATGTTGCCGTTAAACTATGTTTTAAAACGAATTCAAACTGCGATTAAATTAAAACGATTCATCCTAACTGCGATTTGCGAACTTCCGGACAGTGAAGACTGTCCGGCAGCACGCTTTCCGGCAGCCAATCACAGAACGCTTTGTTGCGTAGGCGTGGCCGATGTGAGACGAGCGGAGCTGAGCGCGTTACGAGCTGACCGCCATTACGGTACGTAATTCGATTTCTTATGCGCATTATTTCTCCCAATTCAGTCAGAGCGAAGGGCGGAAGCGAAGAGCGTTGTATTTTTTGTTTACGGGCGTACGGGCGGGGTAGAGCGTACGGGTAGCGTTTTTTTTTTTTTTTGGCAAGGAACGGGCAACCACGCGTTTGTGCACGCGATGGCGATTGCTTTACCAAACTCCGGAAGCCGTTCGCTTTGGACCAAACCATTGCATGTAAATAGAGGGGGGGGTTCTGTGGTCGTTGCGAATGGACCAAACCATTCATGTAAATAGAGGGGGGGGGTTGTCACTGTACTCGCAAGCCGTTCGCCGTTCGCTTTGGCGTTGCGAATGAACCAAACCATTTCATGTAAATAGAGGGGGGGGATATAATTTTAGATAGATATATAGTACGGGCATATATATAGTACGGGCATGCCCTAGTATTATCAAAATGGAACAACTAACCTCAGTGATATTTTATCAAAACGTAAATAACCAAGGTGATACTTCATCACAACTTAACGAATAACCTTAGTGATACTTCATCAAAATTTAAATAATAACCATAGTGATACTTTATCAAAACTTAACTAACAACTTTAGTGATACTGCTTCACAACTTAAATAATAACCATAGTGATACTTTATCAAAACTTGACAAATAACCCAGATGACACTTTATCAAAATGTAACAAAAACCTCAGTGATACTTTATTAAAACTTAACAAGTAACCTCAGTGAAACCACATCAAAACTTAACAAACAACCAAGGTGATACTTTATCAAAACTTAACAAACAACCAAGGTGATACTTTATCAAAACTTACCAAACATCAGTGATATTTTATGAAATACCTTTTGAAAGTCTGGATGTATTACATTCACTGCACTATTCTATTCAATAAGTAACTCCCCAAAATAATCTACTATAAATGGATGAAGTGTGTGTGTGTGTGTGTGTGTGTGTGTGTGTGTGTGTGTGTGTGTGTGTGTGTGTGTGTGTGTGTGTGTTGCATGTTTTTGTGGAGTTCTACTGAAGTTTTCAGATGTGGAATGTGATACACCAATATGATCATCATGATCTCCTGAGATGATAATTAACTACAAATAATCTGGAAGAAATCCCACGTTTCTAAACGCATGCAATGTTAAGGACACTTTAATAGGTCCTTTCATGGCATTCCAATTAACAAATAAATAACAAAAGTAAAAATAGTATTATATCAAAGCATATATTAATTAATACCAATATTAACAACAATAATAATAGTAGCATCATTTGGCTATAATAATAATGAACATATAATCCTCCTCCCTCCTCCAGCACTGGCCCATCTGGCTCAAGCAGTACAGCAGGCAGGTATGCTACAAGGCATGGAGACAAATGAAAATTTGGTCCAATGAATCAATGGGTCCACTAGTTTTAACAAACTCGCGAAGACACCGTCCTTACGAATAAGTTATAATTCCCACATAATTACGGATGGGTTATAATTCCCCTCAGAATTACGGATGGGCTATAACTTCTCCAGAATTACGAGTGGGCTATAATTCCACCCAGGATTACAGATGGATTACAATTACCCCAGAATAACGGATGGATAAATTTATCCAGAATTAAGGATGGGCTATAATTCCCCCAGAATTAAGGATGGGTTGTAATTCCACCAGAATTATGGATGGGTTGTAATTTCTCCTGAATTACGAATGGGTTAATTTCTACAGAATTATAGATAGGTTATTTTCTCCAGAATTACAGACAGCTTGTACTTCTAGAACTACGGACGGGTTATAATTCTCCTAGAATTACAGATGGGTTAATTTATCCAGAATGAAGGACGGGTTAATTTCTCCAGAATTACAAATGGGTTATAATTCCCCCAGAATTGCAGACAGGTTATAATTCCCCCAGAATTGCAGACAGGTTATAATTCCCCCAGAATTGCAGACAGGTTATAATTTCCCCAAAATTGTGGACAGGTTATAATTCCCCCAGAATTGCAGACAGGTTGTAATTCACCCAGAATTGCAGACAGGTTATAATTCCCCAAGAATTACGGACGGTTTATAATTATCTCAGAATTCTGGATGGGTTTATTTCTCCATAATTATGGAGGGGTTACAATTCACCCAGAATTACGGATGGCTAATAATTCCTCCAGAATTATGGACGGGTTACAATTCTCCCAGATTCGGAGGAAAATTGGTGAACGGGTTGGTTGTGTGACAAGGACGAATTGATGAGATGTTGATGAAGATCCTGATCCGGATCTGAATACGAGATTTTTTTAAATTTTAAAGTGATTCTTCACCATAGAGAGATAGGGCCAAAACGATATTTAGCAAGATACAGTATTTCAAAACGTTGTGGACGGGTTATGACAAAACTAGGCGGATGAGTTGGGTAGGTGACAAGAACAAGCCGATTAGATTTTGGTTCAGGTCTAGATGCAGATCTGGCATATCAGTGGGATACGACACGTAAACTGTTCAGCTTGGCTTAGGTATGCACTCCACCTTGAATTGTTTTTTTACAGCACTTTGAACCAAGTTATATTCTGGTTGAAGTCCTGCACATTGATCTCCACCCAACATCAACAACATTATTTAAGTAAAAGTCAAGGTTAAGTTGTAATGAGAAAAACCACCATCTAAAATGAGCGTGCAAAAATTGGCAATAATGCCCCCTCTGCAAATGATCTCAGTTAGGGGAGATACATTGTCAATCAAATGTAATTACGGAGAGAGTACAGGCTAGTCCCTGCGAATTACACTGCGGTCCTGAAGTACAGTGTTTCCAACATGTGCATAGTGTGTGGGGCAGTCATATATTTGGCACCATGAAGTTGGCACCTTGCTGTTGGGCCAGAGGGCTGACTATTGTATTTTCACGCAAATAACCCACAGGCTATACGTTAAAATTAGTTCCAACCAGAACGGCATTCTTTGAAGTCATGACGTCCCGATATGCCTCCGCCCACATGATTACATAATTATACATACTTGTACATATATTAAATCCATTCAGCTGTTCTCAAGTTATCACAATTTTACCTGACATGACCTCTGACCTTTGACCTATAGACCCCAAAATTTAATCAGTTCATGTTTACATCATTATACATACCTGCACCAAGTTTTAATTTAGATCCCTTCAGCTGTTCTCAAGTATCACATTTTTACCTGACATGACCTCTGAGCTTTCACACCAAAATCTAATCAGTTTATCTTTGCATCATACTATTTACGTACCAGGTTTGGTCAAATTACCATCAGTGGTTCACAAGTTAACTCAGTAACAGAAGTTTTACCTAATGAGACCTCTGACCTTTGACCTCTTGACCCCATAATCGAATCAGTTCATATTTGCATCATTATACATACTTGCACCGAACGCAGTTTGACTTAGATCTCTTCAGCTATTCCTAAGTTTTCATGGTAACGAAAACCAATCACGGACAGATGCTCGGATGGCCGCACAACCTGAAAACATAATGTCTCGGCGACTTCGCTGGGTAAGGAATAAAAATTCCAACTGCGAAGTATACCTGTATGCGGGTTATACATGCCTGAAATTTTCTAAGCACTTTTTTTCCATGTGCGGGATAAACCAGGGGGCGGGTTATTTGCATGAAAATACGGCACAGGTGTAATGTCATCTCTGTATCTGACACCAGTCATTGCACCTCTCTGAATGATTACATGACAAGTTATTAGGCCAACTTTAATGGCGGTTAGCCAAACTTGCAAAAATGCGATTTGAACTTGTCAATTTCAATGAACATGTACTCGGTCATGTGTGACAGCAATGATGCATGAAAGGCATGAATGGAAAGCTGAGGATCTCCTCATAATTAGTAAACCACATGTAAATTGTCAAACTAAATAACCTTTGCATATTAACCCCTTGAATTCGGATTACCTTTTTTTTGATACGCACTGTATATCTTATTATAATTCACCAAAAGTCCGTCTGTCTGTTCGAAGGTACCGTAAAAACTGCTGAACCGATTGCAAAGATATTTTGGGTGGATAATCCTGGGATCTCCAGGAGTAAAATAGGCTATTTAGTTTTTCCCAATTTCAGCTTTGGTCTCCAGCATTCTCAGGTTTGGACTCCCGCATAACATTCGCGTTCGCATAACGTTCATTGTGACGATGTTCTCATTGTGACGATGTATGTGTTCACGGTAGTGTTTGACGTGACGCTGTGAACGTAATTTCGTAATGTTTTTCGTTTTGTAATCCTTTAATGAACGTTTAATGTTTAATGAATGTTTAATGTTTAATGAACGTTTAATGCCCTTCGATGTCCGGGGCCGCACGCGCGCTACACTGGACGGGCCAGCGTGTACCTTGCCCTTCGCCATCAGGCTCGGGTAAACCGCTGAGCCCCATCCTTAATGGGGACTAGGGCTTGAGACAGTGTCCTTCATTAAAAGTATAATAAACGCTGTCTCCATCGATTTTGCCAAGGCCGTAACAGCCGTAACGTTTAATCTCTACATGAGAGAATTCCACATAGCTATTTGGGCGGTGAATACGCTAACAGATCGCTGTCTCCATCGATCTTGCCAAGTCCGTAACAGCTATCGGCTCAAAATCCTTTTAACTGTTGATTTGGTACAGTTACACGTATCGGGAATTTGATACACGTATCGGGAGTACATACGACATAGCGATTGTGAACACGATTATCGATCACGATTCACGATCACGATTCACGATCACGATCATCACGATCATAGTGTATCGATCACGATTTGAAACACGATGGAATAATATTTACCGATATGAACAGTGATGTGGCTTTTATTGAAAGTCTAAAGATACTGTTTAGATTTTGATGATTTGCGTGTGATATGATTCAACGGATGTTTATATGAATCATTTAAAATAAAATAAAACCTTCAATTTCTGATATTTTGCCTTTTCATTTGGGCTTCCCAATTGAAGCCCCGCCCATAGGGCGGGTACCGTTGCTAGTAGATGTTAGGTCTATACCTAGATGTTAGGATTGCTAGCTATACCTATTAGGGTGGTCGACAGATATATGTAATATTTAATACTATTAAAAATCCATGCTCCACAAGGCTGCCCTTGTTCCTATGTTTATAAAGATCATATGAACCAAATATGAGGTCAATTGGAACTTATTTAGAAGTCGCTCAAAAAATAACATTTTAAATTTATCCTGTTTTATTCAGATGGCAGAAACTCGCAGCTCTTCCACAGTTTGGTTGCTGGGCAAGTCTGAAAAGGAAATAATATGTGGGGGACTACCAACCAAAGGACACACATTGCAGAAAATGGTGCACCATCACATACAAGAACACCATACAGTTCATGAAAGTGCCAAACTTAGTGTACAAGCTGTGTGTGCGTGCAACGTGCATACTGGGAAAAAGCACGAATTCCAGTGCAGAGAGTAGATTCCTGTGAGCGCCAACTTTTGAAGTTGTATGATGCCTACAAATCGGTAAAGAAAAATAGAACCAAGACATTCGAAAACTATAGAGTGAAGGAGCAGATGTTCAAAGATGATCTTCAATCCCTCTTCGATATCTCACCAAATGATGCACTTGAGAAAATGACGAATGAAGAAGACAAAGCATTCCTTATCATGCAGCGTGAGGATCCCTCAAGTTCAGGTATGGGATCTGTGGACAACACTGGCAGTGAAGGAGAACAGAAAGCGTATCAGGCTTGACAATGAAGATAAAAGAAAGAAGAAACATGCTGCTGAGACTCTAACAGCAATGCAATCTGTTCCATCAACATCGGCTGTGGTTGATGATGATGATGAGTCTGAGATTGAAAGCTCAGATTCAGGGGACAATGAATTCAAACTCCAAAGTCCATCTTCTGCCAAACAGGCGAAAGAGGCTCCCATCAAGGTGATCACTCCAGCAATAGTGGCAACTCTGGACAGAGTAAATCTTTCAGATCGGCGTACCATTGAAGACAAGTGCAAGCCAACAATAATAAATAATTTGAGTAATTGAAAATAGATAATTATCTGTGAATTGATGTATGATGCTAAAAATTCTGTATCTTATTATTCATTAAAATTCGTCAACATTTTGAGCAACCTCTAAATATTGTCCAATCAAGCTCAAATTTTCACCACAAACTACTTTCTTCAATAGGAATAGAGGCATGCTTGTGGAGAAATTAAAATCCAATCTTCAAATTTTTGGACCACCAAAATCTAATTAGTTTATCTTTACATCATACTATCCATCAATATTTCCTTGTATTACCTATATATAATACCTATACCTATACCTATACCTATATATATATATATATATTGTTACGGTTTTTAGAACCTGCACTTTGTAAATTTTAGTAAATGTTCCCTTATAAATGATCCCCTGTAAATATCCCCATTAATTGGCCATATTAAAGATCGCACCCTAGTTAATCCATGTACAACACGTAGAGCACCATAGGACCTCTCTGTAGTTATTTCATTATTATGTGTTTCAGTTAAGGATCTGTTCCCAATAGTTGCATCTGCGTTGCATTAATCAAATAAGATAGGCCCCTTCAATTTCCCCAATCGTCTCCCGCTCTTCGAAGTGCAGTAGCGGTAGGGCAGCGTTCGCTGCCGTTTGCCTTGGGCTGTTTGCTGGCACCAAGCCGCCATTACGCACGCGGTCTCAAGCCGAGGAAAAAGGGGGCGGGACGCAAGAACAAGGTGTGGCACGTCAACTCACTATCAGAGGTGAAGCCAGCGAGCCCTTGCCGGCCAACCAGCGCCGAGGTGAGCCGACCGGTAGGCGTGTCATCGGAGCCGGCGGCTTGATACAACAACGGACAATAAAAGCGGCTGCGAGGGACTGCTTCAGGAGATGAGTGAGAGGGAGACGGGTGTGAAGGATCGTGAGGCAGAAGAGTGGGTCCGCTGACATTACGCCATATATTCACATCGTCACACCAGCGTGAAACTAATACGTGCAGCTGCTGCCGGGTTTCGCCTCAAGCCCGGAGCGTGGACCGGAGCCAGCCTCAACGCTGTGGATTTGCCCGGACCTTCCTGCCCTGCCGTCTGCCTGGACCTTCTCTTCCTTCCAGCCATTCCTTCCTGCCATTCCCTATTCGTGTGAGTCTGTTTGTTCTGTTAGGGCGTTGATAATATAAGACTGTTTTAAGGCTGCCCTGTGTCCTGCTTCTTCTTCTTCTTCTTCTTCTGTATATTCTTTGCCTTTCGTTTCCTCTTCATTTTGTGTAAATAATTAATAAATACCTGTTATTCCTTACTTTGGTTTCTTCTTCCCCCGATCGCTTTTGTCCCGTCTCCGATTGAGTACCTGTGGCACGATTCGGCCAACGCTATAATCGGGGTTAGTCTCTTGTTAACGGCCCGAGTCGCAGCTTGCTTCGCTCGGCGCAATCCAATCACGCTGCGGCCCGGGTGGGAGTATCTCCTCGCTTACAGCCGGTGGTGGTAATTAGGTAGTAACTCGGATTGGGCTTACAACCCTACTCACCACCGACCGGAAGTGACGTCATACCCCCAGGACTGGTCGGACAGCCAGCTTAACAGGACAAGGGGATTAACCCCCCCCCCCACCCCCTTGCTAACGGGAGTGCCGTCCCCCGGATCCGTAACAATATATATATATATATATATATATATATATATATATATTGCCGTCCCCCGTGTATATACACGGATCTATAGAGAGAGTGGGTGAGTGAGCATTAACAAACCAGTTTATTATATTGAGAACAAATTTAGGAACATTAAATGAGGAACAATTACAGAGACAAGAAAAGGATTGACTGGAACAAAGCAATGGAGCTCACAACAACAGAACTGTGTGATTGGATGAGAGAATAATCTGATGAGCAGAAGATATTGTCGTGCGAATCCCTCAAGGTTAACACCAGGGAACACAGAAGACCGAACGGCTTTAATGGAGGCGACGACCAAACACGGATTTTGCTATCACAGCACGGCAGAAAGAAGGGAAGAGGAAGAAGCGACAAAAGCGCGTACCTGTAGAGGGAATGAACTCAAACGAACACGGGTTTAACAAGATATGGAAAGTAATGCAAGGGTTTATTTTAAATAAAGGTCGGGACAAGGAAACGCGATGATAAATCTAACAATGATCCTAAATTGGGATCCCGCACACCTCACTTCAGAAACGAACAAAGGACTGAATTAATAAAAGAAATGTCTCGTCGTGTACTTTGTTACGTGCTCCTCCCCAAACCCCGGTCACGGTGTACCTCCGAGCCCCGAGAGGAGTCACGGCAGAAAAATGTGTTATTCTGTATGTCAAAGATCAATGGTGAAACCACACCAATTGTTACCAACAAACAAGTATTGTATTGAGGTCACACAAGAATAACAGTACAATAACAATAGTAATCAATTGTACAACCAATATATCATTTTCCTATGATGGTACCATCAGTTCGTACAAGGTAACTCACTGTGCTCCAAGTGAGTGAAACAAGAACATTCCCAATGTCTCTATCCCGGCATCAAGCCAAAGTCGATCCGCTCCAGTGATCGTCAGAACGATGTCATATCGAAACCAGAATCCCGTTCGGTTGACAGTGACAGTCACGCTGCCAAAGATGCGTAAAGGTGCCCTCAAGGCGACTGGGAAATCACCCCTTTGGATATGGACGTTCAACGGCTCCCTTTACGGCGAACCGCAAATTTCCACTCAAAATCCACGTTACACACACACACCAGCTTAACTTCTGGATGCGGTGAAAAAGTTGAAGCGAGGTGAAAAGCCTGGAGCGATCCGAAATCGTGCGCGAGGCAAAATGGCCAACGGCCCGTACTCGAGACGTAACAGCCCTCCAATGATTCTCTTCAGAATCAACCGCAAAACCTGTCACGCAGGTTTATCTATCACAGCGATAACAACTCTGTCGCAGGAATCCCTTTCCCAGGAAACCCAAAAGTTCGCTAGTGACCTCCGTTCGCCAGCATTTGCTCCAGACCTCTAAACAGCTCGGCTTCTTGTCCGACTCACTCGCTCCGCCTTCTTTTCCTCTTCTTCCTCTTCGTCTTCGTCCGGTTCCGGTTTCTTTTAAAACATTAACTTTTTTTACCTTTTGAAAATAGTAATCTCTATTTCACTTAAACGACAACAATAGTAGTACATGCAACCAAAAATGTTTACAGTGGATGAGAACCACAACAACGGAAGTGACGAATCCGTAACAACTTGTGAAATGTGGTACGTCTTATCTTTGTCTGTAGTCGTGTCCGCCGTCCAACGCGGCTCCAAGCTCCGGCACGAAGAAACCCTTCATCCGCTCGCTCGCACGTTTCGCCAGGCCTCGATGCGACTCGCTCCGCGGCACGCCACAAGGTCCCTCGCTCCAGTACCAACAGCACCGGATCCCACTCCAAGCACCACGATGAACCAACATCACCCAGTACGAAGCACGAAGGTCCAGCATGCGAAAAGGAAGAGCCAATGAAGACCAGGGACAAGATAAGAAGGGGAAGGGCTTCAAGCACAGAGAGATCTCCAATACGAAGAGGTCCAGCGCACAGAGTCCAAGAGAGACAAGAGACAAAATGTTGTGCAGCGCGCCCCTTTGTAACCTTCCCTCTGACGTCAGTCTTGGCGCACCACCCAATCAGCGCCTCGTAGCTTCCCGCCGTCCACCGAACCTTCTAGCGCCTTCCCTCGAATGAACAACCTCCTTCTCCTTTGCGTCTTCGCGCCTCCCGCCCTGATTGGCTGGAGGTTCGTGCCTTCCGCGCCAACCAATCACACGTTCCCTGTGGCGTGGGTTACAACTCGTCTCGCACAATGTTGCTAGGCCAGCTGGTGGTGCGGCTGGCGGCGGCCATCCGGCGGTGCCCCGATCTGGCTTCCTGCCGGTCTTCTTCCAAGGTCATTGTAAGGGAAGGGAAATTATTTACTGTTGCACTAAGGGCCTATCTAAGTGTGTACATGTGTGCGTTGCCATAAGGGACAAAGGAATGATTACCAGATCTGACACACAGCTGGTTTATCTTAGTCCCTACAATTATTTAACACCCGATCATCCTTGTATGTTCGCAGGTATACTCTTACCCCGACAAACCGCCTAAAAAACACAGAACTTATTACAGGGTAGATTCCCTATCGCGACAGTCGAAGCATGTTACCTATACAGATCTACCTGGCTCTAGATATTCCTTTACCCCCCGACATAACACAGCTCCCCCCACCCCCCCCCCCCCCCGGGAACCATAGCTCCTGCTAGGTTCACTGCAGGCACTACTATTCCAGTCTTAACACTTACTGTCTCACACTTAATTAACCTACGAAATAAATCAGGAGGGCTGTGGGAAGTGAGCCGGAGCTACTTACCTATCCTCCTTAACAAGCTAATCCCCTTATCATGCAAATATGTACAATGATCTTAATTGGTCGTTCCAGCGGAGGAAGGAAACAAAGAGCACACCAAAATCCTACCTTAACCACAAAACTTAACCTTAACCAAAACTTCAAAAATTCCAAAACTCTAAACATTTGTACAACCCCAGTCTACAGACCGCGTCCCCCGGTGGACGCCACAAGACGCAACCTTACCTGCGGGGCCATCCCAATGCACCCCTAAATTTCCACGGGCCCTGTCCAGGTGTTACAGGTGAGTGACATGGCTTGGTGGTTTTCGCCCACATTCATGCAACACAAACCCTTAACCACTCATACACATTCCATAAGTCATCACAACAAAATCATTACAAGCACGTATTTCACCCCCCCCGCCCCCCCCTGCAGGACCATGGCATAGATGTCATATTCATATGTGCAATTCTCAACTAGGCAGCGGGGAGGTACCGCACAAGTAAGATGGTGGGGGCTCTTCAGGCTGTGGTGCCCGCAGTCCCAAAAACAAGTTCATTGCCCCCCCCCCCTTTACCTCTTGGCCCCATGACAGCCCAACAGCCCTTTCTGCCGTTACCCCGGCGGGGAGGGTCTCCACACACCATGCTCCATTACCTCCTGCTTCCGCGCAGCTATACGGGTCGCCGGGAGTCTCCTTTACTCCACAGCGCCCAAACAGACCCTCCACTGACGAGCTCCAATTTCCAGATACCACTGGCTGCCAGGGGTAATTGCCGCAGAGGGGGGCCGCAGGCATCGCTCCTCAGAGCTTGATCTGTACCTGTGGGCACACACACCTTCCCCACCAACGAGATCCCAAAACACATTTCCTCCCCCGCTGCCATTCAATTCTCAACACAATTCAGAGAAGATGTTACAAAAAGTTGTGCCCTGGCCTGCCTCATGTGAAATCCCCAATTCACATTTACCATTACGCATTTTCAAAAGCACATTTCACAATAATCACCACTCATCCATTTTTTTTCAACCTCACGACCACGTAAAAACACAAAACCACCACACATAAACAAACGCCACCCACAAGACTCTGTGGCACACATTCCATCCCCCTCACTGGCCATGTCATCACTCTCACCCACCCCCAACTCCAAATTACATGTCCCCCAATTTACTAAGCAAGTCCTGAAGCCTGGGACAGTAACCATCAAGGCCTTACCCCTACCTTGATGTGCAGGTAATTACCGGTTGGTCAGGTCCAAAGTGCCATCCACCCATAAAATCCAAAAATTTCTCATTGGACCAATCAAATTTCACCAAATTTCACTTTTCTCCCCACTATACTGGCAGGTATATGGGTCCGCATCCAACGGTGATTATCACTACACAACTACCTGTGGCCACGACAGCTCCGCACCTCTACCATGCAAGGGTCATCGGGGGACAAGCCGAGCAGTCGAAACGCCAACATGGCCCATGAGTGTCCATAAGGGTGCGACCCACCATCCATCCTTCGCCCCCCCCTGCGAGGAACACAGCTGCACCAGCCCCAGCTGGCCAATGTGGTGAGCACCTGCTGCCAACAAACACTACCGCACGCACAACCTCGGCCCTGGGGGAGACGGTCGCAGTGCGTGGCATTCCCCTCACGTCACCTACGCCGCCCTCGTCCCCCAGTCCACAGAACTGCAGCCCCCCAGTGCCCACCCACACTTGACCACACCAAGGTCCAGTCGACAGCCATGCGCCACCAGGAGACCCACCCAGAAGACATGTTCCACACACCTCGAACACCCATAGCACCACGTTGACCCGCAACTACACAACTACATCCCCATAACCCCGCATCCCAAATATCGGCACAGTCGCCCCCACAGCCAGGGTGAAGGCTGTGGCTTGCTAATCTATCAATTTTATCACAGCCTCCAACAATTTGGTCTCCACACCTGGATCAATAATGGTGACACTGCTGTCAGTATCCACCATGACATTTCAAAATCCACCCTTAAATTTGCATCTAACCCACAGATTACCCATGCCAAACATTTTTCACATTTTACTAAACTCACCAAAGAAAGATGCTTTGCCATACACATGCCAGCGGAGCATGGCCCAAATTCTCGGCACATTACAAATTCCCGATTCATCAATCTCATGGCTCTCTTCCCAAACCAAGAGTCCACAAATCATAACAGAACATATGTGGAAGGTCACTCTCACACCATCACGTACCACAGATGCCCCAATGGTTGTCCAGTGGACTATCTCATTCCTGTCTATGCGGTTCGACCCGCGTCCGTAAACCAGCACGGCATGGCAGGTCACCACATGCCGGCTATCCCAGAGTCTCAGGGAGAGGGTGCCAGGCCGCATGCCCGAGTGGTCACTGCATCAGGCCCTAGTTGGCCGTCCGCAGTGCCACCACCGAAGCGCGACCCACAACACCTCCCCCTAGTGGTCCTCAATAAATGCCATCCCAGGCTTGAGAAACCACCTCGGACCCCCTGGCCCTGGAGGTCCTAACCCCCACCAGGGTCCGGTGACCCTGCTGGCCCGAGCCACACGTTCAGGCGGCGCCCCGGCGGACAAGGGACGCCACACTCCACCAGACCCCCCGTGGGGCCCAGGTCGTACCATGCCACCCATGGCTGGACCCCACGTCCACATCTCGCCAGCACAGCCCCCCAGCTGGCTGGCATCCCCAAATTTACAAGGGGGCAACTTTTGCCTGAGGCCATCCTCATTGACCACTCCTGGTCCAAATTCCACAGCTTGGGGACCAAGTCCCTCCATGGCTGCTCCACATCAAATTCTCATTTTAATTTTATTTTAAATTTCCTTTAAAAAAAATTGGCCCCAGGTGTCCAATAGCCACAGCTGCAGGTAACAACTCCTACCACAGGTTGTTCTGCCCCTCCCTGCAGCTGTTCCAAATTCCCTACAGGGACCAAATCTCCCGAGGTTCTTTCTCCCGATCCTCCAATGTCCAAATCCAGCCCGGAGCTAACACACTCCCCCAGCTGGGTATGCAATTTCGGAGCCTCCGTTACCAAACCGCAGTGCATGGTGAGGGTCCCCTCGGTCACTTAAACCACCTCCTCGGACCAACTCACCTCATCCCCCAAGCTCCTTTGGGCCCGGTCAAACTTGTCCTCCATGGGACTGTCCCAGGTCCCCAGCCGCTGTGTCACATCATACTCATCCTCATTACAAATCATTTGTGGCCCTGACAGGCTTTCCCCAATAAACACCCGGTCCGGCTCCACCACACGGACCCCCAATAATGTTACCCCCTCTTGCTCTGAACCACCGCCCTGGCACAGCAAGGATTCAAATCCATCCCCCGGTTGGGGTGTTGTGACATCCACCCGGTCCCGATAAACCTCCAGGCCATGATGTGGGAAACATCGTCCATTTCCCTGTTGACACTCCACATCTACCAGTACGCATTCCCCATTTCCTTCCAAATTTAATTTAATTGCCATTCCCGGATCCTGAGCCCCGTGTGAATCATTCTTTTGTTCTTTCTTTATCTCATTCGTTTGCTCACATGGGGTTTCCGTTTCTTTAATCTGCGCATCCAATCTTTCACTACATCCCCTTATTATCCCCCTCAATTCATTCCTTCGGGAGTCAATTTTTTCTAATCGCTCACTCTGAGCATCCATTTTGCTATTTAATCGCTCACTCTGAGCATCCATTTTGTTATTTATTTCCCTCATGTTGTTATTCATTTTCTCCTCCATTCCCTCAATCTTCCTAAATAATCGATCCCATGGCTGCTTGGGTATCGGGGCCGTCCCTACGGCGGGGGAAGTTCCATCGCTATGCTCAAACCCCCCTACTACTTCCAACTCACTTCGAAGGCTCAACGCACCTTCCATTCTCCTTTCTTCCATATTGCCCACCTCCTCCATCCGTTAAGAAGAGGTCGCTTTCCCACGCGTATTTTATCTCAGAATCGAATCCCACTCCTTGACAACAGTTGTCGTGCGAATCCCTCAAGGTTAGCACCAGGGACCGCGGAAGACCGAACGGCTTTAATGGAGGCGACGACCAAACACGGATTTTGCTATCACAGCACGGGAGAAAGAAGGGAAGAGGAAGAAGCGGCAAAAGCGCGTACCTGTAGAGGGAATTAACTCAAACGAACATGGGTTTAACAAGGAATGGAAAGTAATGCAAGGGTTTATTTTAAATAAAGGTCGGGACAAGGAAACGCGATGATAAATCTAATAATGATCTTAAATCGGGATCCCGCACACCTCACTTCAGAAACGAACAAAGGACTGAATTAATAAAAGAAATGTCTCGTCATGTACTTGTGAAATGTGGTGCGTCTTATCTTTGTCTGTAGTCGTGTCCACCGTCCAACACGGCTCCAAGCGCCGGCGCGAAGAAACCCTTCGTCCGCTTGCTCGCACGCTTCGCCAGACCTCGATGCGACTCGCACCGCGGCACGCCACGGGGTCCCTCGCTCCAGTACCAACAGCACCGGATCCCACTCCAAGCACCACGATGAACCAACGTCACCCAGCACGAAGCACGAAGGTCCAGCACGCGAGAAGGAAGAGCCAATGAAGACCAGGGACAAGCGAAGAAGGGGAAGGGCTTCAAGCACAGAGAGATCTCCAATACGAAGAGGTCCAGCACGCAGAGTCCAAGAGAGACAAGAGACAAAATGTCGTGCTGCGCGCCCCTTTGTAACCTTCCCTCTGACGTCAGTCTTGGCGCGCCACCCAATCAGCGCCTCGTAGCTTCCCGCCGTCCACCAAACCTTCTAGTGCCATCCCTCCAATGAACAACCTCCTTCTCCGTTGCGTCTTCGCGCCTCCCGCCCCGATTGGCTGGAGGTCTGCGTCTTCCGCGCCAACCAATCACACATTCCCTGTGGCATGGGTGACAACTCGTCTCACACGATGTTGCTAGGCCAGCTGGTGGTGCGGCTGGCGGCGGCCATCCGGCGGTGCCCCGATCTGGCTTCCTGCCGGTCTTCTTCCAAGGTCATTGTAAGGGAAGGGAAATTATTTACTGTTGCACTAAGGGCTTATCTAAGTGTTTCTTTGTGTGCATTGCCATAAGGGACAAAGGAAGGATTACCAGGTCTGACACACAGGGGTTTAGGTTAGTCCCAACAATTATTCAACACCCGAACATCCTTGTATGTTCACAGGTATACTCGTACCCCGACAAACCGCCTAAAAAACACAGAACTTATTACAGGGTAGATGCCCTATCGCGACAGTCGAAGCATGTTACCTATATAGATCTACCTGGCTCTAGATATTCCTTTACCCCCCGACATAACACAGCTCCCCCCACCCCCCGACATAATATCAAACACACAAATTGTTTTCGAGTTGAGGGGAAGTTGTTTATATGGAATGAAAGTTCAAATGAATAATTCAAAGGTATTTTAGACAACTAAGAGACAGGTGATTATATGACAAAGGTTCAAACACAGCATGTTATTGTTCCTATTGACAAGGCAGGTGATTGTTGCGTTTGTATGTACAACACTACATTCAAACACGTTTCGAAGAATTAGGTTCAGACTGGATCTTTGAAGAACAAGAACAAAAAATGCTGGCAAATAGGACACCAGTTTAATGTCCACCCGAGGGATGACAATAATTGATCAATCACCCTGCCTGTGAAACACCGGGATTACGGTTTATAGCTGGGTCGGGATTCAAACCCAGGCTAGACAGCTTGGAGACGAGTGTGCGCACTTCACGGCCATCCTGCCAGCCCAGATTTCCAAAAAACAACGGCTACTTTACATTTGGCAACAGCACAGAGTGGGGCTGCCCATGGATTCGGATCACTTTTCAAATTTCTAAGATTAGATCTACACCATGAGCAAGAATAAATGATCGCCCACAAGAAGGATTGGAACCATCAATATAAATACAATGATTATTTACTGGCAATTAATGATGGGTTTGTATATAATCAGTTTCTCGGGATCGATCCAAAAGACCGAGGATAAAGGAAAGGAAGGCCATACTCAGTCCAGTCTCTTTTTTAGAATTACAAGCACATTACCTGTAGGATGATTGCACCACCCCCCCCCCCTACACACACACACACACACACACACACACACACACACACACACACACACACACACACACACACACACACACACACACACACACACACACACACACACACACACACACACACACACCTGTGGTGCCGCAACCGCCCTCCCTCGCTTTCCGAAATCTGTCCCATCTTTACTCCTCCCCCACCCCCTCCTCACCTTTCTCAAAGCTCATATAAGCAAACGGCATTCCCACATCGAAACAGTGGAATATTTCATGATTTCCACTCCCCTATCATGCTATCACTGACCTCACAGAAACCCGTCATGGTTGCGTGTCCAACTCACAATTTTAAGTGAAAATAGTCGGAAATAATATAAAGGACCTGTGTAATCTCCGCGGAAAAAAATCCTTCTTGAGAGAATGCCACATAGTTATGTGGGCGGTGTATAAACAACAGAACGCTGCCTCAATCCTGAAGCCTGTCTTCACAAGGCCCATGCCACCTATCAGCTGAAAATACTTTTAACTGTCGCTTTGGTTGTTTTATACTAAAGGGAAAACGTATAGGGAGGCTATGGCGATTTTGAATATGACGTCTTTGACATCGCATAGCAGTAACACTGATCTCTATACTTTGTATAGAGATCAGTGAGCAGTAATCACCAACATGGCGGCCGTAGAAAATAGATTGTGGGTGGAGTCAGGCGAACTGTCCAACGAATGGGTGGAATCCGAATGCACGCAAGGACGCATGCACGGCTGCATTTATAGTATAGCTAAACTGATATTAGTAATAATAAGTTTTACAATAAATTGTTTGATAAACAAGATATTTTTCCATTCTAGATTGCACAAATGCCTTTCTTGGACAGCAACATTCCTAAAAAGCTATTGGAAGGTGCAGGTGCAGGAGAAATAATCAGGTAAGTGAGAGCCACCCACTCACAGCACAGAACGTATTAATAGGTTCAAAAAGCTAGTCAAGACATTTGTTAACGCAGGCGGTTACAGATAGCAGATTGAAACAAATGTTCATAAAAGCCAGCAAATGACACCAAATACAATAACATCAGTAAGAACATTATTGATGAACAATTCAAATAAATACATTCTAAAACATTTTCAGTGGATACTAGGGGGTGCCACACAGCAGTACGTAGGGAATGCGTTAAAGTGACAATTTTTGTATTTGATCAACAGCTCAATTCAGTGGAAATCCAAATGGATGTGCCACGTAAAGTAGGGCAATGTGCAAGGTACGGTATATGTATTTATGCACAGGTAAATGTGAGGTAGCGTATGGATTGTTACATAAAGGAATGTAAGGTAAGGATAATTATGAACGTATGATAATACATGAAAGCCTCTAGGAAGGAAAGTAAACATCTACAGGTAAAGCTATGGGCTATGGATAGAGAGTTAGAAGGTGAGATTGCAATGCCAGATCGACTGATTGGACACAACTGAGCTCTTAAACCCACTAATGTGGACCCACGACTGAGGTTGTGGACCCACCGTTTGGAGAGGTTCTGGGCTGAAAGGGTCGAAACTTCGATGAAGAACGGAGCCCAGCTGATGATCCAGACAGTCGGAAAATCAATCAGTTACAAGTTAATGAAGTTTTTACTTTAGGCCTACAACTATTTCAAGGTTTACTATTAAAACAGAGTTATGTTTAGGGTGTTGTAGAATAAGCACCATGTACAACATCCTTTAAATGTTAATTTAATGCATTAGGAATAGCCGTTACTGTTCAATATATAAGCGATTGTGATTGTTGTCAGAAACAGATTTATATGAAAATAAAAGATGCATGTGCGTGCGAACCCACGAGAGCATACCATTACAGAAAAGTTGTGTTAAAGTATGAGGTAAGTGCTATGTAAGATGGGGGTGCAATACAACTACAGTCAGTAGATGAAGGTTTGAGGACATAACGTAAATCGGTGCACAAGTGAAAAGCCTTCAATGGACAGTACATACATAATTATCTCTTGCTGACCAGCCAGGGTAGAGCTGGCTGTGCAGTTGCCGTTCTTTACGAGCCAGCTCGTAGTACTTGGCTTGCTCCTCCCGTGATAACGCATGCCACTGCAGAGACAAATCATTAGAGCGATTTTCATGAATCACTGAATAAGGTGTTTTTGTAATAAAATAGATAGAAAGTGCATGAACAGGATCAACATCATCATTGATTTGTGAAAGCAATGTTAAATCATAAACGCTGAAAACTTCCTGGATTTTGGAGTGCCATTACGCAACATTACGGGCGTCTAGCAGGTACTAGAAAATGAAACAAAACACTAAATTCACATACAAGAGGGCATGTTGAAAAGTAATGCCTCGTATTGTTTTTCTACAAAATAGGTGATGATATTCGAATGAAACAAAGACAGACACTAACATCAATCTTTATTCGACCATAGTGCTTATTTATTTCTCAACATAATCACTGACGCGGTCCACGCATTTGTACCAACGTTCAAGTAGTTTCGTGACGTCGTCACGGTAGAACTGTGCATCTTGTTGACTTAACCAGGCCTTGACATCATTGTCGGAAGAAAAACGTTCTCCACGAAGGTATTCCTTAAGTTTGGGGAAGATATAAAAATATGACAGAGCCAAGTCCAGGTGATGCTTTGTGGTGGTACTCCATTTAACTCTTACTCTCAGTACCGTTACTCTCAGAATTGTAGTAGTGCATCCAACTCCCATCTCCAGTCATCCTGGGTCATCTCACCTCCAGTCAGTCATCCCGACTCTTATCTCCACTCATCTCCAGTCATCTCATCTCCAGTCAATCATCCCGACTCTTATCTCCAGTCATCCTGGGTCATCTCATCTCCAGTCAGTCATCCCGACTCTCATCTCCAGTCATGCTGGATCATCTCATCTCCAGTCAGTCATCCCGACTCTTATCTCCAGTCATCTCCAGTCATCCTGGGTCATCTCATCTCCAGTCAGTCATCCTGACTCTCATCTCCAGTCATCTCCAGTCATCCTGGGTTTTTTTTGTTTTGTTTTTTTGTATACTGAATTGCTCCTCCCGTCATCGCGTCATCGCGGAAGTCATCGCGGAAGCTCGTGACAGCGTGGGTCATCTCATCTCCAGTCAATCATCCCGACTCTTATCTCCAATCATCTCCAGTCATCCTGGGTCATCTCATCTCCAGTCAGTCATCCCGACTCTCATCTCCAGTCATGCTGGGTCATCTCATCTCGTCAGTCATCCCGACTCTTATCTCCAGTGCTTCACAGCATTGATAACATTGTGCTGCCCTTTGCCACCTTGACTAACGTAGCGCTGAGACGTCATGTCAGAATCACGGAATTTCACACGCAGTGGTGGGAGGAACTATTGTGCAGACTGCACTTTGTTTCAACCGAATATCTTTACCTTTTTTGGAGAAAAAGAATCGAAGGCATTACTTTTCAACATGCCCTTGTACAATATTGCTATGCAAGATTAATCAAAGCCATGAGGGTTCACCACCTGTATAATTCTACCAAGATCTAATGAGTTAAAATGCACAGCTACAAATATATTTGTTAAATGCAGTTATATTTTTAAAATGAGTTTTAATCCACTTTTTAATCTCATCATAAGAGCTCTGCACTGATGCAGGCAATATAAAAGCTGCAAGATTGGTGGCCTTCCTCAACACCACCAAAAACGTGACTCAAGACGAACAAAACAGCCACAAAAATGCAAAGATGGCTGGAATTTGGATGAGATGAGTAAATGTAAATGCACAGGAATATGATTTACAGAGACAGCTTTAAGAAAATGACAGAACAGACAAACAAACAATCAAGTGCAGGTTCTGTAACGGCAAAACAGAGAGCGTTCTCTCGAAATGCAAAACTCTAACGCCAGAACAAGTGTACATACAAAGGCATAACAATGTGTAGGGTAATCCAATAGGATATCTACAAAAACGTCAACACACCTGTCACTTTGGAAGTCGCGGAAGCACGTCCCAGAAAGACTGATCGATGAAGAAAACATCACACTCCAATATAGACCTCACATGTTGATCTGACTATTTAATCTCGCATGAACACCGAAAATGAAGCAGCGTGACCAGACTCAGAAATTATAATAAAACAAATATGACAATGCCCATTCCATTATGCTACCCAATCACTTTGATGTAAAAGAACGAAAAGTGTCAAGTTTGAGAACTTAAGGAAGTTTAAAAAAATTGCATGAGAACTTCAGAATGGAAGACCATCAAAATCCACGAGTAAACACATAACCACAAGGTGCCACCCAAATGCAGGATACAACAAAGGAGCAATTAGTTTGGAATTCGGTATCAACGTCTTGGCAGGTACGCACACTCGCATCTAAGCTGTCAAAGCTAGGTTTGAATCCTGACCCAGCTATAAACTGTTGTCGCGGAGTTTCACCGGCAGGGTGATTCATCAATGTGTGTGCTGTACCACCGATGGACGTTAAACTGGGCATCCCGTCTGCCGGTATTCATTGGCAGATGTTAAAGATCCTACGGTGTCCTTTGTGAAGAGTAGACGAGCTATTGCTGGCACAATGAACACAATTACAAATTCCTGCCATAATTACTGCTGGGATGGCAATGACAAACCACCCAGTATAACCCTTTGTCAAGAAAATGCTAAGGCAGCACTGACATTCTGCAACAGAGTATGGTAAATCAGAATGAGAAATTAACGTTTTGAAATATTACAATGGAGAGGGTGTTTTGAATCTACAGCTTGAAAAACAAGACCCATAAACATCAAACCACACATCGGAACCAAACCCAAATACAGTACTGTTCTCTGTGCAACAGTTTACAAAATAACGAAACACAATCGAAACCACCGATCACAGCCACCTGAGTGAACAAGGCTCATTTTCATAATAACAAGCGTTACGCCTCGGTCCCCCATCGGTGAAGTGATGTGACTTGACAAAGTGGAAGACGCAGAAAACATGCTATGATATGATATTTCGCTCACAATGTTCAGACATACATGGAGGCGGCCATCTTGGATTTTGACGTGGCGACCCAATTTTCAATGGCGTTCTTCCTTATGCCTAGATACACCCACACACCAGATTAGAAGTTGGTACTCTGCTTATTTTTCAAGATATTCCGCTCACAAGGTTCAGACATACATGGTGGCGGCCATCTTGGATTTTGACGTGGCGACCCAATTTTCAATAGCCTTCTTCCTTATGCCGAGGTACACACACACACCAAATTATAAGTTGGTACTTCGCTTATTTTAACAAGATATTCATCTCACAAGGTTCAGACATACATGGTGGCGGCCATCTTGGATTTTGACGTGGCGACCCAATTTTCAATAGCGTTCTTGCTTGTGCCTAGATACACCCACACACCAGATTAGAAGTTGGTACTTTGCTTATTTTTCAAGATATTTCGCTCACAAGGTTCAGACATACATGGCGGTGGCCATCTTGGATTTTGACGTGGCGACCCAATTTTCAATAGCGTTCTTCCTTAAGCCGAGATACACCCACACACCAAATTAGAAGTTGGTACTTCGCTTATTTTTCAAGATATTCATCTCACAAGGTTCAGACATACATGGCATCAGACATACATGGCGGCGGCCATCTTGGATTTTGACGTGGGTTGCACCCACACACCAAATTTGAATGCGGTCCTTCGCTTACGCACGCACGCACGCCCGCAAACACGCACGCCCGCACGGACGGACGGACGGACGGACAGACGGACACACGGACAGAGGGGAAAGCCATAGTCCCCCTTTCGCTACTCTGTGCGACAGGGGACAATAATGGCATATTATTATTGAGCCATCATTATCATTATTATTATTATTATTATGCCATTATTATTATTATTATCGGATTTATTTGTGGTTATAATAAACTTTACTTCCAGGAGATGTGCAGACCACCGACTCTTAGCCTATACTGTACATCACATGTGTGTAAATATACATGTACTGTATAACGTCCAATTTTCTCCAAATTTCCCTCAAGCGAGTGTTAAACAATACAGTACTAGCGACCATTAGGAATGGGGTTATGCATCAAATAAAGGTCACAATTGGGCCATAAGTGTGTTGGGAGTAATATTGCAAGTCACACTTTCTTTCAGCTTAGTGTTAAACAATAGTAGCGACTATTTAAAAAGTTAATCATATACAACAACAACAACAACAACAACAACAACAACAACAACAACAACAACAACAACAACAACATGCATTAATCATATGTTGGACAGAAATGACTGAATAGGTTTTGGTTATAATAATTTTTACTTCTGGCAGTTGTGCCTCACAAAACACCACGATTAGCTATTTATACACCTTAAAACTGAGTTCATTTCAGGTGGAAACCCCACTTAGAGAGGGGGGAAATTAAATCGCTACAACCTCTGCCACGTGACGCTTAGTCCCCCTGGCAAGTTTGGCTTGGATGAGTAAAGACCAATGGTAAATTGCATATTGTTGCGCGAATCCCTCAAGGTTAATACCAGGGCACGCGGATGGCTCAAACGGCTTTAATGGAGGCGATCAAAGGCGACGACGGATTTCTGCTATAAAAGCACGGGAGAAAGAATGAAGGAGAAGAGGCGGCAAGCGCTTACCTATAGCGAACCGACTGCAGCTCCGATCCTGGAGGAGAAAGTAACTCAACAAACACGGGAGGTAAAATGTACAAAAATAATGATTTATTTTTGACGGAACCCGAGAACAATGGAACGCGACGGAAGATAAATAATTGTCCTAAATCGTGATCCCGCACACCGACTTCCAAATACGAGACAGAGGAAAATGAATTAATAAAATAACTGTCCCATCGTGTAGTGTTCTGTGGGGTGCGGCCTTATCTGTCAGTAGTCGTGTCCGCCGTCCAACGCGGCTCTGAGCTCCAGCGCGAAGATACCCTCCGTCCGCTTCGCCCACACTCTGCCAGGCCCCGAGCCAACCCGCTCGCTCCAGCCTCGTCCGCTCCACGGCACGCCTCGCTCCAAGTCCAAACTCCTCGTCGGTCGCACACGAGGTCCGTTCGCTCACAGCACCGAAAGCACCGCTCCAAGCTCCGAGCACCGCACCAATGCCCGCTCCCAGCACCAACACTCGCTCCCAGCACCCAAAGCACTGCGAAGAGCCGAGCACCGCTCCAATCCCAGCAAGGGAAATGGAAGAGACCAAGAGAGAAAATGTCATCCAGCGCAGAGGCAAAAAGAAGGGTGAATGACGATTTCCAACTCGAAGAGGGTCCAGCGCAAAGAGAAAGGGCTAAGAGAGAGACAAAATGTCGGCCAGCGAGTCCTTTTTATCACCTCGCATGTGACGTCACTCCTTTCTCTGCCCCAACCAGCACCTCGTCTATCGAACTCTCGAAGGTTCTGCTGTGCTCGTGCCCTCCCATTGGCTGAGTGCTTCGCGTCCTGTGGTGTTGCTCGCCCCTCCCCCTGGCGAATCAACAGTCCTCCTCGGCGTGGCTCCCAGCCTTGCTCGAAGTCTGACGTCCACGCCGGTGTTGTACGCGGCCGCTGCCTGCTTGTCTTCCAAGGTCATTGTTGTAAGGGAGGGGAACTAATTAATGTGTGCACTAAGGACCTAAGTGTTTATATGAGAATGCATTGCCATAAGGGACAAAGGTTTGGCGACAGGAGGGAAACGACGAACGAGGGAACTTTATCCATAATCCCTGCACTAATTAGCAAGCCCAGCCCCCACCCCTCCCCCCCCACCCCCTCGCGACGGGGACACAAATACAGCTCATACCGACAAACCGGACTAAATATAGAACTTATTACAGGTAGATTCCCTATCGTGACAGACGAAGCATAATACCTATTCAGATCTACCTGGCTCTACATATCACTCTACCCAAATTCATAATATTTTAGTATGATTTTCTACTGCTTCGAGAAGTATTACTATTCAGTAATACCTCGGTTTGTGTGAAGGATACGTTCCTGAGAGATTTGTGCAATACCAATTTTGTGCAAAATGGGGCTCATAAAGCATTGTGTTAATGAGAATACATGGTTATCTCGGTAGTTGCGTTATCAATGGGATAGTTGCGTTATCTCGGGGGACATAAGAATGATATACAGGGTGCTTCAAAAAAACGTTAACACTTCTGAGAAAAAATTTTTTCCTTTGCAATTGACTGAAATGGCAACGTGATTGACTTTGGAGCAAAGAAGAAAGGTTGCTGCATGGATGGACGTCTTTCAGTCATCCATGGTGGTTCGCAACAAATACAGAGAGCATTTGAACTGCGATCCACCCTCGAGATTGACCATTTATCGCGTTGACAACAAGTTTGTCAAAACCGGCTCAGTTTCTGATAATTACAAAGGGAACAGTGGTTGACCACAAACAGGCCGATCCCCTGTAAACATACAGTCATGTGAAAAAGTAAGTACACCCCATGTAAAGTTTTGACTTTTTCAACATATTTCAACATACAGCTATTTGATCTTCATTTCAACAATATTGATAGATAAAGGTGATATAATATCACAAATATCATGAAATATTTACATTTTGTAGTCCATTGTATCATTTAAATAAACATAGATGAAAATTTCGCATGTGGAAAAAGTAAGTACTTATTGGTGACTAAAGTGACTGTTTCACTGTTGCACAAGAAGCTTTTTTGCGTAGCCCAGGGAAATCAACCAGACGATTCAGCATAGCATGTGGTCTTCCCCGGGCAACGGTGTGGAGAATCTTGAACAAGGACCTGGGAATGTGGCCATATCATTTGCAGATTATGCAACCCTGACGTCCTGCAGATAAAGCCGCTCGTGTTAAGGCTTGGAAAATTTTTCTTAGAGATGAAGAATTTGGAACTTGAAATTCACAGGCTAGTGGCATTCAGCGACGAGGCAGCCTTTCACATAAGCAGACGCATGAACAAACAAAATTGTGTCTTCTGGGTATTGAGAATCCTCGTGTTATGCGTGAGCATGATCGAGACAGTCCCAAGGTGAATCTCTGGTGTGCAGTCACTGGAACAGGAGTGGTGGGGCCGTATTTTTTTGAAAACACCACAATCAACGGTGGTGACTTCTTGCACATGATGGAGAATTACGCAGACGACAACCTGCCATACAAATCCGGCTTACCGGATATTTTCAGTTGGATGGTGCTCAACACCACTTTGCTTCGAATGTTCACCCTCATCTTAACAGAAAATTTGAGCGGATATGGATTGGCAGAGGTGGGTCTGTGAAATGGCCAGCACGTTCGCCAGATCTCACACCCTGTGATTTCTGGCTGTAGGGTATGGTAAAGGAACGTGTTTATGCTCCCAAGCCACGTGATGTGCGAGACCTCCGACAGAAAATTGAAAATGTGATTGCAACAATACCACAAGAAATGTGCCTCCAGGCTCTGGAGACCACCTGGAGAAGATTCCAGGCATATGTTGACAATGATGGTGAACAAGTGGAGACTCTTTGACTTTTTGAAGCTATTAACATACATTTGTTATCATGTTACAGTGTTTATCCATTCTTTTCCATTAAAAACGATAGTCCCATATAAGTGGAAACATTTTGTTGAAGCACTGTGTATATTAACTATAACAAGCGTTACGCCTAGGTCCCCCGTCGGTGAAGTGATGTGAGTTGACAAAGTGGAAGACGCAGAAAACATGCTATGATATGATATTTCGCTCACAAGGTTCAGACATACATGGAGGCGGCCATCTTGGATTTTGACGTGGCCACCCAATTTTCAACAGCGTTCTTCCTTATGCCGAGATACACCGACACACCAAATTAGAAGTTGGTACTTCGCTTATTTTTCAAGATATTCAGCTCACAAGGTTCAGACATACATGGCATCAGACATACATGGTGGTGGCCATCTTGGATTTTGACGTGGGTTGCACCCACACACCAAATTCGAATGCGGTCCTTCGCTTACGCATGCACGCATGCCCACACGCACGCACGCACGCACGGACGGACGGACACACGGATGGAGGGGAAAACCATAGTCCCCCTTTTGCTCCGCTGTGTGACGGGGGACAATAACCAGAAATCATTAATGTGCACTACTAAATGAATAAATATTAGTAAATAGTAATATAAAAAATATAAATTTAGTACATCAATCAATCGTCACGCAGGCCTTTCGGTTAGATTTCCAAACGACAGGCAGATAATCTTTCATATAACCCTTCATAACCAGTGGCGTCTCAGAAAGGTACACAAAAAGGGTCTTTAACTTCAAGTCTCATGTAGCGTTGCTGCCAAGGAAGAGTGTTAGCTGGTCTTTTGCTGCCTTGAAACCAGTCATGCCGCTGTTCCCTGGAAATGAACGTACGAGACGGCATCCTCTTCCAAAAAATCTATGTTTTGTCCACATTAAAAACTAGCTAGGGAGGTTAAACTTTCACAAGGGCCTTACAATTAGTAGGGATTTCAGCTGCTGTTTGCTCATCCCTGCTCGCAGCTTCGCTAGCTTTCAAATGTTATCCAAATTTCTGCGGCGTTTAAATATATCGAACCATCCTCGACTGGCTGTAAACGTCTCCTTGGTAGATCCCTCGCCTTCCTGCTCTTTTACTTCATCATATAAACTCAGCGCCTTAGCCATAACTACTACTACTACTGCCTGACTTAAAGGCGTAGCATGCCGATTCATATCCTCAATCTGGAGGATAAAAATCTCTCCATCTTCTCAATAAAAAACGATTCAATCAAATGAAATTCACACCCACGGTGGTGGCACCATGAACACCCGGACTCCATCCGCCTTACCACTTTCACTTTCGGCTCCAGACTGATGCTTTTTCTTTACACTTTCGTCATGATTCCCAAGGCTTTAAGCATAATTACCAATATGGAGGCACCCAGATTAGGAAGACAACAACGCACGCACCGATTGGTTGAGAGGAGATGCACTTAGATACATGCTCCGATTGTCAACACTAGTGCCAGCGACGTCAACACGAGTGGTCGTGTTTACGGTTGTCGCAGTGCATTTAAACGTGTAACTTTTGACTCACTTGATGTATTTAAAAAAACATTTTGTGTGAGGGGTGGGGCGGGGGGGGGGGAGGGGTGGGGGGGAATAAAAAATTGAATATATAATTCGCACGAAAGCAAATCCATGCAAAGCAGGGTCATGCAGTGTGGGGTATCACTGTATATTATTTTGTGTGGTCCTCCCATGTCCTTCTTGAGGGTTTCTGCTGTTGTAGAATTTAACTTCAAGTCCTTTGAAACACCTGGCTTTTAAACTCTCTGGTCACACACAGTCAGTCATGGCTGTTGTCTACCACCCTCCCAAACCACACCCATCATTCCTGTCTGACTTCTCCTACTTTCTGACCCAGCTATGTTCCCTCAACCCCTCAATCCTCCTCCTTGGTGATTTCAATATCCACATGGACTCCACTGACTCCACGATAACCACTGACTTCACTGATTTACTCACCTGCTTTAACCTCACTCAACATGTCAACTTTCCTACCCATAACCGTGGTCACATTTTGGACCTTGTCTGCTCTACTGGACTAATTTTGCACCATCTCTCTGGCTCCGACCTCACTCTCTCTGACCACCTAGCCATCACTCTGACCATCAACATCCCTGCCCCAGCACCAAGGCATTATCGCACTATAAACTTCCGTAAGCTAAACGCTCTTTCACCTACCTCATTTGCATCCACCCTCTCTGAAAAAATGTCCACTTCTCCCTTCGTTGACCTCCACACCCCTTCTGACCTCACTGACTACTACAACCACACTCTCTCCTCCTGCCTTGACCAACTTGCACCTATAAAAACCAAAACAGTTTCTTTCACCCATTCTGCTCCCTGGTTTACCCCTGAACTCCGCCTGATGAAAACTCGTGCTCGCCAACTTGAAAGACTCCGCAATAAAACAGGTCGCACAGTTCACTCCCAGGCCTACAAGGACCACCTACAACACTATAAAGATGTCCTCTCCCGCGCCCGCTCCGCCTACTACTACTACTCTCAAATTATCCACTCTGGCTCCGGAAACCCAAAAGCACTCTTCTCTACAATAAACAAACTCCTCAGCCCCCTGAACACCACCACCCAGTCATTCACAGTAGACAACTGCATCTCCTTCCTTTCATTCTTCCAATGCAAAATTGAAAACATCTACAACAGCTTGACCACCGCCGCACCCGCTCCCCCTCAAACCACCTGCCCCCCCTTATCCTGCCATCCCCGTCTCAATTCTCCCCAGTCTCCCCTACTGACCTCTCTGAACTCCTCATAGGAATGAAAACTGCCACCTGCACTCTTGACCCCATCCCCTCCAGCTTTGTCAAGGCCTCCCTTCCTGCTCTCTCTCCACTTATCATTGCAACAATAAACTCCTCCCTGTCTACAGGCATCGTCCCACCGTCCCTCAAAATTGCTGCTGTTACCCCCATTCTGAAAAAACCTGGACTAAACCCTGACACCCTAAATAACTTCAGACCCATCTCCAACCTACCTTTTCTGTCAAAGGTTTTGGAACGCGCTGTAGCCGCTCAACTCAAACATCACCTCTCTGCCAATAACCTGTATGAAACATTCCAATCCGGATTCCGCTCCAACCACAGTACTGAAACTGCTCTCCTCAAAATCACCAACGACCTTCTCCTCTCCTCTGACGCTGGCAACCTCAACATTCTCATCCTCCTCGACCTCAGCGCCGCCTTTGACACCATCGATCACACCATCCTCCTCACCCGACTTGAAACCACCTTTAACATTACCGGCACTGCCCTCTCTTGGATTAAATCATACCTCTCTGACAGATGCCAGTTCATCTCCATCAATAACTCCAAATCCCCCACTGCTCCCCTCCCCCAAGGTGTCCCCCATGTTTCAGTTCTTGGCCCCCTCCTCTTCATCCTGTACCTGTTCCCCCTTGGTCACTTAATCCGCCGTCATGGTCTCCAATTCCACTGCTTCGCCGATGACATCCAGCTTTTCATCTCCACCAAGTCCATCTCCACCGCCACCCACTCTATCCTGACAAACTGCATCACTGAAATAAAATCCTGGCTTCAAATCAACTTCCTCAAACTTAACTGTGATAAATCTGAAATAATCATCATTGGCCCAAAAACGCTCATAAAATCCACCCATAACTTTGCCCTCAACATCGACGGTATCCCAGTATCCACCTCCCCTCACATCCGGAATCTTGGCATCATCTTTGACCAAACCCTCTCCTTCGACAAATACACTAAACAGATCACAAAGACAGCCTTCTTTCACCTGAAAAACATCGCCCGTCTCCGTCCATCCCTCTCCTCCGTGGCTGCAGAAACCCTCATCCACACCTTCATCACTTCCCGTCTGGACTACTGCAATAGCCTCCTTTATGGTTCACCCTCAACAATCACCAATAAACTCCAATACATTCAGAACTCCGCTGCCCGTCTACTCACCCATTCCCGGACCCGTGACCACATCACCCCCGTCCTTTACAAGCTTCACTGGCTCCCCATCTCCCAGAGAATCCAGTACAAAATCCTCCTCTTGACCTACAAAGCCCTCCATAACCTGGCCCCATCCTACCTGGCTGACCTCCTCTCCAGACACACTCCCACCCGCAACCTCCGCTCTGCTGGTACCAACCTCCTGACCCCCCCCCCCCCCATCCGGACCAAATTTAGATCCTGGGGGGACAGGGCCTTCTCCATCGCTGCTCCCACCCTCTGGAACTCACTACCTCACACCATCAGAGACTCCTCCTCACTCACCACATTCAAAACATCACTCAAGACCCACCTGTTCAACACTGCATTCAACATTTAACCCACAGCATCTAACCCCTGACTATCTCCTCTCCTTCTCCCTCCTTTGTGCTTTGAATATTTCCCTATTGATTCTTCTTTTTTGCAATTGTTATGTTTTGCTATGCATTATGTTTTGCACTCTGTCAAAGCGTCTTTGGGCTTCCTGAAAAGCGCTATATAAAATAAATGCATTATTATTATTATTAGAATAATAAATGGTGCCGTTGGAACTGCTGCATTAAGCTCCAATTACCGTTTCTTCTTCTTCTTCAACCCTGTGAGAAGAGGATTTTAAAAACTGCCACCTTTATGAATAAACGGACAGAATAATTTTTGTTCCAAGTAAATCGATTATTAGCTTTCCAACGGTACCATTTTTATTATTATTATACAACAAGAACCCTTTAGAAAAAAGCGTGACACAAGGACGGACGCTCCTCCTTTTAGTAATAGATTTCTGGCAAAAACAAGGATACCCTGGAATACCATAAAATATGTTTAATAGGCACACCAAGGATATATGTCATATAGCAAAGATGGATCTGATATTTGAATCAATCAGCTTCTCTTGTTGATTGGACATCAAATACAGTCAGTATAAAACTGTGTTCTCAAATTGTGACTGAACTAGCAAAAGAAACTAACAAACATTTTACATTTTAATAATAGTCCATGCTACTGCCTATAGCAGCAGCAGCAGCAGCAGCAGGTCGGTAGCTTTTGTGATCCTGTGTCATCCCACATCTGTTCTTGCTTCCTTTGCCCTTTGAGACACACATCCATTCCCAGCTTTGCCAGGAGGCAGGAGGCACATGCTCATCCAACACCACCTAACTTGTTATCCTTCCAAAGTCTCCATCTCATCTTGCTCTTCCCTCTATCTATATTATAATAGCCGTAGTGGATTCTGTCTGTCTGTCTGTTGGGTGTCTGTCCGGGGTGTGGCTTACTCGGTTTGCAGAGTAGCTCCACCCATAGCTCCACCCATTCTGGGAGTGGCTTCATATAATTATAAACAAATATCCACCATCTATCTATAATGCCAGTAATCTCTGTGTGTCTGTCTGTGACCGCTGTTTCTCGACAACCACGGGTCCGATATACTTGAAACTTGCCAGGTATATTGCTGGGGACCCGAGGATGTGCCTTTTCAAGGTTTCATATTAATCGGACAAGTAGTTAGCGAGCTATGTCCAAAAAACTATTCAACCAATCAGAGAGCAGCGAGCTATCACGTGTGCCGAACGTGGCGAACAGACTCTGCCTCGGACGGCACATTTGAGAGCGTATTCATTTATTTCACGTTGGCAAACTATGTTGGCGTTAAACTATGTTTTAAAACTAATTAAAACTACTTTGCGATTCTTTCGCTTTCCTGCGCGTTTGTGCACGCTATGGCGATTTCTTTACCAAACTCCGCAAGCCGTTCGCTTTGGACCAAACCATTTCATGTAAATAGAGGGGGGGGGGGGGATTGTCACCGTACTCGCAAGCCGTTCGCTTTGGACCAAACCATTTCATGTAAATAGAGGGGGGGGGATTGTCACCGTACTCGCAAGCTGTTCGCTTTGGACCAAACCATTTCATGTAAATAGAGGGGGGGGATATAATTTTAGATATATATATAGTACGGGCATGCCCTAGTTTTATTAACTCGCATAGCTTTGAGGCCTGTTTTGTAGGCCCGTGGTGTCTTGCTCTCTCTCCCAATTTTATTTCAAATCAAATTCGATATATCATTTCATTTTTCACAGTCGCTAACATAGTTTTAGACTCGGTTGAAAAAAAACGGGAAGAAAATCCAATGAAAGTTGCCCTTTATAGAACGAAATGAATTCTCAAACGCCTGTAACTTCAAGGCCATTGAGTCTCTCTCACGCCTTTATCTCCAATCTAACTCACCATATGATTTCATTTTTATCGATGGTTTTAGACTCGGTGTCAGCAATAATTGAGAACATTCCACACACGCAGGAAAATGCAGAGATATATTTTTTAAAATCGCGTCATGGTGTATCATACACCGCCCAACATGACACCGACGGCAACGTGTCGATATATATTAAAAATTCGCTTTTGCTTTTCCGTTAAGATATATTACTTTTTCGTTTGATGACAGTCGT
The DNA here is from genome assembly GCF_964187855.1 of Myxine glutinosa. Taxonomy (NCBI): domain Eukaryota; kingdom Metazoa; phylum Chordata; class Myxini; order Myxiniformes; family Myxinidae; genus Myxine; species Myxine glutinosa. The sequence continues at coordinate 72,593,316 of NC_136264.1, read as the reverse complement.
CACAAAAACGTCAACAATGATGCCGACATATATTTCTTCGTTTTTATTTCATTCAACATTATTAGCCGGAAGTAAAATATGTTTCAGGAAATTACCGAGATATTTCTTCGTTTTTTTTATTAGTTATGTGCGCATACACTTTAAATAGGTTTATTTGAAATCTTTAATTTTCCACAAACATTCCACACATGCGGGAAAATGCAGAGATATATTTTTTAAAATCGCGTCATGGTGTATCATACACCGCCCAACATGACACCGACGGCAACGTGTCGATATATATTAAAAATTCGCTTTTCTTTTTCTGTTAAGATATATTATTTTCGTTTGATGACAGTCGTCACAAAAACGTCAACAATGATGCCGACATATATTTCTTCGTTTTTATTTCATTCAACATTATTAGCCGGAAGTAAAATATGTTTCAGGAAATTACCGAGAGATATTTCTTCGTTTTTAAAAATTAGTTATGTGCGCATACACTTTAAATAGGCTTATTTGAAATCTTTAATTTTCCACAATATAATTTACTTGCCATTTATCATTTGATGATTACGAGACAAATTGCTCTTGAGGATCGTGACAATTCATGCGCTGCGTGGAAACTTCTATTTCCAAAATGAATGAGACGATCGATGAAGAACGCAGACTTGAACAGGATGTAGCAAGAAAATGAATGAGACGGGCGAACGAGTCCATCGACGAACGTCAATGCAAACTTGCGGGGTCACCAGTGGGAATCCCACGGGCATGCATGTGTGTGACATTTCGACATATTGAGTTAGATGCTGCACATTCATTTTTACAAAATGGTTACTGGCAAGTAATCACATCCAGAAATGGTGTAAAAAAAAAAATATAATAACCACCTTTAGAGGCCATTTTTCCCCGCAAAGCGGGGGTTGGCCTTTTTCGGGAACCGTGGTTGTTGTTGTTTTTCGATCCCCTTTTTGAAGCAATGTTTTACGGCCGGATGTCCTTCCTGACGCCAACCCTTTTTGCCGCCTTTAACGACAAACAGGGAATTACCAGTGAACTGGTACTCAATTAGCCGACCTCGGAAGGATGACAGGCTGAGTCAACCCCCCTGGCGTTAATTCAGCGATCGACCGGGATTCGAACCCAGGATCCTTGGATTCTAAGCCGGCACCCTAGCCGCTAGCCCAACACCAGGGATTAGATCCAGAAATGGTGTAAAAAAAAAAAAAAAAATTACGGGTGATCACGGGTGATCCAGATCCAGAAATGGTGTAATGAACACAATTTATTTACGCGCAAGCAAGAAAGCAAGACGGGCCGATTTCCGATTCCGACGGGCCGACGGGCGAGACGGGCCGATTTGGAGCAAGAAAAAGAACGAGACGGTAGAAAAACGAGAGAAACGAGACGGGGAAAGCCGATTGGAGAGGCGAGTGAGGGGCGATTGGAGAGGCGAGTGAGGAGCGATTGGAGAGGCGAGTGAGGAGCGATTGGAGAGGCGAGTGAGGAGCGATTGGAGAGGCGAGTGAGGAGCGATTGGAGAGGTGTGTGAGGCACGATTGGAGAGGTGTGTGAGGCACGATTGGAGAGGAGTGTGAGGCGCGATTGGAGAGGAGTGTGAGGCGTGATTGGAGAGGAGTGTGAGGCACGATTGGAGAGGAGTGTGAGGCACGATTGGAGAGGAGTGTGAGGCGCGATTGGAGAGGAGTGTGAGGCGCGATTGGAGAGGAGTGTGAGGCGCGATTGGAGGAGTGATTGGAGGGGAGTGTGAGGCGCGATTGGAGAGGAGTGTGAGGCGCGATTGGAGAGGAGTGTGAGGTGCGATTGGAGAGGAGTGTGAGGCGCGATTGGAGAGGAGTGTGAGGCGCGATTGGATAGGAGTGTGAGGCGCGATTGGATAGGAGTGTGAGGCGCGATTGGAGAGGAGTGTGAGGCGCGATTGGAGAGGCGTGTGAGGAATTGGAGAGGAGAGGAGTGTGAGGGATTGGAGAGGTGAGGGATTGGAAATGAGAGGAATGTGAGGGATTGGAGAGGAGAGGAGTGTTAGGTGGAGAGAGGAGAGTGTCAGGTGGAGACAGGAGAGTGTCAGGTGGAGAGGAGTGAGGGGTCACATATTATGTGAAATAAATAAATTGTGTTCATCACACCATTTCTGGATCTGATGACTTGCCAGTAACCATTTTGTAAAAATGAATGTGCAGCATCTAACTCAATATGTCGAAATGTCACACACATCCATGCCCGTGGGATTCCCACGGGTGACCCCGCTAGTAAAATCCGCCGCCGCCGGAAGTAAAATATGTTTCAGGAAATTACCGAGATATTTCTTCGTTTTTTTTATTAGTTATGTGCGCATACACTTTAAATTGGTTTATTTGAAATCTTTAATTTTCCACAAACATTCCACACACGCGGGAAAATGCAGAGATATATTTTTTTAAATCGCGTCATGGTGTATCATACACCGCCCAACATGACACCGACGGCAACGTGTCGATATATATTAAAAATTCGCTTTTGCTTTTCCGTTAAGGTATATTACTTTTTCGTTTGATGACAGTCGTCACAAAAACGTCAACAATGATGCCGACATATATTTCTTCGTTTTTATTTCATTCAACATTATTAGCCGGAAGTAAAATATGTTTCAGGAAATTACCGAGAGATATTTCTTCGTTTTTTTTATTAGTTATGTGCGCATACACTTTAAATATGTTTATTTGAAATCTTTAATTTTCCACAATATAATTTACTTGCCATTTATCATTTGATGATTACGAGACACTTCCTCTTGAGGATCGCGACAATTCATGCGCTGTGTGGAAACTTCTATTTCCAAAATGAATGAGACGATCGATGAAGAACGCAGACTTGAACAGGATGCAGCAAGAAAACGAATGAGACGGGCGAACGAGTCCATCGACGAACGTCAATGCAAACTTGCGGGGTCACCCGTGGGAATCCCACGGGCATGGATGTGTGTGACATTTCGAAATATTGAGTTAGATGCTGCACATTCATTTTTACAAAATGGTTACTGGCAAGTCATCAGATCCAGAAATGGTGCAATGAACACAATTTATTTACGCGCAAGCAAGAAAGCAAGACGGCCCGATTTCCGATTCCGACGGGCCGACGGGCGAGATGGGCCGATTTGGAGCAAGAAAAAGAATGAGACGGGAGAAAAACGAGAGAAACGAGACGGGGAAAGCCGATTGGAGAGGCGAGTGAGGAGCGATTGGAGAGGCGAGTGAGGAGCGATTGGAGAGGCGAGTGAGGAGCGATTGGAGAGGCGAGTGAGGAGCGATTGGAGAGGCGAGTGAGGAGCGATTGGAGAGGCGAGTGAGGAGCGATTGGAGAGGCGAGTGAGGAGCGATTGGAGAGGCGAGTGAGGAGCGATTGGAGAGGCGAGTGAGGAGCGATTGGAGAGGCGAGTGAGGAGCGATTGGAGAGGCGAGTGAGGAGCGATTGGAGAGGCGAGTGAGGAGCGATTGGAGAGGCGAGTGAGGAGCGATTGGAGAGGAGAGTGAGGGATTGGAGAGGAGAGGAGTGTGAGGAATTGGAGAGGTGAGGGATTGGAGAGGAGAGGAATGTGAGGGATTGGAGAGGAGAGGAATGTGAGGGATTGGAGAGGAGAGGAGCGCTAGGTGGAGAGAGGAGAGTGTCAGGTGGAGAGGAGTGAGGGGTCACATATTATGTGAAATAAATAAATTGTGTTCATTACACCATTTTGTAAAAATGAATGTGCAGCATCTAACTCAATATGTCGAAATGTCCCACGGGTGACCCCACTATATTTCTTCGTTTTTATTTCATTCAACATTATTATCCCGAAGTAAAGGTTCACATGTTCATTTCACGTGTGCAAAAACAAACTCCATTTCACGTGTGCATGGACATGAAACACAGACGGGAAATTGCTTAGAGATATTTCGTTCGAAGCAATTCTACACCGCCCAAATAAAATATTTCACCGATACACCGAGCGAATTTCAGCAAATTTCAGTGAATTTCACCGAGTTTCAGGAAATTACCCAGCGATATTTCTTCGTTTTTATTTCATTAGTTACGAGCAGAAGTACTCAGCGTTGCCGGGCGGGGGAGGGGGGAAGGGCACGTACACTTTAAACATGTATATACATGTGGGATGTGGGATATATACATGTGGGACATGTGTGTGTGTGTGTGTGTGTGTGTGTGTGTGTGTGTGTGTGTGTGTGTGTGTGTGTGCGCGCGTGCATATATGTGTGTGTGTGTGTGTGTGTGTGTGTGTGTGTGTGTGTGTGCGTGCATATATGTGTATGTGTATATATATATGTCTGTGTGTGTGTGTGTATGTGTATATATATGTCAAGTTGTAGATTTGTTATTGCCTAAAGTTCAGTTATAGACGTTGGTTGCTAATGTGTTATGATTTAAATGTTGTTTAAAAATGCTATTTTCATAAAGTTAATAAAGGGTTTTTGCTTCGTTTTAGTTTTGGATGAGGAAAGGCTCGCTTCGGTCGTGCTGGACAATTGTATACGTGTGCTCTTTTCGAGGCTAGATAAGGCCGGTCGTAAAATCACGCTCACATGCGCGTGATCTTGTGTAACGCTAGTAGAATGTTTAGATTGCAGACATAAACCTATCGTTAAAACCATATAATCACAGCGACGCATGACTCTGTATAAACATGCTTTGAATTACTCATGTGAACAAACCCATATATTTGCTCTGGTCTTATCTGGCCAAGCATGCACTCTTCTCTCTGTGAGTTACATTTTTCGTCACCTCGGAGCTTTTGAAACTATATCTGGTCCGAATGATAAGGAAGGGCTGACTCCCCCGAATGACAGAGCGGATGACGGTGGGGGCTAGGATGGCGGTGAGGGACTCTCGCCAGTCGCTTTGTTCTCTCGGAGATTTTCTGATAATCGTATTCCTATATAAGTGAATGAGAATCAATGCGTTTGCAGGAAGGCTTGACGTGGCATGAAGCTGGTTCTTGCTGTAGATGTCTTGTCTCCTCCGGATCTGTATAAGTTGGTTTTAATAAAAAGCTGCGTCATTTCAGGCTATTTGTGGACTTCTTTTCCAAACGAAGAGCTGCTTCTTCACAGATGGTACCAGGAGTGGGGTCAGCACCGGACGACGGGAAACGGAGCCCGAGGGACAGGAGGAAGGCTGCCTGAGGCCGGCGCCGGCACGCGGATTTGATTAAAGGTGGGAGTTGTTTTATATCAGAGGGCTATTATTCCAAATTCGTACCTTCCTCCCTCGAGCGGGTTCAGTCTCCCTGTCTCCGCGCGGCCTGCACTCGAACAGAAATTGTAAGTAAAGGCTCATTTTAGGCCTCAGAATGACGTGGCTTTGTTAAAGCCAGGATAAACAAGTAAGGATACCAGTAAGGACTTAACAGTAAGCTTAAAGTTACAGTTAGCACCAGGAGGGGAAAATGAGGTCGGACAGCCATATAGGTTGAGCCAGGTGGCCAAGATTTTTCCAGGAAGGAACAGCCCAGAGACAAGATGGGGTATGCCATTGCATGCCAGGGAACGAAGGGCTGTGGCTAACTTAAGAGGGCCATAAAAACAAGGCCAGTAAAAGGATTTGCGCAGGATATCGGTAAAGATAACGTTCGGTAAGGGTAACGTTATAAGTTAACTAGGGAAAGGGAAAAGTGAGGTCGGACAGCCGTAAAGGTTGAGCCAGGCCGAGAACTTTCCAGGAAGGATCAGCCCAGAGCAATAAGATGGGAAGCAAGCTAATGAAAGAAGGGGAACCCCTTAAGGGAACCCCGGCATCTTTCATGTTTAAGAGGCATCATTTTGCCGCGGTAAGACCATTAAAGGACTGGGCTGTGTTAACTAAAGATTTAAATAATCCCTGGCCAGAGGACAAGTAAGTAAGCAGTTAAACAAGTAAATCAGCGAGTGATGCCGCTGGACCAGATGCCAGACCAAGACCCCCCACCCCCCCAAGCCCTGAGCCCTGTCCCAGGGCCACAGGCGCCACCTCTCCCACCCCCGCCCCTGTTCCCCCAGGGGTTAGACCCCCAGAAAACTAGACCAGCCGCCCCTCAGGTTCACCTTAGCCCGGGCAATCCTTTTAGAGGACAAGAAATTAATGGGGCGGACAGCGGGTTCGCGGCCCCAGAAGGGCTAGGAGTATTGTACCCCTCAGTGGAAGGGCTCACGGAATCGGAGAACTCACAGCCTACAATCGAGATGTGTCCCTTTAAAAAAACCATTTGAAAGAACCAGATTTGGCGGCTATGCAGGAGCGGGTGAGAACCTTGCTGGCTGAACAGCCCGGTCACGTACCGGAACTTATGCGTTTGTGGATACAAAATACAGGCGCAGATTGGCGGGACGTCTGCCACATGGGAGAGGCTGTATTGCCAGCGCGGGTGTGGGACCAGGCCAAAGTACACGCACGCTGGCCGAATGTAGCACCAACCCCGGCCCAGACCCTCGACGATTGGGGGGCCCTGGTCGACCTGTTGTTGGCCGGGGTACACATCGCACTAAGGCTAACCGACCAATTAGATGAAGCGGCCGAGCAGTGGGACATGGGCGACGATAAGAAGGCCGATGTAAAGGACGACATGTTGCAAATGCTTGCCCAGGAATCCATAAGGGCCCCCTCCCCAAAATTTGGAACCCACAAGGGCCCCCTCCACAGCCGCAGAATTGGGCCGTGCAAAAGGACCCCCCACCCCCCCCAAGACCTGAGCTCAGTCCCGGGGCTCTAGGCAACACCCCAACACCCCGCCCTGCCTTCCCTTTTTCACCTCAACCCACCCCGTCCAACCCGTCCCAAAAATCCTTTTCCTTGAATGAGAGACGTAACATGAATGAGCAAAGATTGTACATGAGAGTGGCTGGAGAAAGGCATGATTTGAGTCGATCTGATTTTCGCGCGAAGTCTGGGAGACTCACTCGTATATGAATGAGGAATGAATGTATATTGGGATGTTAATTGACGTGTGTATCTGGCCAATGTATTTGTCTGTATGACATATGCAAAGCAGAGGGTTTCGGTGTGAAGCTTTGTAAGTGGTCTACTTGACATTCCCTAGCGACTATCCGAGGGAACAGGTGAGGTCCTGAACTGAGTCCGGATTTTCATCTGTTTGGGAGTTGTTTGGGAAGCGAATTGATATAAATCGGGTCAGGAAAGCACTCGGAGTGCCCTTGTCGACCTACTGTTGATATGAAGCGGTTTCTTGGAGATGGTTGCAGGATGGGCTGCTTTGTCTTTCGAGCGGCAGTCGGACGGAGGTTTGGAGTTTGTGGAACTGGAGGTTCAGAGTTTGGGTCGAAGTGTGTGTTTGACTGGAATCGAAGAATTCATTCAATGGCAGATATTGTGGATTGTATGTGTGGGATGTATCGCTGAGGCAGCTCACCTTTGGAATTGGTGTCGTGTGGTGCATTTGGGGTCGGGGAGGTGGAGCGTCGGAGATCCTGTTTTTTGCGATGTTTACGAGCTAGGGATGAGTTCTGACAGCTCACTGTTATGACGGCCCTCATTCGAGAGCGGCGCGCAGTTTTGGTTGCCACGGCTACGAGCCTCGCAGGAAACCGCGAGGCGGGAGCGTTGGGATTCGTGTGGAGGCACGAGGGTGCGCGCCAGGACGGGGGGCGGCGTGGCGTCGTCGCGTTGAGATGGTTGTGCCAGGTCGATCGGCGATCTCTGAATTTAAATCGGATTTTTGTCATGTGTGTTGTGAAATTAACGTCTATCCGAGAATCCTGGCGATGTTCGTTTAATTAAAGTGTGGTACAAACCTGTGTTTCCGCCGTGCGGCTCCGTGGAAGTTTGGGTAGAGTTATTGTGCGTTCGGGCAGGAGCCGAGCGAACCGCGAGTCACGTGTGCGCTGAATGGGGGCTCTCGGTTTTGGGCAGTTGTCGTTGTAATTGTTGTTGTCAGGATGGGAAATAAGAGCAGTTGTTGTTGAGTTTGTTGAATTGGGTTCAGAGGATGAGATTTGCTCAGAGTGCCGGCGATAACTCGCCCACTCTCAGAGGAGGATGTGTGCCCAAATGCATTGTGGGTCATTTCGACTTTGCTGGATGTCGGACGTTCATGTCAGTATCTTGTCAGAATCTTCTTCTTCATGTCATGTCCTTCATCCTTCATCTTCTTGTCCTTCCTCTTCATGTCAGAATTAGACATGAGTCATGAGCCATGTCGGAATAGTGAGCCTGCGACATACATGCCATGCAATGTCACAGAAGGAATACGTTATTTAAGATGGATTTATATAAGGGGAAGAAACGATTTCTAAACTAAAATTCGATTTCTAAAAATGATTTTCTAAACGCTAAAATAAACGATTTCAAGACAGAGTAATTAATTTCCGGTGACAAGTTCCAACAGGAAGTCTTGTTCATACAGTAAGTGAGGTACAGTGCGGAGTGGCGGCTGGAAGATGCCTCGATGCATTTGTGTTGATCGATGCGCCGGACAAAGGGTTTGCTGGCGAGCGATGCTGGTAAGGTTGTTATTAAAACGCATATGGGTCTGGGGGCAGATAATGTGGGACAAGCTGCCTCACGGGCGCTGCAGGGAGAGTATTTGGAAATTCAATAATTTGAGCAGAAATGTCACGTTTTCAACAGAACGCTTATCCGAGGAAAGAGGAATATCGAGGTTTCAACTGTCGGTATGTGGTGTGGCTTGTGCCAAGGTGTGGGCGCGAGGAGGTGTGTTGATGAAGCGTTGTGCGAACGAGGAGGGATGTGCGAAAGGTGTGCACCAGGTAGAGAGGTGCTGCATTGTAGAGCACGCCTGGAAGTTCCTGGGCGGATTGTGACGGTTGTTGGATTCGTAGAAGCTAGCATTTTGCGATGTGGAGCTGTGAGTCACAAAATGTAAATGTAACACAGAGAGATGGACAGGACAACAATGGAGTTTATATGGACGGGTTTGGGGCAGGTTCAATCTGACGATTACAGAGGGCTTTGTTCTGTTCACGAAACATGTAAAATTCATGGAGTTGAAGTGGTTTGCAAGAAGGCAGCAGAGTCAGTACTGGGATGCAACCTCGTCCAGGGGTTTTGGTCCAGCCTGCAAGGAGTCCAGGGGCTTGTTTCAGGGCTGGGTCGCCAAAAATGGGATGCTGTGCCCATCTGGATGTAAAATTATCCATCAAGGACGGGGAATGATGTGCAGTGTGATTGATTGGAGGTAATAAGGATTTGTGTTGATTTCCTGATTTGAGTTCATCTGGAAACAAAGACAGATGGGATTAATGTGTATATCAGGAACATTTTGGAAAAGAAATATGGATATATGACATTACTAAAATATAACCAAGCAATTGAGAGTTCTTGGGTTAATGGGATATAAATAAATGCATCTACAAGTTGATGGTTTATAAAAATTTAGTTCTGGATGATACTTAAACGATGAACAATGTTGGCAATATACAAAGAATGTGACTTGTTTTTTGGGGGGAAAACATGTGGTTTAAAATTGGTTGGCTAAGTTTTAAAGATGGAGATGTTTCGCAGAACTCTTATGATTATTTATATGAGTGGTGGACTATTCCATGGCGAAGCATTTTTCAGTTTATTGAAAGTTGGATTTTGTAAAATAATGGTTTAATATAACCACAGTAGAAAATAATATACAGATTTGGGACATTTTGTAAACTTTCGAATAATGAGAAGATTCATAAAATTCATAAAAGGTGGATACTGGGAAACCATCGATGTTGGGGGCAAAGTTATGGGTGGATTTGGTGAGTGGTTTTGGGCAAACGAAGATTAATTTAGATTTATCATAGTTAAGTTCGAGGAAGTTGATTTGAAGCCAGAATTTTATTTGGATGCCAGAAAGGAGAAAGGAGATGCTGTTGTCTACTCTGAATGACAGGTGGTGGTATCCAGGGCGCTGAGGAGTTTGTTCACGCTGTAAAGTTTGTTTATTTATTTGTTTATTTAGTTTGTTTATTGTAGAGAAGAGTGCTTTTGGGATTCCGGAGCCAGAGTGGATAATTTGAGAGTAGTAGGTGGTCCTTGTAGGCTTGGGAGTGAACTGATTTGGGTTTAATAGGCACAAGCTGGTCTAAACAGGGTGAGGAGGATGGTGTGATTGATGATGTCAAAGGAGGCGTTGAGGTGAGGAGGATGAAAATGTTGAGGTTGCCGGCGCCAGAGGAGAGAAAAGGTCGCTGGTGATTTTGAGGAGAGCAGTTTCAGTACTGTGGCTGGAGCAGAATCCGGATTGGGATGTTTCATACAGGTTATTGGCAGAGTGGTGATGTTTGAGTTGAGTGGCCACAGCACGTTCCAAAACTTTTGACAGAAAGGGTAGGTTGGAGATGGGTCTGAAGTTATTTAGGGTGTCAGGGTTTAGTCCAGGGTTTTTCCAGAATGGGGGTGAAGTTTCACGAGTTTTTGGGGAAATCGGTATGTGAAGCTGGATTAAGTTGGAACTGCTTGATGAGCCATGGAGATGGATTGGGTTTTGTTGTTGGTTGTCTGGGAGTTCGGTTGTTGCATTGCCAAAGGTTTCTGTGTGGTGGACACACTCGTTGGCTGTTGTCTTGTGTGACGTGGAGGGAGATGTATGTGGCTGCGTGTGGCTGCCTGGAATCGGGAAGGCGGCTACAGTGGTTGATATTGGTTGTGGATTGTCCGGGGTGCTTCGATTTGCATAGGGGGTGAAGATTGGGATATTACATTATTTTAAGTAAGTATTGGCATGAGTAATTACATAAGTAATTATGAGTTATTATGAGTATTAGTTATGAGTAAGTGATTATTACCTTCGCAAAAGCGGAAGGTTATGTTTGATCGCTGTGTATTTATTTGTATGTCTGTGTGTGTGTGTGTATGTGTATGTTATTCGCATAACTCAAAAAGTATTCAACCGATTCGCATGAAATTTGGTGGGATGATAGGTTATTATCCGGGAACCATTTGATTAGATTTTGGAATCGATCGGGTCAAAGGTCAAGGTCAAGGTCATGAAAAGGTCATGGATGTGATTACAATATCAAACTTTTGGCGGGATAGAATGGTTTAATTTGAAACAAATCTTCCCGCATGACAACGTAGGTGTGGCTTTGCTACACAGATCTTGTAGTCTTTTATTTTGGCAACAAAAGTAGCTGCGGCGAAGGTATGCGCTCTACCGAGTGCCCGTTCTAGTTTTAGTAAAGTTACATGTTTCGCTGTGTTGTGGATCTGGGGACAAGCTAGTTTGATGGGTACCCTGGGGTCTTCGGCGTGTCTATGTGTTTGGCCGTCGGGTACACCGGACTCTTGAATGGGTTTTCATGAGACGAATTTCAGACATAACAGTGAGAATCTATTTTGAGCGAATCACAGTGGGTGAGGAAAACATTGTGTGTGACCAGACACCAGAACTGACCAGAATTGAAATTGGAAGTAGACCAGGTTATTTCTATTATTTGTTTATTCGTGAAAATAAATAAACAATAGGGGGAGGTTAATGGAGGTTAATGGTGGTTTGTTTGTGTTAATGGAGGTTAATGGTGGTTTGTTTGTGTTAATTCTAGTTGAAACTCTAGCTGAAGTAATTTTCGTTTATTTTTATTATTTTATTGATTTTTTTATGATTTTGATTTGATTTGAGATTTGAGATGATTGATTTTTATTAATTTTATAATTTTATTTTTATTGATGTTGGAAACAGGTAATGGGATGCTGAGAGAAGGATTTAATTTAATTTGAATTGGACTGGATTAAATGGGATTGAATTTAAAAATTGAATATTGGATAAAATTGGATCCACTTGAAAAAAAGTGGATTAGGAAATTGGAGAAAAGGTGTTCTATGAAACTATGAATTGAATGAATTGAATCTATGAATTGGAGACCTGTAGACCAGGCGCTCCCAGGAGACTTGTGGACCAGGTGTTCCACCAGAGGAAAAAGACCAGGTGTTCGTGGAGCACTTCACCTGCAAGAACGCCTTGGAACCAAGGTGGAAGGGACCAGTCCAGGTGTTGCTGACTACACCAACGGCAGTCTTTTGCGAGGGCAAGACCTCGTGGATCCACGCCACGCACTGTAAGTTGGCCAT
>NC_136264.1:72513792-72576292 GCF_964187855.1 Myxine glutinosa | reverse complement strand
AAAAATGCCTTCAATTTCTGATATTTTGCCTTTTCATTTGGGCCTCCCAATTGAAGCCCCGCCCATAGGGCGGGTACCGTTGCTAGTTCCTATAAAGTGGCAACGAACAGGAATTTTGTATTGTATCCTATACATAGCTATGACCTTTTCCCGATACACCTGAAACTCTGTCTACAGTTACTATTTGTTGGCTATACCGTCTGCTGCCCATCATCCATAAGTCCATCGCACTACTTTTTTCAAAACACGACCGTTCGCGGTAATAGACCAAGACAAGGCACCACTTTATATGAATTAGTAAACATCGGCAAAGGCATCATTCTAGTCCATGACCCGAGTTGTATGCAGGTCACCTCAAAGTGGTTTAACTAAATTTGAAATAAACAATTTAAAAAAGAGTTTGAAACAACGCAGCATTGACAAAATGGCCGGTAAATATTCAAAATAACTTAAAATCTTTTCTGGGGAGACTTTGCATTCCTGCTGTAAAAACATCATTTTGTTTTCATACTTTAAGTGAAGTGGAATAAAGTGTATACCACATATGGGTTCACTTTTCTGCCTCTCATGGATGTACAGGTCTGGCATTTCATGAAATATAGTGTGTAAACAAAGACGAGGCATAATATTGTCTTTTTAGGATTTGAAGTAAGCAAGGGGTTACCTTCCGCCCAAGGATCTGGTTTATAGCAGCACTCTCCTTGAGGGTACACTCAGCGATCACCTTCGCACGCATCTCTTTCATGAACAGCATGAATGCGTTCAGAGGTTTTTTAATGTGAGGTTTCTTCTCCTCCATCTCTTTCTTCGGCACTGACAAAGGCTTCCTGGACAAGAATGCATTACAGTTAGAATGTTTTGTAAAGCAATTTCAACAAAAATGACATCACCAAAACCATTTCAGAATTGAGGGGAAAATATAGAAGGAATCAAGGTATTACATATTGTAACGTTCGACAACTCATGCCAGAGTGCACACCAACTGACTTGAGTCTTGAGTCAAATCACAAAGCCAAAAAACAACAACAAAACCAGTAATAATAACAACATATTAATTGTTAGGGCAGAAATAAAAGTTACAAAAGGCTTTTTGGGACAAGATTGTTGCGTTTGTTTCCACTGAACAAATTTTTAAAGAGGGAGTTCCAAATTGAAGCTGCATTATTCTTGAAGGCCGAATCACAAAATTATTCCGGAGTTCCTGCCGAAACCACCTTTAGTTGAGTATCCAGCTATGTTGGAATGGCAAACCTTCCAAGATGAATTAAACCCCAGAAAAGTTTCTAGACAAGTTAGATACACCCCAGAGCACTGTAAAGCGCCTGGCCCTCTACTTATTAGCGACCAATCAGGCATCAGCAGTGGTGGGGCATATATTTTGGATGCTGTCAGTCTGTCCAGTGGAGCCTCTTCTCGAAAATTACAATCGATGCATTTCTTTCATATTCGGCAGATGTATGCAATAATACCTGGGCATGGCACGTCAAATTATTACATGCTTACATATATGCTTTCTGGAACCATTATTTATTTATCTACACTTTGCCATCTCTACAACTGACATAACACCGTTAATTATTTATTTACATATACACAATTTATCATCTCCAGTACCGTACCAACACACTGAATTATTTAGTTATTTGTATACCGTTTCATATCACCTCCACCGACACACAACTTTGAATTATTTATTTATCTATACCTCACCATCACCACTATGGACATACCACCTTGAATAATTTTATTATACACTGCCATCTTCACTGCTGAAACACCTTTTAATTATTTAATTTATACACTTTACCATCACTGACAGATACCTACGTCTTACCACCTTCAATCATTTATTTCTTCATATACACTTTATCATCTCAACTACTGACGTACAAATATTGAATTATTTATTTATACAACAGCAGTTGGACTACATGGGCGTTAGTGGGGGTGTAGGCGGCATGAAGGGTGTGGATGACAGTGTCGGTGCGGAGTGTGCTGCTCATCTTAGGTGGGGTGCGAAGTGGGTGGGTGATGGACTGTATATGATGGGTGCGAATATCAGTCTCGTTGCAGAGGGTATGGGTGGGAGCGTGTGTGACGGTGGGGTTGTGCAGTGTGCAGTTGGGAGTGCAGTGGGTGATGACAATGTTGAGGGCATTTAAAGAGAGGATGATGCTGAGGGCTTGCAATTGGAGCAGGTGGTGTTGGGTTGCTGCACATGCAGGTGGTGATGGGGGCGCAGCGGGTGCGTTGTGTTGCGGAACATGTGGGCACTCTTCTGTTTGTTAAATCAACATGGTGCCTGTATTTTCGTGCAGGCATATGACCGTATACTCTTATTGTATTAGTAGTTTATTAACGAGTCGTATTTGTGAACTGCTTTCACATTGTTAAGAAAGCCAACAGACTAGTGGGCGAGTGGCAGTAAAAAATGTTTTGCTTTTCTGGCATTACTCCACGGACCGGTGGTAAAGAATCTGTGGCCTAGAGGTATGCAAGCTCACCTCTGAGCCATCTAGCAACAACAACAATAACAACATGCATTTTAAGGCCATTTTTCCCTGCAAGAGCGGGGGTTAGCCTTGCGGTCCCCATGACAATCTTCTCCATTTTGCCCTATTTTCTGCATCTCCCCTTGTTAACCCCCTTGCCCGCATTTCTTCTTCCACCATCTTTAGCCAAGTCTTTCTCGGTCTTCCCCGTCCTCTACTTCCTTCTACATTCATTTCCATCACTCTTCTCAACCAGTCACTTTCATCCTTCCTCAACACATGACCAAACCATCTCAACCTGTTCCTCTTCACAGCATCAATCACAGGCTCTATTCCCATCATCTTTCGCAATTCATCATTTGTCTTCCTCTCTCTCAACGATACTCTGTACATCCACTGAACCATTCGCATTCCCACCCTTTCCAGCCTTCGTTGCTGCTCTACGTTCATTACCCATGTCTCGTTCCGAAAAATCATAACACTTCTCACACATGCAGCATACACCTTTCCCTTCAGCTTCAACGACACTCCCCTCCTCATCAGCACGCCACTCAGTTCCCGAAACTTCTTTCATGCACATCTCACTCCAGGAACCGTTGCCGAGTCTGATCCACCTTCTCCATTCAGCATGTCTCCGAGGTAGCAAAATGTTTTCACACCTTCCAGCTTCACGCCGTCTCCAAGATCCAACTCAACATTTCCTCCATCTGCAGCTCCCTCTGTGCACACCTTACATTTGAATGTAGCTGCCACACTGGTTAATGACCCTCTCAGACCACTACATTTTCGATGAACCCACTCAGCGCACATTGTACATTGAATGGAGTTCACTCCGACACCATTCCTGCACACAGCACAGGGCACTTCCCAGTTCTTTCCACCTCACCACATGCTTTACCACTTGCCATCACCTTCGTCTTTCCGATATTCACCTTCAGACCTTTTGTCTCCATACATTCCTTCCACTTGTTCATCTTTTCCTTCAGCTCTGAGCCATCTAGCCTGGGTTTGAATCTTGACCCAGGCTCAAACTGCCATCCCAGTGTTTAGCAGGCAGGAGGATTAATCAATGTGTGTGCTGTCCCACGGATGGACGTTAAACTGGGCATCCCGTCTGCCGGCATTATTTGTTGGATGTCAAAGATACCACAGTGTCCTTCGCAAAGAATAGGCGAGCTATCGCCGGCATTCCTGACCCAACCTACAGATGGCAATGCCTCAATGGCACAGCAACGCCCTCAGCCCATGATGCAATTTGCAGTCATGTACTGCATACGAAAATCATGTACTTTTTTTTTTTTTTTTTTTTTTTTACTGCATACGAAAGGAGACATCCTCCTCCTCTTCATCATCAACCCCTTCCTCTTCCTCTGCATCCACCACCACCCTTAACCTATTACACAACTCCTAGTCTTCTACTCCACAATAATCTACCTCTTAAATCACCACCACTCATAACCTATTCTCCTTCTCCTTTACCTCCCTTAGCCATAAGCCCTCCTCCTTTATCTTAAGTACCTTTAAATATGCTTCAATGAGGTCTGTTGGTTTTAATGCCTTCTCAATTACTACTCATTCTTTCAGGTTTATGTTTGTTGCATTAAAAGTGTGAAAAGGAAAGCAGATGTATATTGTTTAGTTGATACAAATTTACACCGATTACCATTTGAATAACATACTACGTTGAACAACATGTGAACATCTTTCGCATCCATAGTCCACATTTTGTGTAAAGCTGGAATTATTTCTCACTGAAGGTCGGTGCCATTGGAAACAGATGACGGCTCTTGTTTGATTGGAGGAGTGACGATGGCTGGATGAGGAATGCCTGTCGGTGGTAAGGTGTGATGATGAGGAACCATATGTGCAGGGTAACGGCCAGAAAGGAAACTGCAGGAGAGAAAAAGGAAAGGAACAAGAATGGGTTGTATAACAAGAATCAGAAAATATATCTCTGCAATATGGCTTACATATGCTTATGTGCAGGAAGGGTGTCGGAGTGAACTCCATTCAATGTACGGTGTGCGCTGAGTGGGTTCATCAAAGGTGTGGCAGTCTGAGAGGATCATTAACTGGCGTGGCAGCTACATTCAAATGTAAGTTGTGCACAGAGGGAGCTGCAGATGGAGGAAATGTTGAGTTGGATATTGGAGACGGCGTGAATCTGGAAGGTGTGAAAACATTTTGCTGCCTCGGAGACATGCTGAATGGAGAAGGTGGATCAGACTCGGAAACGGTTGCTAGAGTGAGATGTGCATGGAAGAAGTTTCGGGAACTGAGTGGCGTGCTGATGAGGAGGGGAGTGTCGTTGAGGCTGAAGGGAAGGGTGTATGCTGCATGTGTGAGAAGTGTTATGATTTATGGGAGCGAGACATGGGTCATGAATGTAGAGCAGCAACGAAGGTTGAAAAGGGTGGAAATGCGAATGGTTCGGTGGATGTGCGGAGTATCGTTGAGAGAGAGGAAGCCAAATGATGAATTGCGAAAGATGATGGGAATAGAGCCTGTGATTGATGCTGTGAAGAGGAACAGGTTGAGATGGTTTGGTCATGTGTTGAGGAAGGATGAAAGTGACTGGTTGAGAAGAGTGATGGAAATGAATGTAGAAGGAAGTAGAGGACGGGGAAGACCGAGAAAGACTTGGCTAAAGATGGTGGAAGAAGAAATGCGGGCGAGGGGGTTGACAAGGAGAGATGCAGAAAATAGGGCAAAATGGAGAAGATTGTCATGGGGACCGCAAGGCTAACCCCCGCTCTCGCAGGGAAAATGGCCTTAAAATGCATGTTGTTGTGTGTTGTTGTATGGCTTACGAAGAGTTTCAAAGCTTTGTTGAATCTGTGTTAGAAATCACTTGCATAGTAAGAACAAGGGAAACCACACAAAATAAATGTGCAATTGGACAACCTAATTGACCAAGTATTTGAGTCGAATACAAATGGAGATGGAAAGGTGCTGGCAAGCCAAAATTAGGAGCAAAAATATCAACCACTTGAATGGATTATTGAGCATATGCCATGTGGGCACAACAGTACAACACAGTGGAACAGTGTATATAGAATGCAAAAAACACAGTATCTGCCAGGATATAGCATTCATGACTGTGTAACAAACAGTGGCAAGTTATACTGTTGAAAGTTACATCTATCTCTCCTCCATAGTCCTCTGTGCACAGAGTAAGTGTGAGACTTAGGCAGAACTTTGGACAGCTGGCCTAAACAGAAAATACGTCCCATGGCAATCATAACATACATTTAGACACTGTTGGGGGACCAGACTGGCAAAGTACAAGGATCCTGATACAAACATCTAACCAAGCTAAGCGGCATTTCCTGGAAGAGTGGTATACACATCAACATGCTATGCTGGCAATTAAAACCATCATCTTTATGGTTGTCTGCGACTCAGTCATACAGCTAGGCTGAACAGACTGGAAGGATGTGCTCAAATGTGACAATAGGGTTATATAATGGAGATACAAAGAAGGAACAAAGGGGTTGGTGGAGAGATGTACACAAAAGACAGGAAGAAAATGGTGAGAGGTGAGGCAAAGCATCAAAGGAGGTGCTGTTATGCCATATCTCTGCATGTGGCTTATTGCAGATTGCCATTAAGCCTTGAATCATGCTGTGAGATGCTATCTAGGGGTCTAGCAATCTACTTCTGATTTCCTCTTCTTCTCTGGGAGTGCATTCTTTACCACTGGATCACTCGAATCCCGCACCATCATGAACTCCTGCACCCTCACCACCTTATACTCCTCGGTTATTGATGTCAAGGGAAACCGGAGTTTTCCACCCCGAGCATAAAAAGCAATATTCGTCAAACACCGTGGCACTCCCAATCACCTCCTCACAAACCCACTCAACAAAACCTCCATCCTCTCTACATACCCAATCACAATATCATAAACCATCAATGGCCACAATACTTGTGGCATCAATCCAAACTTCAAGCACCATTATCTTCAACTTACCTGGCAAATCACATCCATCCATCCTCTTCAAACCTCTCAGAAGCTTGCTCCTTACTTCCTCCACCCTTCCAATAGCATTTAACTCCACTGTATACCATCTTCCCAAACTCTTCACAGGCACCTCCGTCAATGATGGAACCACCTTCCCTCCCAGCTCAAACCTGTGAATGTTATCCACCACTCCTCGTCTCACCACCACACTCATCGACGTTCTTGCTTTAAGGCCCATCCTTGCCCACTGCATAAACTTTTCCAATCACCCCAGTACCTCTACTGCTGCATCAGTTGACTGCGTCAAGTCATCGGTGAATGCAAACATTGCTGGCAAACTCTGACCAGTGGCTAGCTCCACTTCTTTCCCATGTCCACTCACAGCATGTATCAGCAACTCCATAAACAAAATAGAGGAGATGGCACATCCCAGTGAGATCCCCACTTCCAACTTCTGCCATATACAACCTACAAAAGTGAGCCATAGTTACACGTCGGCCCTGCCTATGTTTTGTTTCTCTCCCCCTTTATACCATTACTTGATCTATCTCGACTGAGAGGCAAATAAACAGTTTGGGAAATTCTTTACAAGTGACTGTTCGATGTTTTATTGGTTCAGTGTGATGTTACCACTTGTATACTTATTTCTGGTTACTTCCGGATCTAGAAGAACCTAGTAATTGTGAGTAGTGTGTAGAGGGAGGAGCTTTTGGAAATGCTCTTGCTCTGATGGCAGATGAATGGTTAAGCAGTGGATGAAGAAAATCCAGGAAGTTATCAGTTGCTTTAACTATGTACAGGGTCGTGCTGGGGTGCACCACGTGTAACTCGTCAGCCCTGCAGCAGCAAATGTATTCCGTTCTGGAATGCGTAACATGCTGTTATGCTGACTCTTCTTAAAAATCGATCTGATCATGCCAAAACCGAAGGCAACATCCCGACGCTGGGATACCCAGTTTAAGAAAATGTGGAGTAACAACTGCATCCATCGTGGAAAGGGGAGAAATTTGCTTTCATTTTGACAACTTTGTACGACAGATTTTTCCATTTGCCACCGTGGGAACAATGATGCAGCAAGGCATCTCAGCCCACACACAGAATTTAAATGCAAAGGCTGTTTGAAAATGAAACCCTTTAGAATTACCCTTTATAACCCATTATAATTAAACACAGTGGGTTAGAGAGGTTTTTCTTCTTCATTTTTTTTACAGATGTGCAGATGGAAGAAAGATATAGACAAATATTGAAGCAGCTTCATCGCTTAAAAACCAGTTCCATAATGGGAATGGTTTAGGCAACAAAATAAACAAATTCCGTGATAAGTGCAGCCAGATGTTATATCAGGGATTTGTTATTGGGCACAACTTGCCAATTGTCATCAATGACCACTTCTCGAAGTTGGTTACCAGAATGTTTCAAGATAGTGACATTGCCAGAAACTATTCCTGTGGTTGCACCAAGGCAACACATCCGACATATGCAATTGCAGCGGATTCGACTGACAATGTCAAATGATAAGTGGACATGCAAAAGGCAATGTTTTCCTTAGCAACCTTTGGGAGCAGCTGACGAGGGCAGGTATTTCCCAGCACTCATTTCCCACGAGGATCCAACAACCTGCCTGATTACGTGATACCTTGACATGCCTGTCATTCCTTGAAAGCTCTAGGGATGCCATGTGCTTAGACTTTTGTTCAAACCAGGATGCCAATGCATCTGAGATACCAGCATTTGAGCAAGGCAAGCGGGTAGATGTATATACAGTCATGTGAAAAAGTAAGTACACCCCATGTAAAGTTTTGACTTTTTCAACTTTTTTAAACATACAGCTATTTGATCTTCATTTCAACAATATTGATAGATAAAGGTGATATAATATAACAAATATCATGAAACATTTACATTTTGTAGTCCATTGTATAATTTAAATAAACATAAATGCAAATTTTGCATGTGGAAAAAGTAAGTACACCCCTACATTTATCACTACTTCAAATACCTAAAATTAGAATCAGGTGCATCAGCTCAGGTGCAAATGATTAGAACATCGTTGGAGAAGATCTTGGAGGAACCTGTCTTATTTAAACCTCAGACATTTAGTTTGGTTTGCTCTTTGTTGTTGAAGTGTGCGGCGGGACCATGCCTAGATCAAAAGAGCTCTCTGAGGCCTTCAGAAAGAAGGTTATAGATGCCTACGAGTCTGGGAAGGGATTTAAAAAGATCTCCAAACAATTTGAAATCAATCATTCGACTGTCCGGAAGATCATCTACAAGTGGAGAAGATTCCAAGCAACTGCCAACTTGTTCAGGCCAGGCCGACCCAGCAAGTTCAGCCCGAGAGAAGACCGCAAGATGCTGAAAGAAGTCTCTAAGAACCCAGAATGTCATCACGGGACCTACTGGTAGCTCTTCCCACTGTTGATGTCAAAGTGCATGAGTCTACCATTAGAAAGAGGCTGCACAAATTTGATCTACATGGGAGGTGTGCCAGGAGGAAACCTTTGCTGTCCAGAAAGAGCATCAGGGCAAGACTAAAGTTTGCCAATGAACACCTAGGCAAAGACCAGCACTTCAAGAACAATGTGCTCTGGACAGATGAGTCAAAGGTAGAGCTATTTGGCCACAGTACCAGAAGACATGTTTGGCGAAAACCAAAGACAGCATTTGACCACAAGAACCTGATACCAAAAGTAAAGCATGGTGGTGGAAATATTATGGTTTGGGGCAGCTTTGCTGCATCATGGCCTGTGCAGCTCACCATCATATAATCCACTATGAATTCTTCATTGTACCAGAGGGTGCTTGAGGATAATGTGAGGCCATCTGTCCGAAAGTTGAAGCTCAACCGAAGGTGGACCTTGCAACATAACAATGACCCTAAACATACCATTAAATCCACCAAGGAATGGCTGAAAAGAAAGAAATGGAGGGTTCTGCAATAGCCAAGTCAAAGCCCAGATCTAAATCCCATCGAGATGTTGTGGGGGGATTTGAAACGAGCTGTGCATGCAAGAAACCCGTCAAACATCGCACAGGTGAAATAATTCTGCATGGAGTGGTGGGCAAAAATTTCTCCCAGTCGATGTCAGAGACTGGTAAACAGTTATAAGGAACGCCTACTTGAGGTTGTTTCTGCCAAAGGGGGCAATGCCACCTATTAGAGTCAAGGGTGTACTTACTTTTTCCACATGCGAAATTTGCATTTATGTTTATTTAAATTATACAATGGACTACAAAATGTAAATATACCACCGTTTAGAGGCCATTTTTCCCCGCAAAGCGGGAGTTGGCCTTTTCGGGGACCGTGGTTGTTGTTGTTTTTGGGTCCCCTTTTTGAAGCAATATTTTACGGCCGGATGCCCTTCCTGCCGCCAACCCTGTTTGTCGCCTTTGTTACGATAAACAGGTAATGTAAATGTTTCATGATATTTGTTTTATTATATCACCTTTATCTATCAATATTGTTTAAATGAAGATCAAATAGCTGTATGTTGAAATATGCTGAAAAAGTCAAAACCTTACATGGGGTGTACTTACTTTTTCACGTGACTGTATACTGGAGAACTATGAGATAGCTACGAGAATCTACCACAGATCAACGAGTCTATGCAAGGATCTCCTCACTGGTCAAGCATGTACTGCTGATTCCACACAGCAACGTATACTGCAACTAATATGTGAGAAGGGGAAGATGAGCCATGGTGTGCAAAATCATGAGTGACATGAGGAGCCATTTAGGAAGGGGAAAATAAGGCCATGCCTGTGCCAGTGTGTACCAGGACTGTCCTGGCATCAGGAACACTTTGTCTAGCTTGTTCACCACCAATATCAATATCTTCCCGAAGGCTGGTACATCGTGTCTAACTTGGAAACTGCCCAATGAGCTGAAATTCGAATTCAGTTGTTTTGTTGCTTAGAATGAGTGATATGGCATTATTTCAAACTTCTTAAACAATATTTCCCAAGTGTACCTGGGAGGGGGCTTGAGGGAGTCCCTGGACCCCCGATTTTGGGGAGTCCCTGGACACTTTAATTGCAGTGATGTGTCTTCGGCATACAGTGTCTACCTCCTTCTCGACAGGAAATGTTGGTACGTATGGTAGAATTGTAGATAAATAGTTTGAGACCACTTAAACATGAGAATAAATTATGGAAAAGTACATACACAATATCATGTACACACTAACAGGACAAAAAGGTACGGAAACAGGTATAAAAAGCATCTTTAAATGCAAAAACATGTCGGGATAGCAATGTCGAAAAGGATGCAAACATGGTAGAGATGCTAGCAGAAAAATATTCAAGATCCATCCCTACATCTTGTTTCACACCAAATTAAAGTGAAAAATGAAAAATCAATCTCGCTATTCACAGTACGTATTGTCATGTCAGACGGGCCATTAACATGGACCGACTGAGCCAGGAGTACAAGACCTCCAATGAAGGCCCGAAACAGTGATCAAATTTACTGCATTCAATTAACCCAGATATTACCCAAAGTTCACCAAAACAAAGCCGAACATCAGTAAAAGGCAAAAAGGTGGGAAGAAGCTTCTTGTGATGGGTGATGGGGAAGATTTGGAGGGGAGGAGTGAGTTTGGATTTTAGAAAGTGTTGTACGATTAATGGGAAACGAACATTTATTGCAAAATGAGTTTCTTGTGACCTTCAAGTCAGAGATACGTTTAAGGATGCTGGAGGGGGTGTGGGGGGGGGGGGGTGGAGTGCTGGTGAGATTAGGGAATGTAGAAAGGAGGAACTGAAAAAAGATGGAATTTTTTTTTGGAATGACTAGATTTGGTGAGTAAGTCGAAAGCAACCTTTTAAAGAAGAAGAAAAAAGTGTTATGATATACGACAGAATACAGCACTTCAGGGGAAAGTTAAACATTTTAATATTGAACAGTGAAAACTATCTGGGGGAATGGGGTGAAAATGGGGGTGAAATGGGGGTCAAACACGTGGTCGAAGAACGAACGAACGAAAAGTAGAAAGAAGGAAATGTTTTTGTTTTTGTTTTGAGTTAAGATTTGAAACAAGGAAGTATGGGATGAAAAGACTGGGAAAAACTGAGAGAACGAAAGTAGAAGGACCACAATCGACCACTGAGAGAAAACAAAGCCTCAAGGTTGGAAGCTTAAAGAACTAGGCCGCAAATTACGCGGCAAGAAATACTCGACTATTTTATACAGGTATGAAAGATTAAGACCGAGAATCTTCCTCGGGACACACTATAGGTACACACGTAAGATAAATACAGTTTCGACAAAAATACAATTATGAACAATTACTTAACTTTGAGCGTGCGTGGAGAGCATGGACAGCTTCGAAAAGCCGTGACCTCCCCAGCAAGATCTCGCGAGATCTCCCAATCTTTGGGAGATCTTTGCATCATATCTTTGCATCATAGTACACACTTGTAGCAAGTTTGGACAAAATTCCCGAAACAGTTCACATCACATGTTATTGCGGAAACGAAAATCTGCTATGTACCGCTGGACGGCCAACCCAAAAACAATGCCTTTGTCTGCACTTTATAAAAGCCAACGTACTAGCAAGAATCCCACCTGGGCATGGAGGCATTCACAAGCGTTGGGTAGGATGCACGGAAGCCTCCGGTAGCCAGCGGGTACATTGGCTGTCCCTGCCTGGGGAATAATCACAGTAAGGAAAAGAGGAATGCATCGCTGTAATAACAGGGCAAATAAGCAGAACATTTCAAAATAGGAAAACATTGGAAGGAAATAAAGCAGGACGAGAGGATTAAACGATATACCTATGTATTCATAAAGATTATTGTACTATTTGGGGAAAGGCACAACGGGATCAAAAGGCCTACTGTTTTTTTTATCTCTCGTCCGTGAGGGTACTTGTATGTCCAAAAAAAGGAGATAGTAATGTTTCTTATAATTGAGTGCGTTTTGTGCATAATTTTTAAGCGATGAAGCCGCTTCAATATTCGGCTATGTCTATCCGTCTACCAAAAATGAAGAAGAAGAATCTTTCTAAACCACCGTGTTTAATTCTAACGGGTTCTAAAGGGTAATTCGAAGGGGGTTTAAAGGGTAATTCTAAGGTGTTCTAAAGGGTAATTCTAATTGGTTCAAAAGGGTAATTCAAAGGGGTTTAAAGGGTAATTCCAAATGGTTCTAAAGAGTAATTCTAAATGGTTCCAAAAGGCAATTCCAATGGGTTTCGTTCGTTTCTAGGCCTTGCCTATTTCATATTTAAAATGCCAAATTGAACGGCTTCCTTCAGACACATGTGCAATTTTTATTACTATAAAGGTAAGAAGTGAACACGAACATAGTTCGGCCTAAAATTAGAATCTCTGTGTTAAAAACGGCCAATGTCCACTTTGAACATTGCAAACCGAGATGACGAGGCCTTTTGAGCATTACTTACTTCAAACCTTGAACTATCTAGTTGCAGTCCATTGCAGCATGAAGGCCGAGCTCGAGGTGAGGATGTTTTTTTGTTTGGCAGATTTGCCATACTTGTCAAGTGGTGGTTGGGAGAGTGAGCAGCCATGGGAAATTGAACCGACACCACATTCATTCGACCAAATAACCAGCTCATTTGAACATCACTCCATTGGAAAAATGGTGAACAATGCAATCAAATGAATAATTAGTGACCAATTTGACAAGTGCCTTTTAAAGTCAAATTTTCGTTATCCCAAATAGGCAAAGGGGCATGTTCATTAGGATTCACTGAAGTTTAGCAATTGTCTGAATAATGAAAAGGCAAAGCCATACACTCGCAATCTCGCTCACACACGTCTTATGGGATAATATACACGTGCTAGAACATATTGAGAACATTCAACAGAACTTTTAGTGAGTGACCAATTGTGACATGACAACTGAGTAACACCTCGGTATAAACAAACAACTAAAGGAAAAAGACCTGATCTGGTAAAGCACACAGAGAAACAAAAATTAAACTAGAACGGCACCCGGAAGAGGGCATACCTGCGCCAGGATGAACAGTTTACATTTTGTATAGGCCTGATCTGGATCCGGACCTTAACCAAAATCGAATCAGCTTGTTATTGTCACACACCCAACCTGTCCACCAAGCTTTGTCCGATTCCGTCTTTAACCTCTTTGACATATACTATATATCGTTTTTTGACCCATCTCTCAATGGTGAAGAATCAATTTTAAAACTCTCGTATCCAAATCGACACCAAAATTGAACCAACGTGTCCGTGTCACACATCCAATCTGTCCACCAAGATTCGTCCGAATCCGTCCATAAGATATCGTGCTCACAGACAGACAGATAGACAAACAGACAGGGGTGAAAACATAACCTCCATCAATCATCGGTGTGGACATAATAATACAACAAACTCAAGCCAAAACAGAGCTTCTCCACCAAGTAAATCTTCATCCAGACAGGCAAAGCATGACAATTTGGCTCGAGCTGGATTCTTCTTCCTCTGGTAAGTGTCAAGTCTGTAATTTGTATGTGTGCATCGAGTGTCAGCGACAATACACCATGTTTTATTCCCGAGTATCAATACGGCTTGGTTTCAATATCAATATGATGCGTCATCTCTTGAGATCATGATTCATGTTTTACAACTCCCACTTTTACTTGTGAATACCAATTCAAAATCTGGGAAGGAGAAGTGTGTCCATATTGGTTGACAATCGAGAGGCATTACAACTTCCAAGTAGTGTCAATTCAGGAAGAATGTGCCAGCTGATTGTGGTCATCATCGAGCCCTTGACGGCAGAGTGCGGCCGCCTATATGTTGAGTACTTACCACCTTGAGTGTACAATGTGGACGTAACCAGTCTTTTCTGGATGAAAATTTCTACTGAGGCATCCCTGCCCCGGGAAGAAGCTTCTGCACTTGGATGTTAGATCATCCAAAGAGCACTTTATCAACAACACTGCAGAAGCAGACAAGCTCAAGCTCGTTGTAGGGAAAGCGCAATGCCTCCAGGCAAGTAATAAAAAGAGAAAAACCAACATTACTCATCTCCTGGTTCTATGGTACCACAAGAGCAAAGCTCGGCCTTTGAAGAGTAATTTTGATCACGTTTTGCTTTGGACGTTACAGTTCTAAAAATAATTTGAATAGGTATCAGGAAGGTTCATGAAACAGTGGCAGTCAGCTTTTACGTCGTGCTGTACTACATTGTGATATCCCATGATAAGAAGGCTTCCTGGTTATTCTTGCTGTTTGAAAAATAAGTGTAGCTGGGGGGGGGGGGGGGGGGGGGGGTGCTCCACTTTATTAAATCCCATGCCGTAAAAAGGTCTTGTACCTGTTAGCACAATGCTCTGGGCAGTTACCTATTGGTAACATGATATATATTGTAATAAATGCCCATTCTTGTGAAAGTGCATTCATATTTCCTAATTTATATAATTTCATAAAAATTAATTAAACAATTTCACGGATTAATTTATATGTTTAGGATTCAAGCATTGGTCTCATGTTATATTTCAGAATTCATAGATTATGAAAGGTATGAAAAGTGAATGCCGATGTAATGCCAAAAAATAATCAGTGGTAGGCTGCTTGCAACCGCATGGGATTCCGGAAGGCCCTTCTCATACCACTAGGTTGTACCATTGGTGCCATCGAGAACGCTCTTCATTTGTATGAAATGTTCCCTGAAGCCCCTCGCCTCCTCTTTATTTCAAACTGGGCCAGTCATCTGTGACACACCCATCCTACATATTCTCATCTCGTTGGCTTTTCACCCAGGGGGGGCACTCTTAGTTTTTGGGATTGACCCTGTGGTTTTAATGAAATTTGAATAAATGAATAAACAAGAAAGGCGTCGTGCAGAGCACGATACTTGCAAACAACACTCCTCACCCCTGAAAAAAAGTTTCCATGGATACATCAACTTGTCCATTTGATTGAGATTAAAATTAACGATCTTAATCAAGGCTCAGGTCAATCGGATGAAGATCGACGATTTTTCAAATGAAAATTGGTGATTTTAGAAGTTTCACCTTGAGTTGACCTTTGACCTTTTGAACTAAAAAAATTAGTTTATTTCCCAATTCAGTGAGGCAATATGCAATTGCTTTTTAATTTTCAAATAAATTGGGTGAAAATTGATGCTTTTCCAGATGAAAATTGATGATTTTACGAGTTTTACCATGAGTTGACATTTTGAAGTTTTACCTTGAGTTGACATTTGACCTTTTGACCTCAAAATAGATGGTTTCCCAATTCAGTGACTTGATTTGCAAATCCTCTTCAACATTCAAGTCGATTACATGAAAAATGATGATTTCAGATAATTGACCTCAAGGTGACCTTTGACCTCAAAATAAATAGGCTTCTCAGTTGCGGTACTACCTCTACAACTTGATAAAGTTTTATGATGATCAGTTTAGAATTGTGACCTCTATGTGAGTGACAAACAAACAAACACAGACAGACAGGATAAAAAAGTCAACTGACCAATATACTTGCAAAATCGAAGATTTTGCAAGTAATATAGTTTTAAATTCTAAACAAATGCACTGTACATTCGTTCAGAGACAACAGATGTAAATGTCTGTGAAGTGTGCCGAATAATGATGGAAGGGAACATGCGAGTAGGCAGTGGTTTACCAGCCCAGGTGAGGAAGCTGGCCCATGGCTCCAGGTGAAAGTGGGTAGTACTGAGTGATGTCAGGTGTGTGCGTTGCACGAGGCAGACCTGCAGGGATGGATCATTTTGAGAGATTATATTATAGTGCTCCAACGTCATAATTTTTTTTAAAGTAAGGTAAGTAGGTCAAAGTAATCAGTTAATTGTGGCAAGGGTGAGTTGCATGGTCTGCTCCCACTGCACACAGATTGATGGTCTTGCTGTTTTTCTATTACATCATTTCTGATCTCACCCCACCTCACTATGTCTGTCCCAAAGATAACCATACCGCATTCGCTCACCTCGATGTCCAAACCTTGTTAACCTCCTCAATTTCAGACTGACAACCTTCACTCTTCTTTGCCACCCCCTCCCTAAGTCCATCCAATCATGTCCTTCTTTCTACTCCTTTCAATTGGCAATCCATGTTCCAATTATTTAATTGGCAATTTAATTGGCAATCCTTATTCCAATTCCCATTTTTTTCTGATTGGCTCTAATAACATGTCCACCAGCATAATTTACATTTTTTCCTGTTTGTCAGGACTGCGTACATGTTCCTTGTCTACTCAGCCCACCCGTTTCCCTTGTGCTGTCTGCATATCCCAACTTATGCTGCTTGTGTGTTCGTTTCTTCCCAGTTCTGCATCCTCCTCTGTATGTCAATGTCCTCTCCCCTATCCATGTGTCGTGTTACCTTCTGTTTTTGGTTCTTCCATAAGCCTCACACTCCATACAAAAAATGTCTGGAAATTGTCACTAGGGTGTTCAACATACCCGTTTTGAGGTCCAGTTCTGTGGGGAGTGGTGGGGGTGGTGTTCCTGGTACAAAACGCTCACTCCCATAAGCCAAAATAGGAGCCAAAGGATGCATGTGATGAGGTGACTGGACCACAGGAACCTTGTTAGACTGAGGGTATAGGGAGGAGGTGTGGAGGAGAGGGGAGGGGTGGTATGAAATGCCAGTTCATCCATTGGTGTAGGTTTCAAAGAATGAGAAAAAAGACGATTTATTAAATCGAAAGTAGATATTTGTTTCGCCAACTAGAAAATGAACAGGTATATCTAGCAAGATAATGAACACAATCATGAATACAAGAGAAATAAGTAACATATGACCCTTAAAGGCCATTTGTACATTACAGCGCCTTCAGAAAGTATTCACACCCCTTGACTTTATTCACATTTTGTTGTGTTACAGCCTGAATTTACAATGGATTAAATTGAGTTTCTTTTTTGACCCTGATCTACACATAATACCCCATAATGTCAAATGTCAATTTAACAAACAAACTAATAAAAATGAGAAGCTGAAATGTCTTTAGTCAGACTTTTTTAGTGAAATGTCTTTAGTGAAATGTCCTTTCTTTTTATAAGTATTCAACCCCTTTGCTATGATGCTCAGGTGCATCCAATTTCCTTTGATCATCCTTGAAATGTCTCTACAACTTGATTTGAGTCCACATGTGACCAATTCAATTGATTGGACGTGATTTGCAAATAAACACACCTTTCTATATAAGGTCCCACAGTTGACAGTGCATGTCAGACCAGAAAATCCACCATTAAGTTCAAGGAACTATCCGTAGAACTCCGAGATGGAATTGTGAGGAGGCATAGATCTGGGGAACGGTATGAAACAATTTCTAGAGTGTTGAAAGTTCATAAGAGCACAGTTAGCTCCATCATTAGGAAATGAAAATAATATGGAACTACCCAGACTATTCCTGGAGCTGGCCGTCTGACCAAACTGAGCACCCTGGAAAGAAGGACCTTGGTCAGGTAGATGACCACGAACCCAATGACCACTGTGACAGAACTCGAGTTCCTTGGCTGAGATGGGACAACCTGTCAGAAGGAAAACAGTTTCTGCAACACTTCACAAATCTCGGCATTTTGGGAGAGTGGCCAGACAAAAGCCACTCCTGCGAAAAAGGCACATGATGACAGCATGACTGGAGTTTTAAAAAAGGCTCGTGAAAGACTCAAAGAGCACGAGGCAAAATATTCTGTGGTCTGATGAGATGAAAAGTGAACTCTTTGGCCTGAATACAAAGCGCTATGTGTGGCAGAAACCGAGCACAGCTCATCACCCATCTAACACCATCCCTACCGTGAAGCATGGTAGGCAGCATCATGCTATGGGGATGCTTTTCAGCAGCAGGGACTGGGAGACATGTAAAGATAGAAGGAACAATGAATGGAGCCAAATACAGGCAAATATTTGAGGAGAACCTACTTCAGAGTGCAAAAGACCTTGGACTGCAGTGAATATTTATGTTCCAACAGGACAATGACCCCAGGCATACAGCCAAAGCAACACTGGAATAGCTTCAGAATAAGAAGGGAAAGTCCTTGAGTGATCCAGCCAAAGCCCAGAATTGAATCCCATTGAGAATCTGTGGAAAGACTTGAAGATTGCTGTTCACTGACGCTCCCCATTCAACTTAACAAAGCTTGAGCAAATCTGCACGGAAGAATGGGCAAAACTCCCCAAATCTAGATGTGTAAAGCTGATACAGACATACCCAAGAAGACTCAAAGCTGTAATCACTGCCAAAGGCACTTCTGCAAAGTATTGACTCAGGGTGCTGAATACTTATGTAAATTAGATATTTCTGTATTTTATTTTCAATATATTTGTAAAAATTTCTAAAAACAATTTTCGCTTTCATTAAGGGTTATTTTGTGTAGTTTGGTGACAAAACAATTAAATTTAATCCATTTTAAATTCAGGTTGTAACAACAAAATGTGAAAAAGTCAAGGGGTGCGAATACTTTCTGAAGGCACTGTATATCTTTAAACTGAAGGCACGTATATGGATAACTAGAACAGCACTTGGTATAGTGCCTTCAGAAAGGTACCTGCCTCCGCCAGGGTGAACAGTTTAAGTTTTGTATCCCACTGATAGGCCGGATCTGCATCCAGACCTTAACCAAAATCGAATCGGCCTCGTTTTATCATAATCCATCCACAACTTTTTGAGATATCATGCTATATCGGTTTCCCACCCCCCTCCACCCCTTCAATCTCTCAATATTGAAGAATCACGTAAAATAATTAAAAACATCTCGTATCCGGATCCAGATTCGGATCTTCACCAAAACTGAATCATTTCGGGCAAACCTCTCCAGCAAATTTCATCTGAATCCGTCCACAACTTATTGAGATACCCTATTCACAGACAGACAGACAAACAGACAGGGATGAAAAACATATCCTCTGCCCACCTTAGGTGGCAAAGATAAAATCAGTACCTCCCCTAACACTCTTTCTTTCCATACATATGATGTTGATGGAACCTCAACTAACTATCTTTGATTCTTGCATTACCTCTACTGTATAAATGATAGTAATTAACATTATATTACATTCTATAATAACATTATATTACAAACACATCACCAAGAAAATCATGATTGCTTTCACAAGCTGTCTGGTTAATTTAGGTTCAATCTTCTTTCGGGATATCTCTGACTAGAAACTACCAGTAGGGGGTGCTGGATTGTTTATAATACTTCGGTTGAAGGTATAATTTGGATGCAAATCCTCCTTTCGTGAAACAAGATGTGATTTGTAGTGAGATATAGGGGGATTGGCCAAACGACCCCACTTATTTCTATATTTAATTATATAACTTGGTAATCATCCTGGGTATTTTTATAATTAACTCAATAACTATGAATACCTATTTAATGGCCAGTATGAACCCAGAGGTTTGGGGCCAATCGTTCAAGAACTGTCTGGCCAGGTATGACATTCACATGAAGCCTTGGGCAGGACTTTGGCGTTGTTGTGGTAATAACTCGCCTACTCTGTGAATGTCACAGTGGGATCTTTAATGTCCAACTAATACTAGTACACAGGACGTGCGGCTTGTCGTCCAACCAAGGGTGGCACACTTTTTGAGTATTGGTTGATTGCACAGCACTTCTGCGTCGTCTGTTGTTTAGAATGTAGTCAATCGGGTTTATATGTTGTCCATGTGTACCGTCTACGATTGGGTTGTTTGAACCATGTGTTTGCAATTATGAGATCATTCTCCACACAGAACCCCAGCATTCAATTCCTTCATTTCGGATACTAAGTCCGAGCTTTGATGCAATCCCTGGTGCTCTTGCTTCTCCAATTTTTGCATTCCAGCCTCCCAAAATAATTAAAACATCTCCATTCGGCACCTGTTCTGCCAGTTCCTGCAACTTTCCATAAAACTGCTCCACATTTTCTTAAACTGCTGCAGAAGTTGGAGTATATAACTGAATGATGGTGGTGTTCACTGAATCTCCTTTCAACCTCACTGATATGAACCTACCGTTGACAGGGTTATATCCCAGTACTGACTTTGCCACTTTGACATCTCCAATAATGCTACTGTATATTATAATGATCAGGTTGAAACTGCACCAAACTAGTCCATCAAATCCAATTATCCCCAAAATTTCAGTTATTGGTCTCTCCATCTCTCTCTTTATTTGGTGTGGGAGTTTCTGTTTTCACCCCCGTTTGTCTGTGAGCAGGACAACTCAAAAGGTTATGGACGGATTCAGACGAAACGTGGTGGACACGTTTGGTGTGTGGCAAAGACGAATCGATTCCATTTTGGTAAAGATATGAATCTGGATCCGAGAATTTTTAAAGTGATTCTTCACCATTGAGAGATCGGGCCAAAAACAATATGTAGCATGATATTTCAAAAAGTTGTGGACGGATGATGACAAAACTAGGTAGATCAATTGGCAGGTGACAAGAACAAGTCAATTCGATTTTGGTTAAGGTGTGGTGCATGGATGTAGATCTGGCCTATCAGTAGCATACAAAACAAACTGTTCAGTCTGGTGGAGGTATGCTCTCTACCGAATGCCGTTCTTGTTATATGTAATTTTCCCTGATTCCTTGACATTACATTCCATGTTTTTTTTTCCATTTTGTGAACGTCTGAGAAGTTCAGAGCTCGACATTCAGTTCTGGTGACCTCAGCGACTGGATTTCCTTGCAATTTGATCCAGCCCCATCATAATGGCCAGTCCTACTAATCAGAACACTTTGCACTTCCCCAGTAGCCATTTGGTTGCTTTCAAACCGAAGGGTGGAGGACTAGGAGGGTGGAGGACTGGGAGGGGGGGGGGGGGGGGGGGGGGTCTTCATCTGGCACCATAGCTTTATTTCTTAGATTTATAATCTCAATTCTTTTTCTTGAAATGTATGGAAGTGGTTTGTCATTGACTTCTTCCTGGCAGTGCCTATACTAGACGAGTGATCCTAATCATTGTTCCCCATAAGACAATCCTCTGCCTATAGCATGTAGGCCATGTAGCCATTACTGGCAATATGTGTAAGCTGCCTGCATGGCCATCGAGAACATGCTCCCATGGCCTCACATAGCCCTGATCGAGAGGCCAAAATGGGGTAGAACATCTTGCTCAAGTTTGCCCCATGGGTTATCGAATGCAAAGGCCACCTCTTTAAGAAGGATTTCCACCTTTACCCCATTAAATCTTGAGTCTTTGGTTGCAAAACCTGAACTACAAGGATGTGGTGGATTTGGATTCAGAGTTGCCTTCTCCTAGATGAGCTGCCTACCGCGGCTAATGAGCCCCATCTGTCCAAAGCAACTGGTTTTAAGGTGCCAGTGATTTGCCTTTCACCTCTACACCTGTTGGTGAAGACAACCCCACCACAAGAAGGCTGGTGCGAGGCGAGACTGTCAGAAACTGTTTGAGACGCTGAGCCATTGGAGTATTTTACACACCTTGAGAGCTTATCCTCAATGTCACTGCATGGCATAACAGTCCACTATGATATTTGGAGAACAAAGTCACCAAAATGTAGAAAATTCTCCTTGTTCTCCATGGAATTCTCCATCTCAGTCTTCCCATAATTTCTAACAATTACTGCCCACAAACAGTGCATATAAATGCATTTTGCAGGAAGGCCCTCAATATTTAGTTTGGTTGCTCTGTCGGGCAGCGAGGAACCCCTCCTGCTTGAGGATCGATATGTCCACTTAAAATGAGTTTTGTGTGCATTTTCAATCTTTAAAGATGAGATTTATTTGAATTTAAATTCACTACCACCACAACTCACATGACCATTTGACTGGCGAGCCTTCTTACATAAGATTGTGAAGTTGCACTTCCAATCATATGTATTGAGTCATATCAGGAAGAATACAGAGAAGAATACATCCTGCAAGTCATTAATTGTGGTTATCAGGAAGAAAAATATTTTTGCAAACTGAGAAAAACAATGTGTATGTCTCAAATAAGTTGACAACAGGAATTAATAGTGGTTATAGTGTACACATGGAATAGTGCAAGTGGTTGAACCACTGATTCCTGCCAGAGGGAGGGATATTGAGCGTGGGAAACGATGCCAATTCTGAAAACAAGTCCTCTGCCAGAGGGAGCATGTATTACTGTAGTGCAAAAATCACCAGTAGAAATACAATGAAGCTTTTCAAATTTACCTGTAGATAATTACTTTTTATTTAAATATTTAAATAACTTTTAAAGCATATTCGCAAAAAAATATATGTATAAACAAGAAGACGTCATGCGGAGCATTATACTTGCAAAATCCACCCCTACCCTCCCCCCCCACCCCCCCCCCCAAAGATTGCCATTGATCCATCAAATTATTCATTTCATCAAGATTAAAATTGACGATCTTGATCAAAGCTCAGGTCAATAGGATGAAAATTGATGATTTTTCAGATGAAAATTGATGATTTTAGAAGTTTGACCTTGAGTGATCTTTGACCTTTTGAGCTGAAAAATAGTTGGGTTACCAATTTAGTGACTCAGTATGTAAATGCTGTTCAATTTTCAAGTCAATCGGATGAAAAATGGCGACTTTAGAAAGTTGACCTCCAGATGACCTTTGACCTCAAAATCATAGGCTTCTCACTTGTGACGACCTGCACAACTTGGTGAAGCTTCATGACGATCGGTTTAGAATTGTGACCTGTAAGCGAGTGACAAACAGACAAACAAACAGACAAACAAACGCAACCAACCAATATACTTGAAAAATCTTCGATTTTGCAAGTAATAAATGAAAAGCATCTTAAGTACGAAGAAAAGCATCTTAAGTACCAAGGCATATTCCGTGCAGCATGCACATGCAGTAAGACACTCACTTGCAGCATGGGAAACATCTGGCACATGACCTGAGCCAGTGGAAAATCGAATCGTCAAAATGAACACCCAATGAGGCAATTTTGAGAAGTCAAATAACACTTTTAGATATCACTCTGGTTAAGATTAATTTCAATGTATTTACTGAACAGCATTTCCATTTGAGTGTACTGCATTTAGTTGTTCTTTCACTTGGCTGGTACAAATGCAGGTGGTGGATAAAGTTGGGGATTCTTCTAATACCACATGAAGAGAGGATTCCCCGATGACCATGCAATAACAAGGGGCGCAATTCGCCCTGGTTGTATTGTTTAGATGTTCTCACCTGATGGGTACATTGTACTCCATTGTGCGTATTGATCATGTTGTTTTGTTCGGTCAGAATGAAGGTGAGGTGCTGAGTACTGGCATTTCTACTTGGGGAATCCCCTATGACAATGCGTGCAAGATCATATTGTCCTGGCTGTACCATTCACAAATGGAATTGCCGCAAGTACATCATTGAGCTGTGTCATTCCGCATATTCAATGCATTTGCTTCAGATTTTCTGATGGCAGAGATCCCATGTGCCACGTCTTTGTGCGAGCAAAATGCGAGCAAATATCACATTCCTTGTGTACTCGCAACCACTGGATTGCTTGTATATGAAAAAAACAACTACAAAATAGAATTTGACACAAATGTGCCTTTGGACAGGACTTCACCCACATTAGACGTAAACCCACTGTTAAGTTTGATCTCAATTAAAGGTCAAATTAAAAATTAAAGGTCACATGAGAGAGTGAGAGAGATAACAGAGAGGTCAGGTATTAGAGACCATCAAATGCTTCTAACAAATTATGGTCTGCAAAATGATTTTCAAAGGACAACTTTTGATCTTTACTTTCTCAACAATCCTCTCGAAGAAGTTCTGTCATTCAAGCTTTTGGGTTTCACTATCTGCCATGGTCTTTCCTGGACAAGCCATATTTCCATGCTGGCCTCCAAAGCCAGTCGCTGACTGTGCATCCTCCGTCGTGTGAAGTCCTTTTGTCCCTCCTTGGTACTACTGAGCTGCTCGCCACCTACAAAGCTTTCATCCACAGCTTGATGGAATACTGCTCTCCCCTCTGGGCTGGTGCTCCTGCCTCACACTGAGCTCGGCTTCACGCTGTAGAAACCAAAGCTTTTACAATCATTGGAATCTCCCGCAATGAAGCTGATTCTGAGGGCCTTTCTCCCTCTCACCGCATGCACGTAGGTGGTCTTTCTAGAGACTCCTCTCCGACCTTGCTCCCCCTGCTCTGTCTGTGTTCTGTCCCCCAAATATTCCTACAGGTCGCACAAGATCTGCCAGCAACCCTCTTATGGTTAAACCGCCAAAATCAAGACTCTCTGCTCACCTTCACTCCTTCATTCCTCTTTTCTCCCGCCTCTGGAACAAACTCCCTCACTCTCTTCAATCCAACTCCTCCCTCCAGGTCTTTAAAACGGCTGTTCACCACCATCTCTTATCTTCCCCCATCCAAAACCTTTATCTTTTCTACCCCCGTTAATCCACCCCAAATCCACCTCCTTCAAATTCCTAGTTTTCTTTCCTGAAAGCCCCTGTAGTGTCCATCTTGTTTATCCTGTGTATCCCACCGCAGCCCCCTCTCTTCCACAGATCTCTTGATGTCCCTGTTCCCTACTGGTTCTTTCCTCTCTCTCTCCCTCCCTCTTGTCTCCCGCTCCCTTTATTACATGTTCTATGTGTTAGCTCTCATACGAGCCTTGACTAAGTATACAAAATAAAAACTCCCCAACAGTTAAAAAACAATAATAAACACCGACGTTCATAATCGGATGAGTTATTGTGCTTTGTGAGCTTTCATGGCCAAATAAATAGGATCAAACCTTGGATATATCGATAGCTTGGACACTTTGTCTGGGGAGTGATATTAGAACAATACAGGTTAAAGGCAAAACAGACCCGGATGAATTGCTGAATACAACAAGGTCCTGAAGTGAGACGAACTTTACAACCATTATATATCCAGATATCATGAATCATCTTATGTTTACAAAAACTATTTACAACCTGGAAGACGTGATGGCTTGGAAAATTTTGGAGGCTGACAAGTCATTGAAGTTTGGGTGGATCAATGATGTGGCTGTTCTTGTGAAGAATGCCTATCACGTTGTACGAGCAAAGGTAGGCCTGTAATACGTCAATAACATGGACTTGTGTCGGAAGAGGAGATAAGCATGATGTTATATACAGTAGTGTATACTGTATTAATATCATGTTTATCTGTGTACTCTCGGATGTTTATCGGGTCCCAAAGCTATACCTTATTTCGTCAATTCCAAGAAAGAAACCAACTAAACAAATAATGCTAGCAGACCGGATACGTTCATCCGTGGGCCCAGACTAGACAGCTTAGAGGCCAGTGTGAACACCTCTAGGCCATCCTACAAGCCCTTACCACATGGGTACTAAATAAATGGTGTGTGTGTGTGTGTGTGTGTGTGTGTGTGTGTGTGTGTGTGTGTGTGTGTGTGTGTGTGTGTGTGTGTGTGTGTGTGTGTGTGTGTGTGTGTGTGTGTGTGTATGAATTAATATTTTGTTTATCATGGTAAAATATGCATATTTCAATTATCACTCATTTTTGGGGACTCAAATGGTTACTGTGATGTTAAAACCTGATGGGACGGTAGATATGATCTGGTGATGACGTCACAGCGGACACGTTTTTGCAGGGCTCCAGGCTCCGGCACCTCAAATTTTGGCACTACACCGCTGGCAATCATCCCCAGCGTTTTCTATCAATCTGTTTTGTTTTACCTATCCCCAATCTTACCTCGTCTTTTACCTGCCCCTTTGTAACCCCAATCCAAGTACCACACACTATCCCTGATAGGGAATTGGTTATTTTGTTTGTGTGTTTTACAGCGGTGCTATAATAAGGACGTACTCCAAGTCTTGCTTCCCTTTCCTTACGACTGTAAGGATGAGCTCTTTGCGAGTTCTACATATAGTAACATTATTGTGATACATTCAAGTTAATACCACAACCATGTGACGTGTTGGGTAGATCATCAGGCACCGATTGACCGGCATATTGAGCTCATGCAAAAGGATTATTCTTAATTTTGTTTTCTCTTCGTGTCCAGGTACACTCTGTGTGTTATATAAAATGAAACAGGATGTTGTTTCATTGGAAAAAAAACAACCTTCCCTGACATTCTTCAAGTATATAGCTAGGCCATATAAACAGATATCAGGATTATAACCACATGTCATTGGACTGGAATGTTCCAGGTTAAAGTCGGTTTCAGATGTGCATATTTTGCTTTGACACATGTACAGAAATATTCAATAAAAACATCTGTAAATGGACAACTGATCAGTCAACGTCAGCTGATTTTTTTTCATAAGTTCATTGATAAATGCTCAAGTTGCGTTTTTCAATTACACACTTACACAAGGTTCTGAAGAGTTCACAAAATAAGGGTTGATACTATCAGGGCCATGCGATGTAAAGGTGCAAAGGAAATCGTAACAGGTACATATGAAGCAAATTGAGAAGCATTAGGCTGTGGTACCAGGTGTCCTCTCTTTTTGATGGAGTATGAAATAAAATGGATAGTCTTGGACAAAGAACACAACTGGTGCATCGATCCTTGAACCTCCATTTTATAGTTATCTTCCTTCCTCAGACCGAAGTAGAGGACGGGGAAGACCGAGAAAGACTTGGCTAAAGATGGTGGAAGAAGAAATGCGGGCAACGGGGTTAACAAGGAGAGATGCAGAAAATAGGGCAAAATGGAGAAGATTGTCATGGGGACCGTGAGGCTAACCCCCGCTCTAGCAGGGAACATGGCCTTAAAATGCATGTTGTTGTTGTTGTTGTTCCTTCCTCAGACCGAGCTCTCATTAGCTGGGAGAGTGGCATATCCTCTTATAATGAGGCTTTCCATAATGTTTATCCAGGCTTTAGTGCATCTGACTCAGAAAACAACCAATAACTCAATTTTGTTTTTCTAGTAACCCCTCCACCCCTCCCCAACTCTAATCCCCCACCCCCAACTCCCTACCGCTCTTCTTTTCCCTCCAAATGGAGATACTTCCTGAGCTTATCAAGGCAAGGTGGTTCTACTTTACTGCCTATGCAAGAAAACGGACATGATGGAAACTAAATGTCCTGAGTCAACGAGCAAGTCCATTTCGTCACATTGTATTGCTTGCGACCGCTGCGATTGGACGAAACCATTTCAATGCATTGTGGAGATGCACCGCAAGACATCGACGGAAAGTTGGAATTCTGCCACAACAGCAGCACATCACTTGCATTTTACTTCACCCATGGTGAACTAAACTACCGTAGATCTGGATTTGCTGATTTTTGATAAAGAACACACTATAGAATCATCGACGTCACTACTGTAATCTTACTGCTGGGCAAGTTGGCCATGACATAAGTTGCTTATTTGACATTACCATACGAGGGGCATAGCTTACCATGCTAAATTCCTTAGTTCAGATGCAATATTTATACAGTCTGTTCATTTATCCATTGTCTCCTGTAATATCCATGCAATTCCTGTAAAATCAAAGTGACATCTTCTCATGCCCTCCTGCAGGTGATATGCGAGTAATACGTACAAAGTTCCTACACGAGCGTTAGATAACCATGATTTTATAAATAAACTTCCATTGTAGGCCAAAAGTAACAAAATAAACAAGAACAGCACTTGATAGAGTGCATACTTCCACCAGGCTGACCATTTTACGTTTTGTATCCTGCTCATACGCCGGATCTGGATTCTGACCTGAACCAAAATCGAATCGGCTTTTTCCTGTCACCCAACCAACTCATCCACCACGTGTCGTCCAAATTCATCCAAAACTTTTTGATATATCCTGCTCACAGACAAACAAATAGGGGTGAAAACATAACCCCTCTCTACCTCCGGTGGCTGAGGTAAATATCTATCATAGTCAGGGCCCTTAGGGATATTTTGGTTCAAATTCTTCCAAAAGCATCAAATTTGGCGCAGATGTTGCCCATGCCATACTCTTTCGATTTTTGACGGGCGCCAAGGGCGGTATGATCCGGGGACCATACCGGTCCATCCCGCCATGTCACCTGACCTATGATGTCATAATTAGGATATGCATCCAATCACATGGCGTACTATAAGTGGTCAAAGTTCAAAATGAATCGATCGAAAAATAAAGGCAGGGATCCATTTTTAAGGTTTTCATAAAATCCAATATGGCCGCCAGGTCACATGACCTATGACGTCATATTTATGACATGTATACAATCATGTATACATGAACCCGGATCATGATCGCACAAAAATTAAACACAAGGATATGGCATACAGTTCATAAAACATCAAAATCCGTACCTTTGTAATTCGACTGATGAACTGCATATGCCTGAAAATTAGGAAATAGACATGTAAATATTTCCTCTAATTGTCAAAAATAAGGTCAGAGTTCGATTACCCAACCCAGAAACATAAAATGGTGAACCTCGCGTAAATCTTGACAAAAAACTCAAAAACCGACATGTTTGACTCAAAAATGACCTTTAAGATGACCTTGAGGGTTGACCTTGACCTCGAATCATCAAAATAACATCATAATTGGATTCCTCGACCTCGAAAACCCCTGAAAAGTGGTATCCATACATGATTCCAACCCTTTTGGTTATTTAACTGATTTTCCTTTAATCCGGGTGGCGGCCATTTAGTATTTCGCCAATATGGGGCCCCGGGGGGGGGGGGGGGGGGAGCCCGTCTTGGCGCCCGTCAAAAATCGAAAGAGTATGGCATGGGCAACATCTGGGCCAAATTTGGTGCTTTTGGAAGAATTTGAACCAAACGGCCCCAAAATATCCCTAAGGGCCCTGACTAACAGGGGAAAAGTTGCAAACTATCAACAAAAACGAATGTTCATCCTTGAGATAATTACAAAGACGTATCAATGTGGGTAAATAATAAAATAATACAGATAACGAGAGCCCTCTAAGGCAACTTTATGATTGTGAATCAAATAGTTGGTTATCCCCGAGTCTGCTACCAGTTTAAAAAGATGCTGCTCCCTCCATGTGGAAGCTTACACACGGGACCATTTTTCCTACTGGCATATTTTCTCGGAATGTCACAACACATCAGGAACATAATGATTGCTGCTGGAAACAATGCGTCCAACCAGCCAATGTGTGAGTACTCTCCGGTGTTTCCTCACGAGGAGGAAGGGCTGAACGCTGCAGGAGGAACATGAGAGGTGTGAGGTATTCCACTGCACGCGCAGTCCTCAGGAGAGTATATTAGCGAGACGGGCTAGATTTTGGACAGCCAGCTCCACAAGTAAAATTATATGCTCTGGCACGTTTACCCCCGGGTTCTTACATTGTTACAGACATGCAATGTTCTCCCGGTGCTCTGCACAGATTGCAAAATCAGATTGAATTATTTGTCGTTCACCCCACTCCTATTTGCCTCAACGACATGTCCCTCAGAAAATGTCAGGGACCCTCTATAGGCCCGAAAAAGCAATTGCAGTTGGTTAAAAAATTAGATTAAAACAGTCAATGAAAACAAAGCATTTTAGCAACATGTACTGATCTTAAACTTACGAAGTCTGTTTGGTCTTTGACATAATACAAATCACAAATTGTAGTCCTAGTGCGACGCAGACAGGGTACTGCCATACTGTCGGAGAGTATGTTGAGTCAGTTGTCCCATTTACTCGAATTTGCTTGCAGACATTAAACATCCCCCTTTGCCTTTCAAAAAAAGAAATTCATTCATTCACGTCATCGTTTGTCGCTACCCTGGCCACATTCCAAATTCCTGGCCTGATTACTGCTCTGGGAGGACAACAGCACAACATACAAATGTATCCCTTGCCAAGAGACCACTTTGGCAGGACCAAATCTCCAACCAGGAGGCTTAAAAAAGATTAAAACAATTAAATATTTTAATGCGTGGTAAAATGAAAAAAGAAGACAAAGAAATGGACATTTATTGAATTAATAATTAGATAAATAAAGCAGAAAATTTGAAATCCCCCATACTCCCACATTATACTCACATGCTCCAAACACCAAGCTTTTACTCCCATTCCTTCCAAACCTTCACCTACCCACACTCCTCCGACACCCTCTCTCCTATCTTTTTGTTTTCTCCGTTTTCATCTTTTCAAATTAATCACCCCACTCTACAACTACTTTAATGGCCCAAATGATTCCCACCTCCTTGTGGGATCTCCCAGGGAAAGTATTTGGCCCAGGTCTTTCGAAAACAAGCCAGCTGGCAAGGCCTGATGTTCGACCGAAGATGGCAGGAATTTGGGAGTGTTCGGTAGGGTGCCGGTAATAACACCTACACTTTTGAAAAGGTGCCAAGGGGTCTGTGAGGTCGAGCAACTAACGCTGGCAGTTGGGACACTCAGCTTAATGCCCATATCCGAGAAACGGAGTGCCATGTGATGCAACACCCTGGACTCATCATGTCTGGGAAGCGGTTCATAGTTGGGCCCAGAATCAAACCGAGTCTAGACATTTCAAAGGCATCCTGACAATGCACGCCATCCTGTCAGACTATTAACAACAACAATTGTATTAAATGAACCACTCAAATGAAACAACACGCAAACAGCATGACATGCAAAATTGGCACAGTCAGTAAATGAGGAGTGGGGCCTAAAATAGTAGAAAAAATCTTTTTTTAAACCAGTTTGGGACAGAAAAAGGGAAATTTACCAACTAGAAAAGTACGGGGAATATATACAGTACACACGAGACGAAACATGCTCTAACACAGACAAAACAAAAA
This sequence comes from Myxine glutinosa, assembly GCF_964187855.1. Classification (NCBI taxonomy): domain Eukaryota; kingdom Metazoa; phylum Chordata; class Myxini; order Myxiniformes; family Myxinidae; genus Myxine; species Myxine glutinosa. Next base: position 72,545,271 of record NC_136264.1, on the reverse strand, counting down.
TGTGCACAAATATAAATGCCTGATGCCAAATTAATTACTGACATTTCTTGCCTTACAATACTCGTCAGAAGATAAGATTTGCAGAGAGATTTATTCGAATTCCTCGATCCTATTCAGTTACATGCTCAGTGTCCAAAATGTCTGAAGAAGAGCTCCCTCTGGCTGACGGTTTACAATATTGGAGGCAATTTTAAGAATGGAGAATGCTCACGATACTGAACAAAAGGACCGATGATGGAGGAGAAGTTTGGTGAATCTCTTTCTTTTGCTCTAATTGTTGGATCCATGTGCTCAACACATTTTACACCACACTTCCGCTAGCCCCAAACCCATGGGAGCCGGAAGGGACTAACGAGGGTAGAAAGGATCATTGGTTGTGGATTGAGGATGACCTGAGATGGTGGAAACAGCTGTCTTGAATACCAGGAGGGAAGAATGAGATTGAAGAGTAATGTGATTGAAGAACATATGCAAGGAAGGATATAGCTGCCACAGAGAGGGTTCAGCATAGAACAACTACATTGATTCTGGGCCTAGCTATATTAAGCTATGGGGAGCAGCTGAAGGAGAAAGGATCTTGCATACTAGAAAGGACACAATTACAAGGGGATCTGATTAAGATGTTATAAACGATAATGAAGAGTGCAAACAAAATAAGTGCAGAAGTGTTCTTCAGCAGAGTAGACAGTACTAGGACCAGGCACCATGAATTGAGAGTAGCGAAGAGGAGAGTTAAGATGGTAGGGTAGCGGTTACCTTATTGGGACATAATCCACGGGCACGGGCCAGTGGGGCTTTTGATGGTGTGGGCGTGGCGTGCGCGCGGTTGTTGGAGCCACGCCCTCTGAAGAGGGTTTTGGCGTTATAAAAGCTGTATGAGTTCCGTTCGCATGAGGAGTTCTGTTGGAATAAAGGAGCTTTGAACAACCAGAATGACCCCGGCTGCTCCCGAATGTTTTCGGGGGCTTCCAAAGAGCATGGTGACACCTACATTGGTGACCCCGGCTGCTCCCAGACGTTTTCGGGGGCTTCAAACGAACATGGCAAGCGCAGTTTTGATCGAACTGCCAGAGTTTTGGGAACGACGGGCGGCCGTTTGGTTCGCGCAGGCTGAGGCCCAGTTCGCCCTTCAGAACATTTCCGCGGGCGACACGGTGTATTGTTGGGTCGCGTCTGCGCTCGTCTCCTTCGCGCACACTGAGGCCGAGCACTGCTGCTCGTAACCTTCGCGCGCACTGCGGCCGAGCACTGCTGCTCGTAACCTTCGCGCGCACTGCGGCCGAGCACCTCCTCTGCGACCAGAGCGGTGAGCCTTCTCCAGGATCCTTTGAAGGGACGCAGGTACGAGACGTTGGCGGCACTGCTGCTCGTCTCCTTCACGCACACTGACGCTGGCGGCACTGCTGCTCGTCACCTTCGCGCGCACTGCGGCCGAGCACTGCTGCTCGTAACCTACGCGTGCACTGAGGCCAAGCACTGCTGCTCGTAACCTTCGCGCACACTGCGGCCGAGCACCTCCTCTGCGACCAGAGTGGTGAGCCTTCTCCAGGATCCTCCGAAGGCACGCAGGTACGAGACGTTGGCGGCACTGCTTCTCGTCTCCTTCGCGCGCACTGCGGCCGTGCACTGCTGCTCGTCACCTTCGCGTACACTGCGGCTGTGCGCTGCTGCTCGTCACCTTCGCACACGCTGACGCTGGCGGCACTGCTGCTCGTCACCTTCGCGCAACTCCTACATACTACAACTACAACTCGCGAAAACTCCTCAACTACAACTCGCACAACTACAACTCCTACTCCTACTCTGCAGCCTCGGGAGGCCCGTGAGGAACCTCAGCAGCCTCCCCCGAGGCCCGTGAGGAACCTCAGCAGCCTCCCCCGAGGCCTTGACCAGCCCCCTCGGTTGGCTCAACCCCACGGCGGGGCCGTCCCCCGCCGGGTAAGTCCCCGGTTGGCCCGCCCACCGCCAAGCCGCTCACAGTCCCTGCTCGGGTCATCAGTCGTTTCGGCCGGGTGGTTAAGGCCCCCCGAAAACTGACATTGCCCGTGCGAGTGCATTCTGGGGGGGCGCATGTTGCGGTTACCTTATTGGGACATAATCCACGGGCACGGGCCAGTGGGGCTTTTGATGGTGTGGGCGTGGCGTGTGCGCGGTTGATGGAGCCACGCCCTCCGAAGAGGGTTTTGGCGTTATAAAAGCTGTATGAGTTCCGTTCGCGTGAGGAGTTCTGTTGGAATAAAGGAGCTTTGAACAACCAGAAATGGCCGCGTCCTCTCGTCATCCGCAACTCCTACAGTAGTAAGGCAAGGGTCTTTCAGAGTAATTAATTAATGGAATGGTCTCCCTTGAAAGGTAGTAGCAGCAGAAATGGTACATAGGTTTAAATTGGATTTAGACAGGAACCTAGACGCATTGGGGATAGAAGAGCAGAGAGATATTGGCAGGAATGGTAGGTAGTTGATGTATGGAAGGGTAGTTGCGTGCATGTGTCATGAATATGATTGCAATGTCTGTGAGAGTGTCTCATCAAAAGGTAAACGCGCTGCGCCTGTGTTTGTTCATTCCTCACCTTATAACATTGTTCGTCCCCTCAAAAAGAATTCCCATCTCCACACAAATGAAAAAATTATAAAGATTATTTTATAGTTTTTTTATAACAATACTTTTTTCTTTTCTTTTTTACACACACACACACACACACACACACACACACACACACACACACACACACACACACACACACACACACACACACACACACACACACACACACACACACACACACACACACACACACACACACACACACACGAGGATACTACATCGAGTACCATTACAGTTATTGCTGCACAACATGGGACCAACAAGTGCCATCTGCCACATGGACACGGTCTTCTGCCACAACAATCACAACCAGGAGGCAAAACACGCTGGTGATGTCTGTGCTTGCAGAGCTGTTCTCATCCCCATTCTTCTACTCCTCACACGCCCTCCCAGGGGGAATTCAAGTATATAAACTGTTAAGATTGAATTGATGTGGTGTACATATAGTGTAGGCTTGATGGGACGAATGGCCTCTTGCGTCCAAGTTGCTTGTATATTCCTTCTGCATTCTTTGTGATGATGCATTAAGGTAGGTGTGCCACGTACCATAGCATTAGTTGGTGGACATTAAATATCCCACGGTATATTTCGTGAAGGGTAGTGGCACCACAAATAATTTCCCAATTGCTGCCACTTTCAGCCGAACATCATGAAAGGCCAGCTGGTTCGTGAAATATTTGAGCCATAAACTTTCTGTGGCTAACACAAGAAAGTGTGAGTAATTAGGGCCTCTGTAGTAGTAGCAGCAGTAGCAATAGTAGTAGTAGTAGTAGTAGTGGTAGCATAAGTAGAAGTAGAAGAAGAAGTAGAAGTAGTAGTAGTAGTGGTAGAAGAGGTAGGAGTAGAAGTAGTAGTAGTGGTAGAAGTAGTAGAGGTAGTAGTAGTAGTAGTAGTAGTAGTAGTAGTAGTAGTAGTAGTAGTAGTAGTAATAGTAGAAGTAGTAGTAGCAGTAGTAGTAGTAGTAGAAGAAGTAGAAGTAGAAGTAGTAGTCGTAGTAGTAGTCGTAGTAGTAGTAGTAGTGGAAGTAGAGGTAGTAGTAGTAGTAGTAGCAGTAGTAGTAGTAGTAGTAGAAGAAGTAGAAGTAGAAGAAGTAGAAGTAGAAGTCGTAGTAGTAGTCGTAGTAGTAGTAGTAGTAGTAGTAGTGGAAGTAGAGGTAGTAGTAGTAGTAGTAGAGGTAGTAGTAGTAGTAGTAGTAGTAGTGGAAGTAGAGGTAGTAGTAGTAGAAGTAGTAGTAGTAGTAGTAGTGATTGGATTTTTTGTCCAGGTTGATGGATTTTTAAAAATGGCTTCAGCTAAGTGAAGAGCAGTGTTCATCGTGGAAGAATACAAGAATAATTCTTGAAACAATGAGGGTACTAAATGGGACACGTGCTCCACAATCGATTATAAAACTTTATGAGTTGCCCTTTCTAATAGTAATGATGGCAGTCTCGTAATCATAGGGCTAATGGCAAGAGGTAAGTGCATTGAAAACTGTGCAACTTTTTATTGGACGCCCTGTTTCCCATAACGTTATGAAAATGAAACTTAAGGTACGAGACAATTACAAGAGTCATACAGTTAACTGTGTAACATTATTCACCAAATTAAATATCTGATTAGTGTAATAAACTCCTTTCAAGAGGATAATAAGGTCTCATCAAACTTGTTTAATGTATCCCTCGAAAGTACCCTGAAAACATGAAATACGACACGGCCAAATGTTCAGGTGAATAATCCAGACAGGGCTGTCTGAAACAACAACTGCCACTGGGGTCGTCAAACAACCCACTTCGCAACTACCGAGCAGGAATCCGAGCAAGTTCCGATGTTGTGATCATTGTCATTTAAACCTCTGCAATAACCACCGCTGTTGATCACGTCGAGCACATCATATTCGTGTGTGGGATCCAAGAAGAGCCAGAAATGAATCAATGTGAATAAGAAGAGCACAAGATGAGTGTTCTGAGATGTCAAGCTTTGCATTTAGCAATTGGCTCACCGATGTGGACCGTGCGAGGTGTAAAACAAGTCAAATTTAAGCACGGCCGTGCAATAAACATTCCAGATTTTATGATAGGTTTCAGTGAACAAATAAATACAAGTTACAGCACAACCTACAATACAAAAGAAATACTTCGGTCGAAATAGAAAAGATATCCGAAGGCAAATTCGAACTTATCAGCAGCAAGCAGCACCATGAAAGGAAAATATTTCATACAAATGTTAGGGCGAAGGGTCCAGCACCAAGAGGGCGCAAGAGCTAGGTCGAGGGGGTGAGGGAAGGGGGGGTTTGGGGGCCGGAGTAGGGTGCAGATTGTGCAGCAGAGGTACAATGGTGTGTTTGTGAGACCGTGTGCCTCTGTTGTAACCGGGCACATTCCAGATGGGTGTGGGGAGGGTGGTGAGGGAGTCGAGGGGAAGTGAGAGGGTGAGGGGAGTTCACGCTCAGAACTGCAGGCTCTTACCGTATGCAGACCGAAATATTCAAACAAGACGCTCGGTTGGAAGAACGCTGAAGTGCTTTTTGGAAAAGGGATGATGTGAACATTAGGGGAAGTACCTGCGGCAGTTTACTTCTTCCAGCAACTAAATGAAGGGGTTGAATAAAACAAATATCAAACTGGAGGAAAACATTTTTTTTAAATGCACACCTTTAATTGTGGAGACAGACACCAAATGTACGTAAAGTCCAAAAATCCACAGGTCATGCAACAGGCAAGCAAGCACACGTGGCATTTGTGCGTTTAATTTGTAAACTCCTCTGCTGAGGTTTTTGACCACCCCAGTGCCTGCTAACGCTACTAGCGCTTCAAGGAAAATGGGCCCAAATGCGGCAGCGGCAGCAGCACTTATCCCACCCCCACACCCCAACCCTCCATTAACAACCAGTGACAAAAGACTGGAGCCTGCTGACTGACATGTGAAAAGTTTCAACTACTACTCCTAATTGTTCCTCCTCCCACCATTCTTTACTCAGAATGGCTCCTCTCACTCAAATTCTGAAACCCCCTCTACGCACCACCTCCTCCACGAACACTCCTATACCTTTTCTTCACACTACATCTGCACAACACACACACACAAGTGTCCACACACTTTCTTTCACTGCCATAATCACGACAGACCCTTTGCTTATTTTACCAGGAAAAAAGTTTCTCTATAAAAGTTCATAGTACTGACAAGTGAAAAGCTTTAAAAGCACGTGTATACAAGTACACAGGCCCACACACATATTTCATTCAGATCTCAAAGCTCATGGAATATGTGACAAGCAGAAGTGTGAAGGTTCACTCTGATGGAGAGGCAGCGAAAAAGTGGGCATGATGTTGACAAATGAGCACAATTCGATTAGGGAGGAAAGATAATGGGCAGTCACAGAGGATGACATAAAATGACCATGCCGGTGCCGTACCGCCTTCAAGGACTGGAGTGAACAGCTGGGCAGGACAGACATGGAAAAAAGGATCCACAGTTGGGAAAAGGGAGGAAAATAGGAGTGCAAGTGAGCTGTGAGCTTGGGTCGTGGTAGCTTCACAACCAAGTTAAGTTGATGAACAGGTGTGACTAGTTGAGGGGCGGACGCATGATAGGACAGGCATAACAAGATCAAATGAAAGCTGACAGATGACTAGCTTGTAGACCACAGATCTGCCTACGTTCGGACAAGTGCTGGTACCATGCAGCAGCCTCCTGGTAGGAGACGCTAATGATGCTCAGGGCTTTGGACTCCATTGCAAAGTATGAAAAATAGGATGCAGGGATGCCAGTCCACAGGTGGAAGCAAAACTCCAACACATTGCAATAGTGCGAACAAAAGATGAGTTGGTTGTGAGGAGCTGAATAAGGCTTCGGATATACTTTGTCCAGACAGTGTCGGGCATTTAAAGTTGGGAATGTGAATTATGCAGGAGAGGTGGTGATGTTGAGGCCGAGGAGCTCGAGAACGTTCATTCCAGCATGAGGATGATTACAAAAACATCAAAAACACAAAAGAGGTCTCCATGTTTGCTGGATGATCATTCCAGTTGAACAAAAGGAGGACGATGGAATTACGTGGGTTGAACGACAATCCCAGGTGGGGTAGCAGCTCCTCATCGTTTTTGCCTTTAAAGCTAGGCATGACTGACGCAGCTGTGACCCGTCAATGGATTGTGGAACGATGCAGCATAAGTTAGGGTCACAATTAAAGGTGGCAAATTAAAACTTTGCAATGTGTGTTTGGTTGACCTTCATATCCAATGAAGGCCATTCACATGAAACATGTGAAGCACCTGGTCAGTTATTTGCAGAGCAGAAGCTGCTGCTCAGACCGCAGCCTCACTCTGAGATAGCAAGCAGTGTAAACTAGTGGTAAGGAGTGTCCATGAAGACCAGATGACTTGCTACCCACAATCCACGCAGGAAGTGGAATTTTGCCAGGGTGTCGGTGATAGCTCGCCTACTTTTTGTGAAGGACAGTGCGGGATATTGAATGTCCACTGACTAATGCGACCGGCCGGGATGCCCAGTTTAACGTAGATCCGAGGGACGGCACACACATTGATGAATCACCCTGCCTGTGAAACACCGGGATGGCAGTTTATAACTGGGCTGAGATTCAAATGCAGGCTAGACAGTTTAGAGGCGAGTGTGCGTACCTCCACGCCAAAATGTGAAAGGAGTAGTCATGGACCTGAAAAGCTTGCCACGGATGTCCGTCCATACACTTCCATGCAGAGAGCCAGAGAAATGTCTCGAACATTTTCCCGAGTGGAGGTCAATGTATGCGATGTTATTAGAAAGAGCCATGCTTTTGCCTCCGACACCTTTTGAAAAGAGAAAATCATTTTGATAGACCCAAATACATAGTTCGTCATTACCTCCACCACCAAAGGTGGACGGAGGGTTTGTTTTCACCCCTGTTTGTCTGTCTGTCTGTCTGTGAGCAGGATATCTTACAAAGTAGTGTACGGACTTGGATAAAACCTGGTGGACAGGTTGGGTGTGACAAGAACAAATTGATTCAATTTTGGTGAAGATCCCGATAGAGATCCAGACAGTAGAATATTTTAAGGTGATTTTTCACCATTGAGAGACAGGGCCCAAAAAGACATAGAGCATGGTATCTCAAGAACAAGCCAATGATATTTTGGTTGAGGTCCGGATACAGATCCGGCCTATCAGTGGGCCACAAAACATTAAATGTTCAGGCTGGCAGAGGTGCCGTTCTAGGTTCTTTATCCTCTTTGCTGTTATTAGTCCCCTACCGGTGTACACCGGAGAGGACTATAGGTTTGCACGCCGTCTGTCAGTCCGTCAGTCCGTCAGTCAGTCCGTCAGTCAGTCCGTCAGTCAGTCCGTCAGTCAGTCCGTCAGTCAATCCGTCAGCCCATCCGTCAGTCCATCCGTCAGTCAGTCAGTCCGTCAGTCCGTCAGTCCGTCAGTCCGTCAGTCCGTCAGTCCGTCAGTCAGTCAGTCAGTCCGTCAGTCAGTCAGTCAGTCCGTCACGCAAAGAACAGTTTTCCGGACTTTTTTTCTAAACGCTTAATGCTAATGATTTCAAACTTGGCACATGGGAGTAGTGTATATATGTTGCTTCTGGGACACTCTCATTTTCCCATTGACTTACATGTTAATTTTTCCCCTCCCTCATTGCCCCTAAACACCTCTATTTCTCTCACCCTGTTCTTTACGAACCTTCTAACCTTTTGACATGTTATCCTTATTCATTAGACCACTTAAACAATGGTCCTTCTGTGTGAACCTGTGATCCTTCTGACCTTATGGACCTTTTAACCTTTTACTCTTAATATCATCTGGTGAATCATCTTTGACCCACTCAAACAACGACCCTACAAATATTTGTTTATGTGTGGGAAATAATTTAATTCTCCTACAACTCTCCTCACCGTCTAATACATTAACAAAAAATATGTTTGAGTTTGGTTCTTTATTAAGATATTTTAACTGAGCTAAGATAAAATGGTAAACCTCCCTCAATGTTCTTGTTTGAGCGCCTCCAGTGCCACACACTTTTTGGTAGGCTCTGCCCACCTTTTGTTAAGCTCCGTCCACTTTTTGGTAAACCCCGCCCACTTTTGGTAAGCCACGCCCACCTTTTACTAAGCCCCGCCCACTTTTTGTTAGGCCACGCCCACTTTTTGCTATGTCCCGCCCACTTTTGCTACGCTCCGCCCACTTTTGCTAAGTCCCACCCACTTTATAAACTCTTCAGCATTGTATCATTTCCAGGTAATACATTACATCATTTTCAGGGAATTTCCATCACATCATTTCCAGTTAAGACACGCCCAGGGAATTTCCACAGGAAATGACACACACCCAGCCCTTCTTATAAAAGGCACCGACCACACAGGCTTTTTCAAACACGCTTTCTGCTTCACTTGAGAATGGACTCCTATGCCGAAATGGAATGGGATAACTTTGCTATTCCTTGGAGTCCTACTACCTGTGTAGAACTCAACCTTCAGATTGATGAACTGGACTCGAACCTCTTATCAATGGAGGTAAGTTTGTTTATTTATTTATTTATTTATTTAATTTTTTTTTTTTTTTTTTTTTTTAGATGAGACTCATGTAAGAGTTAACAAAGTTTATTTTAATATTCATAGAGCTTGATTTATACAAATAAAAATATTGTATTAAATTAATACATTGTTATTTTCTTTCACAGGAAATTGTATCTGAGATACGAAATGAAAATTCTGCTTTTAACACAACTTGGGATGAAGTTATTTTTTTGTTTGAAGACATTTTGAACAACCAAGACCCCCAGAACGAGTTCTACCTTGATGACCCAGCCAAAGAGTTATACCTTGGAGATCCACAAAATCCTGAAAAAGAGTTTTACCATGATGATACTTGTTGTGAGTTATCAAAACAAAACCCACTGAACAAGTTCTACCTTGATGAGCCAGAATACAAGTCATACATTGGAGACCCACAAATTTCTGAAAATTGGGAAAGGGGAGTTCTCCCTGATGGTCCGCAGTTATACTATGTGAGACACATCATAGAAACCCTAAAAAATTGTGAAATGGGAATTCTCCCTGATGGTCCGCAGTTATACTATGTGAGACACATCATAGAAACCCTAAAAAATTGGGAAACGGGAATTCTCCCTGATGGTCCGCAGTTATACTATGTGAGACACATCATAGAAACCCTAAAAAATTGGGCAAGGAGAGTTCTCCCTGATGGTCCGCAGTTATACTATGTGAGACACATCATAGAAACCCTAAAAAATTGGGAAAGGGAAGTTTTCCCTGATGGTCCGCAGTTATACTATGTGAGACTTATCACGGAAACCCCAAATATTTCTGAAAATTGTGGTTCTACCTTGGGGACTTGGAAAGATGGTTATATTTTTGGAGACTCGGAATGGGGGTTTTGTTTTGATGACTCGGAATGTGATACCTATCTTGGAGGCTCAACAGGAATGTGGTTATACCTTGGGAACTTGGAAAGTTGGTTTTATTTTGGAGACTCTACCTGTGGGGTCCATCTTGGAGACTCTTTGGATTCTAAAGCAATGAACAATGTTCTTTGTTTAATGACGCTTGATTTAAGCAATATCAAGAAAGTTCGAGGAAGAAAATGCTGGAAAATTCTTTCTTCCCATTTCTACTTCTTCAAACTTGAAAGCCTTGAAAGACAGAATTGGAAGAAGAGGAAAAAAAAAAAAAAGAAATACATATTTTTTAAAAAGAAGAAAAAAAAGATTATGTTAGGGTTTGGGTGGGATTTTGAATGTGAGGGTTAGGGATGGGGTTGGGTTAGGGATGGGGTTGGGTTAGGGTTGGGATTTTGAATGTGAGGGTTGGGGTTGGGTTAGGGATGGGATTGGGTTAGGGTTGGGATTTTGAATGTGAGGGTTAGGGATGGGTTGGGGTTGGGTTAGGGATGGGGTTGGGTTAGGGTTGGGATTTTGAATGTGAGGGTTAGGGATGGGGTTGGGTTAGGGATGGGGTTGGGTTAGGGATGGGGTTGGGTTAGGGATGGGGTTGGGTTAGGGATTGGGTTGGGTTAGGGATGGGGTTGGGTTAGGAATGGGTTGGGTTAGGGATGGGGTTGGGTTAGGGATGGGTTTGGGTTAGGGATGGGTTTGGGCTAGGGATGGGTTTGGGTTAGGGATGGGGTTGGGTTAGGGTTTGTATATTATTATGACTCACTCACACATACACAAAAGTTAAGCCCCAACTGGAAAGTTGAGGGATTCTGTGTTTTGGGTTCACAGATTTAAAAACGTATCCCCATTATACACACACAAAAGTTAAGCCCCAACTGAAAAGTTGTGGGATTCTGTGTTTGGGGTTCACAGATTTAAAAACGTATCCCCATTATACACACTCAAAAGTTAAGCCCCAACTGAAAAGTTGTGGGATTCTGTGTTTGGGGTTCACAGATTTAAAAACGTATCCCCATTATACACACACAAAAGTCAAGCCCCAACTGAAAAGTTGTGGGATTCTGTGTTTGGGGTTCACAGATTTAAAAACGTATCCCCATTATACACACACAAAAGTTAAGCCCCAACTAAAAAGTTGTGGGATTCTGTGTTTGGGGTTCACAGATTTAAAAACGTATCCCCATTACATTTTATTTATTTATTTATTATTTTCAAGGGTATTATCTGCTTACTTGTGTTTTTTGTAATTCTTGTGAGTAAAATGAACCCAAGATTTCTTCTCCATTTAAATCATATAATTTGTAGGTCCAAGGGACTGTATCCATTACATCAACGATTTTAAATAATTCATTAGTCCATCTCTTTGTATAACCTTTCTCAAAATGGCTTTTCCATTTGTATATTCTTACAATATCACCAACTTTAAACTTGGGCTTTCTCAAATTAATCTCCTTTTCATATTCTAATTTTGTAAATGTTTCTGATGGTTTTGATTTTGTTGATGAATGAACTGTATTATTGTAATTATCTACAATATCCTGAATTAAATACACCCATTTTTGAGAACTGAGTTGTGTGAATTTTTTATATAATTTCTCTTTTAAAGTACGATTAAAACGCTCAATAACAACTGCCTTTCCTTCATTAAAGGTGCTGTATAATTTAATACCCTTCCCCTTAAGAAATTTCATGAATATTTTGTTATAGAACTCTGTCCCCTCATCAGTCCATAACTTCTTTGGTTTCCTTTTATCCCGATCAAATATTCGCTTAAAGGCTAACATTAAAGTATCACCCCTTTTATTTTTTAAAGGGACAACCCAGGCAAATCTACTCCTCAAATCAATAACGGTTAAAGCATACCTGTATCCCCTGTCATTATTCAATTCAATTAAATCAGCGGACCATATGTGGTCGGTGTATTTAGAATAAACCTTCCTTCTTTTAAACTTTGTGATTATAGGTTTGTGTAATTCTTCAGCCAAAAGCTCCTCAGTCTTGATGACATCATTAGAGCCTAATAGTTTTTTGAGGAATAACCAAGACCAAGTTTCAATTTAGCATTTATCAAATTTCTCACAATAAACCTATCAACTTTCTCTCTCAACGTTGGATTTTGTATCAAAGACAAATTATACAACATTTCGCTGTCGGCTTTATGTTTTTCAGTCAACGTAGTGGTATCCCCATAAGCAATATCATGCTTCATACACACTTCATCAACCCTATTTGTAGGTTTAGACCAAGGTTTAGGATTGTTAGCCTCATCTAATCTTTTATCCAAGTTTGTTCCTGGACCACAGAAAGAATACCCTGGAAGGTGTAATTCCCCTGGAATTCCAGTTGTTGTAAATTTACTTCCTGACAGAAACTTTTGTATGTCTCCTCCTCTTTTAGGAGAGATGAATTGGCACTTTTTAGAGCCACACACTTGACATATTCCTTTTTGACAAACTCTACTATTTTTAGCTTTAACATAAGAGATATTTTTAGATTTAGTTTTCTTTTTACATTTGAGACAATAACTCATATTTATTTATCAGAAAAATTCCGACAGAGTATCAAAACCTTTTTGGTTTTCAACATATACATTTCAATCTTGATTTTTAAAACATAAAGAATCCTAAGGAATGCCTTCACTCTCTCCTCCATTTATTTACAAATAAAACTAACTAAAGTCAATTACACCGACATCATCAACCACATAATCTTTTCCTTCTTCTTCTTCTTTATCCCCACTTTCTCATTTAAATCTCCTCCCTGAAACTGAAGACATTGACGTCGTTATTCTTGAAAATAATATTTTCATTAGACTTCTCATTTCTTTATTTTCCTCCTCAGTGCGTTGAGTTTGATTTATTTGCTGTAATACCTTCAATCTTTTATTAATCTCACTGATTTCCATCTTTTTATATTTTTCCTCCCTCTCTCTTTGCTCCCTCTCCTCCTTCTCTCTTTTCTCCCTTTCCTCCTTCTCTCTTTTCTCCCTTTCCTCCCTCTCCTCCTCCTTTTTCTCCCTTTCCTCCTTCTCCTTTTTCTCTCTTTTCTCCCTTTCCTCCCTCTCCTCCTCCTTTTTCTCCCTTTCCTCCTTCTCCTTTTTCTCTCTTTCCTCCTTCTCTTCTTTAACTCCTTCCTCATTTATCTTAGCAATTTTTGATATCAATATTTTCACAGCATTCATTCTTTCTTTATTTTCCTCTTCGGTGAGTTGAGATTTATCTTCTTGCTGTAATACATCCACTCTTTTTTGAATCGCTCTGATTTCCATCTCCCTCTCCCCCCTCTCTCTTTGTTCCCTCTCCTCCTTCTCTCTTTTCTCTCTTTTCTCCTTCTCTTCTTCAACTCCTTCCTCATCCCTTGCTACCCTTGAGTTTAAACCCCAAAGAATATTATACATATACTCATCTGGATTTTGAGATATTCTTGTATCTATAATTATTTTTCTCATAATAGGATACCAATAAGATTTGTTGACGATTTCTAAAAGAGTTTTATATTTCATAACTTTGAGAAGTTCATTTTTATTTAATATTTTAAACAAGTCTCTATTTGTGGGTTTAACAATATCAGTATAAGGCCAGTTTTTTATGACAAAATTCCCATGTATATGCTCCAAATCATAAGGTATGTAATACCGAGCACCCTTTTCTTGTAGGTATCCTTGAATACAAAAATTATAATTCTCTTGTAGTCTTCTTCCTGCCATTTATGTATCAGAAATATATGTGAGATTAATATTATGACAGGTAATACCACCCCATCTTCCCACTACCAAATCGGTTTGTATTCCTCGGCTTTCTATCCTTATCTCATTACCTTCCTTCTTTGTCATGCGAACCATCGCTATACTATCATATATTTTTATTTTCTTAAAATCACGTATTTGTTGTTTACTAATTGTACTTCCACATAAATCCTTATCTTCACCAAGTGGATAATATTCTTCTTTACGAGACTGATTTAAATCATGTAGGTCTTCTATGTTTATTGAAAAAGACCAATTATACCCTAAATCAGGCATATCATACCCCCATTTATTAATTCGCATATTAACTAAATGTCCTTCTTTATAAAATTTAATTGTAAGCAGGTAGTTAAATTCAATGAGGAAAGGTGTATGGTCAGTATAACCAGGTGTTGTGGTTGTAAATTTTACTTGTTTCACAAAACGTGCTGTTTTCTTTAAAGATATATATTGTGATAAATCACTGAATCTAATCAAGTCATTCGCATCTGTAGGGTTTGGATAATTGATTAATTTATAAGTATTCTTCATATTAATATTTTTACTTACACTATATTTTTGTCGTTCAGCCTGTGCCTTTGTATAATAATTTGATAAATCAATATCCTGAGAGGATTTTCCAAAGATAGAACCATCTTTTCCAACATAGGTCATTTATATTAGATAAAAAATGATATCATAAAAATTTTCATTATTGTTGAGTTGAAATAATACATATAAACATAATTGGCCACAACATTTAGAATTAATTTCTTGAACTTGGAATGTTTGATAAACACCATTCTGTAAGAATTGTATTACTTCAACAGGTGGTGGCATACCATAACTATCAAAATAATATTTATCCTGACTATTATGAATACAAACCCAATGAGAACCATTCTGTGTGTCTAAATTCATAATAATATTCTTTGTATTCTTATTTATATGTATTAATTCATCTCTCATACAAATAACCACATTATCAATTTTTAGTGTTTTACAATACTTAGCTAGTTCTATATTTGACGTTGTATTCTTTCCAAATTGTTTAAACCATTTATCCATTTATTTATGAGAAAGATACAATCCATTACCCCGTTTAGTTAGTTTAACACCCGCTTGAGCGATAGAGGAAAGCATATCTCCAACCAACAATCTAGCTTTATCAGGTAGACTTTCAAGTTTTTGAGCAAAATCTACAATTACACCACTTCCACTAATTTGTTTCTCCAACTCCTTGTTATGTCTTTCCAATTCTTTTTGAGCTTTTAGTTGTGCCTTCCTTTCGTTAGCAGTTTTTACCGCTGCTGAAATACCACCAGTCAATGCTCCCGCCGCACTTAAACCAGCAAATAAAGGAATTAGAAACGGGAGAAATCCTCCTCTTGACTCATCTATTGAATATTTCTTTAACATAGGTTTCGTCATTTTAATTTTAAGTGATCCAACATCATTTAGTGTTTTTACTTGTGTGTGTGTGAGTAAAACATCAATTCTTACAGCTCCTTTTCTTTGAATTGTATTAACATTAATAATACAAGGCTTTTGATTTTGAATACAAGATGTTAATTTATTAAGATTGATTTGATTAACATATACCCCAACCATTTATTTATGAGAAAAAACCTATGTGATATTAATCATAACACCATTATCTGTATTAATCTGTAATTCTGTTTCCTCCAAAAGCAAACAATATGCATTAACCTCTTCACTCTCCCCTCTTTCAATGTATAGAGAAGTATCCACTCGATTAGACTTTATAGTTTCCTTTTGAGAACTCAGGTCAATTGCGTAGATTGTATATAAACCTTTAAATGCAACCATATCCAAAATAGGATCATTATTACCATTACTTTCACACACTTTTTGGTAGGACTTGTAGGCTTCCGCATAATCATTTTTTTCCCAATCAATTTCCAATCTATCTCGCGGATAAAATGTGCCATCAAGAGAAACCCGAAGTTGTTTCACCTTAGCATTATCACTCAGCGCATTATTCTTATTAGTACCCTCCTCTCCATCTGGTTTTTTAAAAATGAGCCATAGGTATCGTGGCTTTCCTTCAAGAACACCCAAATTCCAAGTGTAGGTAGTGTGTTCCAGTTTAACGTGTTGACATCTTCTTTTAAGGTATGATACATTTAGCGGTTTCTTTGAGTTAAGTCTTCTATTTAACATCTCCTCCGTTTTAAGATTAGGAGTATATTCATTGATATACCAACACAAATCATTAATAACAAATTTATTATTGTCGCCAAAAGCATTTTCAGCCCCAAAAAGCAATCTATTTACATTATCATTCCTTTGTAGTTGAAATCTAATTTTAAGACCATACAAAACTTTATCATAATCACAAAATCCAAATATACCTTTAAGAGGTACTGCTACGGTAAAACTATTCTCAGCTTTTGCGTCATCATTATACATTGACTTCCTTTGACTATAACCAGGGTCTGTGTTTGTTCCCGTTGACATATCAGGAATAAAGCCTTCAACAGCTCCCTTACCCATTCTATCACCAAACGAATATAGTGTAAATTTCATCATTTCAGATGTAGCAGAGACATAATCAACCGCTTCAACCTCTTGTGTTCCAATATACAGGCGAACACTGTCAAACATTTTCCAGAAGAAATCATTTACGAGTGTAGCATTAGTATTATTCGCAGCCTTAGTGAATTTAAATTTACACAGCAAGAAACTATCAGCTATATTCAAGTAAGTTTGTTGATTATTTATTTCAAAACTTTTTGTTCCGTTTGAATTCCAGTCGGTTCCTGTAATAGCATTTACCTTAAAATAGTCTTCCTTTTTAGTAGAGTTTGAAATGATAATCGTATCATCCAAATCATAGATACTATCAATCGCTTCCATACTTGTATTTATATAGTATTAAAATTGTTGAAACCCTGACCCAAGTATTTTAATGATTTTTTGTCGTTCTTGTGAAGATAGTTGAGTTTTACCTTTTTTAATTTCTTTGATTGCTTGTAATTTATGGGACTCCTTTTGAGCATCTTTTATACTCTTTACAACACCTGCTACATTTCCCATGAGAGAAGCAGTTGAACCAATTAGGTCTTTATGTTTAAGAATGGTTGAACCAATACCCATTAGAGTATCAATTATCCCATCTCCTTTATTTCGAAATTGATGACCCACACCCCGTTGTCTCTTAGGTTTATAGTATCCTTTACCCACATACCTTGTATAGTCTGGTGAAAGGAACATGCCCTCCCCTGTAATTATTTTATATTTTCCCAACTCGTGTTTTCTTACAATAACCATTATTTATTTATTGAAAAACTTCACGTAGGTGAATTCTGATGGATATAATTTCATCATTAAAGGATATCATACGATTATCTTGGTCGGTTATCCTAAAATTTACTCTGTATATGGTTTTTCCTGACACAGGTAAATAGACAAGATTTTTTGGTTCCATATTAAATTTATAACCAATCGGGGTTGAGTATGCACTGAATGAAAATATTGTATTTGTTCTTATTCCATCGTTATAAGCACCATCAATCAAATCACAATGAATTAATACTGAATTTATACCGGAGGATATTTGGATAACATTATCACTGTAAAACGTCCCGTTATTTTCAATCTTTTTTGAAGAGAAACCCAATAGCTCTCTAAACGAATTTTCAATCGTGAAATCAACTTTATAATTATTTTTAAGTTTAATAGTTGATTTTGAAGTGTGTTTTTGAATATCTATTACAATATTTTTTGGTTCATCACCTTTTTCTTTCATAAGGCGAGAGACTTCTGAAGATATTTGAGAAATCTCGTAAGCTCCAGGTGAAACGGTTATAGTTTTATATCCACTTCCTGGATTATAACTAAACTTGTTGTTTTTCTCTGTGATATTAAACAAGGTATTATAAGTTTCCATTGACAATAAAGATGCCTCATATGAGGTAAGGGGGTCAAGTTGTAGTGGGTAAGGGAATGAAGCTGTGTAATCGCTCGTTGTGAAATTAAAACTAAGAATTGTGCTTCTCATCTTATTTAATATCTAATAAAATATCTTTGTATTGACATTTATTAATTATTTTCATATTCATCAACTGATCTAAAATGGCTGAGGATTCATCTATCTATAATTCCAGCAATCTCTGTGTGTCTGTCTGTGTGTCTGTGTGTCTGTGTGTTTGTCTGTGACCGCTGTTTCTCGACAACCACGGGTCCGATATACTTGAAACTTGCCAGGTATATTGCTGGGGACCCGAGGATGTGCCTTTTCAAGGTTTGTAATTAATCGGACAAGTACCTACCGAGATATGTCCAAAAAACGCTTCAACCAATCAGAGAGCAGCGAGCTATCACGTGTGCCGAACCGTTAATGCAATGCAAGCGTTAATGCGTTAATGCAAGGCTTTTCTTTTTTTCCCTCTTCTCTTTCTACTTTTCCTTGCGATTAAATTGCAAACAGCCAAAATACGTTGGCGCTAATTGAATAATTGGCCATTAACACTAAAATAATCGTAACTGCGATATGCCAACTTCCGGACAGTGCAGCCTTCCATGTTGTTGTTGTTTGCAGCAGCTGTTTGCAGCAAGGCAAGGCTTTTCTTTTTTCCCCTCTTTTCAAACTGCGATTAAATTAAAACGATTCATCCTAACTGCGATTTGCGAACTTCCGGACAGTGACGACTTATCTTCCGGCAGCCAATCACAGAACGCTCTGTTGCGTAGGCGTGGCCGATGTGAGACGAGCGGAGCTGAGCGCGTTACGAGCTGACCGCCATTACGGTACGTAATTCGATTTCTTATGCGCATTATTTCTCCCAATTCAGTCAGAGCGAAGGGCGGAAGCGAAGAGCGTTGCTTTTTTTGTTTACGGGCGTACGGGCGGGGTAGAGCGTACGGGTAGCGTTTTTTTTTTTTTTTGGCCACGGAACGGGCACCCACGTACGGGCAATGCCCTAGTTAAAACAATTGTTGTTTCCAGCCTTCTTACTACCTAACAACAATAATAGCCTATTAACTAATTGTGATGGGTCATTTGGAAGAAAACTAACACCCGAACCAAGCTTACTTAAAGCATCAATAATATGTTTCTCCTTCTCATTCTTCTTACTTTTACCAGCAACAGAAACTCCATAATCAAGTGCATTTAACAACTCAATATATACCCTATCTTCCTCTCTTTCCATATCAAGTGGTTCCTCAAAATATTTTGAACCGCTGAATCCGGGGTTTGTTAGAAGAAACATTAATCTTGGAGTTAATTTAACATTTGGTTGAGTAGAACTCAAGAACATCAATTCATCATTAAATATCAATACCTTTTCTTCCACAAGATGAAACACTGCTGGTTCTTCTGTTGGAATGAGACCTGCTCTGGTTTTTGAACCCGCCGAATATTCATTGTTTTGAAGAGCTTCCACAACATAATTAGGGGGTTGATTTACCTGCTCAAGTTTCCGAAATAATCCCTCGTCATCATATTCTAATTCACCAAGTTCTTGTTTTGTTATCTGACTAAAATCTTTGAGCATTTGAAGTTTTTTCGGAGTAAATTCTACCGTGGGAACTGTAGGTGATTGTTGAGTTTTCAAAAGTGGTTTAAAGAATTTCTCTTGTTTTCTTTCAAAGGCTTCTTCACCAGTTAGTTTCTGTCTCCGTTTCTTCTTTATCTCTTCCTGTTGTTTAACAACTTTTGAAACTAATTGTTGATGTTCCTTAAACTTTCTTTCTCTTTCTTCGGTATTCATTTTCTGTATTTATTTATTGAAAAATATCATTTAATGAATTGTAAAGGTCAATGGGAAAATTTTCCTTTTCTTCATCATTATAGTAAATGTGTTGAAATAAATCTTTTTCTTTAAATATTTCATCAAATTCTTTATTGGTATTAATACGAGTTGTTATTTCTTCTTCACTAATACTTGTATCTCTGCTTTTCATACGTTTGCGTTGAATCTCCTCATCGATATCAAAACCGAATGATAAAATCTTAACTCCATCACCACACAATTGTTTAATAATTTGTCTCATTCCTTCAGGATTAGTTTCTAAAATCCCAAGACCATTAGATTTTACTTTATTTAACTCACTCTTACAATGTGAATATTTTGTAGAACCAAGAGAGACCTCCTCAAATATTTGACCTTCGTTCCTCAATCGCATATGTTCCTCCATTGAAATGTAGTAATAATCTTTCCCTTCTACTTCTCCTGGTCGCTTTGCTCTGGTTGTAGTACTCACAAAACGAATCATAGGGTGTTTTTTAAAAAAACTTACAATCTTTTCATTTTTACTATTCAAGAGTTTAGATTTATGAAAGTTCTTTCCAGAAGCAGATTTACCCACAAGGTTAATAATAATTGTTGTCATTTATATATGTAATTATGTTTAAAATAAAAATACATCCTTTAATATCTCATCTTGTTTCACAACAATATATTTATATTTTCCAATCGTGTGTTTCATATAATTTTCAAATTCTTTTTTACTACATAACGTAGAGCAATTATCTCTCCAAAAATTATTTACATCTATTGAATTTAACTTAAATAAAATAAAAGTATTGGCATTGTTTCTTATTGAGCGTCGAGGGAGTTGAAAATATGACTGACTAAGATAAATACAATTACAAGAAGAATGTCTCCCTCTTGTATAGTAGCTGTCCATTACTGTTTGGTTTCTCTCATTAACACAATCATCAAAGATGACGAGGTTCTTTTTTGATTTATCTAAATCTTGAGGTGAAGGTATATCATCCGTATTATCACTGAGAATACAAGTTATGGGTTTTGGTTTCGATTTTGATTTCTGTGTATCACAAAATAATTGTATTATATCTTCAATATTATAATCATTTAGTTTGTTTTGAAGTTTAAATAAACCGATAATGTCTTCCTTTTTAAGACCTGCATTAAAACCCTGTGAGAGTAGTTGATACTCGGGTTGAAAACTAGACTTTGTAAAAATTATTAAATTATCATAATCTAAAAAATTAGGACCAAGGAGCATCTTTAAAAGTAAACAGGTTTTTCCACATCCGCTTGAACCAACTATTAGACATCTCAATGAATTTGGAATGTTTTTATGGTTATTAAATTTTATCTTATTTTCCCAAACGGGTAAAAAATCATTCATTTATATATTTGGAAAACAAGTCATCTAACTTTTTTTGAGCTATTTTAGAAACTCTATATTTTATCCTGAGTTCGGGTTTAATTTCAAAATAATTCATTATTTTATTTATATAGTATCTTGTATTAACATTTCCATTAAAATTATTTTGAATAATAAATATCATTAAACCCTTATACATTTCCTCAATACAAATAGTCTCTTCCCTTGAAAGAAATGGTGTATTATCATCACAATACTTAACATTCATCTCTCTTATTAATCTTGTAAAGTAATTCATTTTTGGTTCTAATTTAAAAGAGTTATATATTTTTTTATATTTTTTATTATCATTAATTAAAATTAAATCACAGAAAATACATTGTTTATATGAACCCTCATTATTAAGCCCTATTCTATCACAAGCCGGACAATTCTCTAATTTATCATATGGAGAGTCTGGAAATTCTAAATATCCTTCAGAACTTATCATATTTATGTGGTAAATTTTTGCTTAAACTAAACGCAAGTTTATTCATTAATAAATACAATGTTTCAAAGCACAAAAGACAAATTTCAATCAATCTCTACTTCGGTGGAAGATATAGAAAAATATGTCAAAGATGTTAAATTGAACAAAGATAAATATGGAAATTTTTGGGTAAAACCAGTTATGGAAAATAACATGAGCCCCTCTATTTCATTTAAAGGAAGAGCTCTAACTATACCTGGAAAGACATCCATTAAAGTAAATCTAACAAAAGTTTCTCCTCTACTCCTGGCAATTTATTCAAAGCTTGAAAAAGTGATTGACCACGATACTTTGAAAAAGAATGATAAGACCATTAATAATTCTAGAGGAGACATTTGTATTTTCTTTAATAATCCAAAGGGTGTAGATCTAAGTAAAATGAATGATGTTAATATTTCTGGTGAAATGTCATTTCGCTCTATGATAGTTAGAGATTATTTAAAGATAACTTTTGATATAAAAATTGTAGAGATTGAATCTGTTAATGAAAGAAAGTATATAGATATTGATGGGAATATTTTTCTTGCTAATTAAATATGAGTCAATACAGCAGTGAAGATTTTACTATTTCATTGAACTCAGACGATAGTGATGATAGTATTTCATTGAACTTGGACGATGGTGATGATAGTATTTCATTGAACACAGATGATAGTTATGATACTAATAGTTTGTGCTCAAATGATAGTTATGAGAGTAGCTTTATTGATGACTCTGAGTATGATTCTGAGTATTCATGTGATAGTTATGACTTAGATGATTCTGAGTGAAAAAGTGTTTTAGTTTAAGCACAGCGATATATATAAAACGGAGCTGTAAAGCTCAAAAGTGTTTTATTTTAAGCACAGTGATATATATAAAACACCACGTTTTCTCACGCTATAAATATGGTTTATTGTGATACTTGCGAGAAGGAAGTAAAATATTATAAACAACATATTCTCACCGCAAAACATACATACAACATTTTAAACAAACTTTCCCCTCTTCCACCTGAAACAAAACACTGTTCTACATGTAATAAAAATATCCTCAAGAAAGGCTTCAAAATACATCTTAAAACAAATCTACATTTATCAAATTTTATCACAACTAAAAACTCTGATGGAGCATTCAAAGGACATATTAAAATAAGAGTCTTTAACTTCAAACCTCCTGAACCAGAGTCTATAGTTGATGCTGTAGAAATAGTTAAACCTGCTGTTCAAACGTTGATTGAAAAAACACTAAAGGAAATGAAACCACTTAAATTTTATATGGGAGTAAAATTAGAAATGACAAAGGATGAAGGAGTTATAGATGCACCATACATGAGAACTGAGCCACACTTTATATCTTCATATCAAGATTTTAAAACATCAGGAGTCTATGATGAACTTATTAAACAAGAGCAAGATGTGGATAATTCAATCGTAGGAAGTGGATTCAATATAGGAAAAATTATTTACATAGACATTCATATTCTTAAATCAGATCCTCTAAAAGCTTCTTCTTACATTGATTTACCCAGTGTTATCAAAAATAGAAAAGCAGTTATCAATATCAAAAATAAAGACAATAAATGTTTTCTCTGGTCTATTTTAGCACACTTACATCCTCCACATTTTCATGATGAAAGAGTATCTCATTATAAAAAATATGAGAATACATTAAATACGAAACATCTAAAGTTTCCGATGACTTTAAATGATATTCCTAAATTTGAAAAGATGAATAATTTATCAGTTAATGTTTATGGTCTAACAGAAACAAACAACATTCAGGTTTTAAAGCTTTCTGACAGTTGTAAACAAACTCATATTAATCTTCTATATTTTAATTCAGACGAAAATTCACATTATACATACATCAAAGATATTACAAAATTAATAAAACCACAAGTATGTAAAAGAACAAATAAAATATATATTTGTATGCGTTGTCTTAACTTCTTCCATACACAAGAAAGATTAGATAAACATTCAAATTATTGTGGTGAACATAAATCAACGGTAATCAACATGCCTAAAAAAGACTCAAAGATCACATTCAAAGATGAAAAGAAAACAATAAAACATCCATTTGTTATATATGCTGATTTTGAAAGTATTTTAGAAAAAATTGATACTGCTTCTCCAGATCCAAAAGAATCATACACAAATAAATATCAAAAACATACTCCTTGTGGTTTTTGTTATTATATCAAATCATCCGTTGGTGATAAATATAACAAGTTAGAGATGTATAGAGGCTCAAATACCCCAGAGGAGTTTGTGAAACGACTAGAAAAAGACTGTGTTCGATTAACCAAGATAATGAGAGAAACCAATAAACCAATGTCCTTAACAAGTAAAGAAAAAAGGGAATTTATAAAAAACAATGTCTGTCATATTTGTGAGGAGAAAATTGGTAAAGGTCTAAAGGTTAGAGACCATTGTCATCTCACTGGTAAATATAGAGGTCCGGCTCATCAAAGTTGTAATATTAATTATCAACTCCCCTCTTTCATTCCTGTCTTTCTTCATAACAACGCTCATTATGATACACATCTATTTATCAAGGAACTCTCAAAGACTTCTGGAAGTATCTCAGCAATTCCAAACACGGATCAGAAATACATTTCATTCACAAAAACAATTCACACATCTCCTATTACTCATATCAGATTTCTTGATACATTTAAATTCATGGCAAGTCCATTGGCTAACTTGGTTCAAAATCTAAAAGAGTTTCCATGTCTTTCAGAGTATTTTTTAGATAAAGATTTTCTAACACAAAAGGGAATTTACCCCTATGACTATATGGACTCATTTGAGAGATTCAATGAAACACAACTTCCTTTAAAAGAAAATTTCTATAACAAATTAAATAATAGTCATATATCTGATAAAGATTATGTACACGCACAAAATGTTTGGAAAAAATATAACATTAAGAATCTTGGTGAGTATCACGATTTGTACCTCAAAACTGATGTGCTTTTGTTGGCCGATGTATTTGAAGCCTTTAGATCTGTTTGTCGCACTGGATATGGATTGGATCCTGCTCACTACTACACAGCACCTGGATTGGCCTGGAGTGCGATGTTGAAAATGACAAAACAAGATTTGGATTTGATAACCGATGTTGATATGCTTTTGATGATTGAAAAGGCAAAAAGAGGTGGAATTTCACAAGTCTGCTCGAGTAGATACGCAAAAGCAAATAACAAATATCTTCCAAATTATGATCCAACGAAAGAGAGTTCTTACTTGATGTACTATGACGCGAACAACCTGTATGGCTGGGCAATGTCTCAGGCTCTTCCTTATGGAAAACTTAGATGGGTAAAGGAAAAAGACTACAAAAACGTTTTACAAGATGTATGTATCTCTACACAAAAAGAATTGGATGAAGAAAAAGTTGGTTATTATTTTGAAATTGATTTAAAATATCCAGAGGAACTCCATAACCTACACAAAGATCTCCCATTTGCTTGTGAGAAAGAAAGTCCAAAGAAAGAATGGTTGAGTGATTATCAACGATCGTTTGATATAGGTGAATCAACAGAAAAATTACTTACTACATTATATAACAAGAAAAATTATGTTCTACACCAAAGAAATTTGCGACAATATTTATCAAAAGGTCTAAGAGTAGAGAAGATCCATAGGGTTCTAAAGTTCAAACAAAGTCATTGGTTAAAGGGGTACATTGATTTTAATACACAAAGAAGAACAGAGTCAAAAACAGATTTTGAGAAAGACTTTTATAAATTGATGAATAATGCGGTCTTTGGTAAGACTATGGAGAATGTGAGGAAAAGACAAAATATCAGACTATCAACATCTTGGGAACAAGCATCAAAATTAATTAATAGACCGAGTTTTACTCGAGCTGAGGTCTTTACTGAGAACTTTTGTGCGATCCATTTGATTAAAGAGAGTATTGAAATGAACAAACCTATTTATATTGGAACAACAATTCTTGATTTATCAAAGTCATTAATGTATGATTACTTTTATAATAACTTGAGGAAGAAATATCAAAATGATGTTAATCTACTTTATATGGATACAGATAGTTTTATTTTGAAAATTAATACCAACGATGTTTATTCAGACATGAAAAGAGACATTAATATCTATGACACGAGTAATTACAGTCCAGAGAGTGAGTTGTTCTCTTCTAAAAATAAAAAGGTGATTGGAAAGTTCAAGGATGAATTAGGAGGAAATGTTATGAGTGAATTTGTGGGATTGAGGTCTAAGGCTTATGCTTATAAATACATTGTGAATAACGTCGAAAAGACTGATAAGAAGTTAAAAGGTGTAAAGAAAAATGTTATTAAAGAAACAATAAACTTTAAGGATTATTATAACTGTTTAACAACAAAGAAAGAAGAGTTTAGAAAGATTAATGGAATAAGAAGTTATAAACATAAATTATATTCAGAAGAGATGAATAAGAAAGCATTGGGGGCTTTTGATGATAAGAGGTTTATTTTAGAAAATGGAATTGATAGTCTCCCTTATGGTTATATAAGTATATAAGTGATAAGTTAAAAAGGGGGTTAGGGATTTTAACGGGCTACCGCTGCCTTTTTACTATTATATAAATGATAGAACCAAGTACCAACCAGACTAAAGAGTGGAGGTGTAATCAACCTTGGTATATAAATGGTAAACATAACGAATGTGAAAAATATCAAATAGGTATAATTGAAAAGACAACTGGTAAAACAATTTACAAAACAAATAAGAGAATTAATTTAAATACCGGTGAATTGGGTAAAAAAGATGGAAATATTTTTGAGTGGACGGAAAACTTTGATGGTTGTCAGGAAAATATATACTTTAATTTAAAAATGGTATGTGGCACTGGAGGCGCTCAAACAAGAACATTGAGGGAGGTTTACCATTTTATCTTAGCTCAGTTAAAATATCTTAATAAAGAACCAAACTCAAACATATTTTTTGTTAATGTATTAGACGGTGAGGAGAGTTGTAGGAGAATTAAATTATTTCCCACACATAAACAAATATTTGTAGGGTCGTTGTTTGAGTGGGTCAAAGATGATTCACCAGATGATATTAAGAGTAAAAGGTTAAAAGGTCCATAAGGTCAGAAGGATCACAGGTTCACACAGAAGGACCATTGTTTAAGTGGTCTAATGAATAAGGATAACATGTCAAAAGGTTAGAAGGTTCGTAAAGAACAGGGTGAGAGAAATAGAGGTGTTTAGGGGCAATGAGGGAGGGGAAAAATTAACATGTAAGTCAATGGGAAAATGAGAGTGTCCCAGAAGCAACATATATACACTACTCATGGGTTCCTCATGATAGGTTACAGGTCAAGTTCGAACTTCACGACGTTTCGATCATTTTTGACTAAGTTATGGCACTTTGAACTTTGGTAATTCTGATAATTCTGATGATCCTTAACTCGGTGGCATTTTAAGTTTTAATTTACTTTAAAAACCAATTTCTCTGCAATAATAGGACCGATTGAGATAAGAATTTTCACCATATGATGGACTCGGTCTGTAGAATATTTTAATGGTAATTATGACGTCACAGGTCACGTGGTTCGGTCGCCATATTGTTTTTCGTGAAAACACGAAAACCCCTTTTTCTCTGCAACGACTGAACAGATCGAGGCCAAACTTTGCAGGCAGAATCGCATACCCATGACAAACAAAAAAGTCGCGAGCATGGCGTCATGCATCACATGGTTTCAGAGTTATGACGTGTTTAAGCATGAACCTTTAAAACCGAGCTCCTCCCTCATTTTTGATCCAATCGTGGGGAAACTTCACAGATCTGTTCAGCACTAAAATGTCCTTTTGGAATTTGCGATAGGGCACGTGGTTTGGCAGATATCGTTAATTAAACGAAAATATTTTTTTTAATGGATATCTCTTGTTTATTCTCGAGTTCTCGTCAAGCCGCACTGCGCGTCCTCAGCCTCGTCTCGCGAACGTTAACAGCGCGACACAGCGCGTGCTTTCCGGAGGGGCGGAGCCAAGCCGAGCAACATATATATACACATCGATCATTGATCGTGAAACGAAAAATATAATTAATTACTGATGGTTTCAGAGTTATGACGTTTTTAAGCATGAACCTTTAAAACCGAGCCCCTCCCTCATTTTTGATCCAATCGAGGGCAGTGCCAGATTAAGCCTCGGCTGGCCCTAAGGCACATTTTGAAATTTTAGAGAATGGCCTGAACAATTTAAATTAGATCTCGGTCTCATGGAAATGGACCCCAGACAAAAGATGAACTGATTCATGAACAAAATATTTAATACAAAAAAAGACAAATATTTAATGTGAAAAGAAACTACTTTCAAACTAGTTTAGTGTATACAATTTGCAGTGTATGAATATATGCATGACAAAACACGCACAGATTTGGCACTTTGCTTTACAGTTTACTAGACCTTAGATTGTAACCTTGCACGCGTTTACAACTGCAAACTCTTCAATTACGGAACTGAAGTCCAGTTTTTTTTTTTTTTTTTTTTTTTTTTGTATACAAGATCGAGGCTCGTGAAAGAGCGAAAATTAATCACACAGAAAGACAAACAGACACATAAAACAAATAACATCGGGAGCGGTAGACAAGATGGGGAGAGAGGGGGAAGGACACAAACACAACATTTGAGAGCAGGGACCGAGAGACATGGAGACATCGAGAGATCTGTGGGAGGGAGAGGGCTTTGGGGGGGAGGCATGTGAAGGGGGGAGGCATGTGAAGGGGGGGAGGCATGTGAAGGGGGGGGGGGGGGGGTGGGAGAGGTATAAACATATGGACACTGCCAGGATTTCCAGGAAATAAGTTGGAATTTCAAACAAGGTGGATCTGGGGTGAATTAGTGGGGGTAGAAAAGATCAAGGTTATGGATGGGGGAAGATAAGAGATGGTGGTGAACAGCTGTTTTAAAGACCTGGAGGGAGGAGAGGGATTGAAGGGAGTGTGGGAGTTTGTTCCACAGGCGGGAGAAAAGAGGAATGAAAGAGTGAAGGTGAGCAGAGAGCCGAGATTTCGGCAGTTTAACCATCAGAGGGTTGCTGGCAGATCTTGTGCGACCTGTAGGAATATTTGGGGGACAGAGCACGGAGAGAGCTGGGGGAGCAAGGCCGGAGAGGAGTCGGTAGAAGACAGAAAGACCACCTACCTGCCTGCGGTGAGTGAGTGAAAGGCCCTCAGAGATAGCTTCATCGCGGGAGATTCCAATGATTTTGAAAGCTTTGGATTCACGCGAAGCCGAGCCAGGTGTGAGGCAGGAGCACCAGCCCATAGGGGAGAACAGTATTCCATTGAGCTGCGGATGAAAGCCTTGTATGTGGTGAGGAGCTCAGGTGTGCCGAGGAAGGACTTCGCACGACGGAGGATGCCCAGTCGGCGACTGGCTTTGGAGGCCAGCTTGGAAATGTGGTTTTCCCAAGAAAGATCATGGCAGATAGTGAGACCCAAAAGCTTGAGTGACAGAACTTCTTGGAGAGGATTGTTGAGAAAGTAGATGGGAGGGTTGTCCAGTCGATCTTTTCGGAGAGACATAGTAAGAGAGTGAGATTTGGCAGGATTGAAAGACATGTTCCACTTGTTTGACCAGTCTGTGATTTTGTCCAGGTCTTCAGAGAGTGAGGAGGCTGCAGACTGCCTATCTGAGGGAAGAGGAATGGAGCGGCAGAGAGTGGAGTCATCAGCAAAGAGATAGAGAGGATTTTCCAGAGAGTCAGAGAGATCATTGATAAAGACCAGAAAAAGCACAGGGCCCAGCACACTTCCTTGGGGAACTCCAGCCTGAACAGGAAGGGGAGATGAGAGAAATCCATTCAGGGCCACACGTTGACTACGACCAGAGAGGAAGTCCGCAAGCCATGCATGGAGATTTCCATGGATACCATAGGAGGAGAGTTTGGTGAGCAGAGCTGGGTGCCAGACCGTATCAAAGGCCCTTGATATGTCAAGGGAGACAGCTCTGATTTCCTGTTTGGCATTCAGGACCTCCATCCATTGTTGAGACAGCAGAAGCAGCATGTCCAGAGTAGAGTGACCTGGTCTGAAACCAAATTGATGATCAGAGATCAAGCCATTGGAGAAGACGAAAGATTTCATATCCGAAGCAATGATGGATTCCATGACTTTGCTGATAATTGGGAGCAGGCTGATTGGTCTGTAGTTGCAAGGATCTGTTTTTGCACCTTTTTTGTGTAAAGCGGTAATGTTAGCTGATTTCCAGGATGCTGGCAGATGACCTTGAGCAAAAGATAGGGTGAAAAGAACAGAGAGAGGGTGAGATAGAGCGGCAGAGCAGGATTTTAGGACCCGTGGGCTGATGCCGTCTGGTCCAGTTGCAGAATCAGAGTCGAGGTTTGACAAAAACCTATCTCGGAGCAAATCACTTTCAATGCACAAAAGGGCCATTTTTTTGTGGCCCGAATTTTTGGCTGGCCCTAAGGCACATGCCTGCCTTGTCTGCCTAATGGTTAATCCGGCAATGATCGAGGGGAATCTTCACAGATCTGTTCAGCATGTCAGTCTACTAAAATATCCTTTTGGAATTTGCGATAGGGCACGTGGTTTGGCAGATATCGTTAATTAAACGAAAATATATTTTTAAAATGGATATCTCTTGAATCGCTAGTACCTCAGACCGCGAGTTGGTAATTATATAATTCACACAGTGCAATACGTGCAGGCCGCTCCACGGAGCGACCTTGCAGGCTTATCAACGAGGCGAGGCATGACACACGTGTCTCAGCATACCTCAGATCAAGTTTGAAAACCAGCATCAACTGTGCATAAATTTGCATATTCGATCATTTTTGACAAAGTTATGGCACTTTGAACTTTGGTAGGGGACATGTATTGCAGCGCAATACTCAGAATGCTTGATACTGTGCAGATATTCCATTCATTCTTTTAATGTTCAACACAACTTGGGGATTTGTTCATACCGTTTAACCAGAACTGACAAAAAAAACCCAAAAGGCAGAGTTGGATCAAAAGTAAAATCACGACTATACAGCATGAAGGCCAAAAGGTGATTTGGCAAATTCAAACAGCTTAATGAGAGACTCACCACACAACAATACACTGAGCTTATGTATGATAGCAGAGTACCCACACTACGGGCCATCTTGTTCTGAGCATGCAACACGTTCTTTGAACACATACCTTTATTTGGGCGGTGTATAAGCAAGTGATGTCTGTCTCAAACACTCTCAAAAATAAAATAAAGAAAGCAATCAGAGATTGCAGACCCTTACCAGGACATGTTTGTGTGGTGTATTTTGTGTGGTGTTTATTGCCCTGCACTCGCGAAGCGAAAGGCAGGGTTAAGCATTCGGGTACGTACATACGTACGTATGTGCGGGTCTGCATTTAAAAAAATAATTTTCTCGGCAACCGTTGGTCCGATTGACATGAAATTTTCACCATAGGAGGGCCTCCTCCTGTAGAATATTTCAGTGAATATGGTGACGTCACAAGTCACGTGGTATGGGCGCTATCTTGGAAAAAAACAAAAAACTTTGCACCGCTATATCTCAAAAACCGCGAAACATAAATAATTGAGACAGGTCTCATTGCAAATAACTCTCCATGCGGAATAACATATGTGAATGATGACGTCATAGGTACCGCCGTTATGACGTCATAATTCGACAAGTAAAAAACTTTATCCGTTCAGGATGAAATTTCTTGAGCATCTTCTCAATATAAATTGATGCAGAAATAAAATTATAATGACATTGTAGGTCAAGTGGTTCGGACGCCATATTGTTTTGAGTGAAAAGCCTGAAAAACAACTAAAATCCAATTTTCTCCGAAACGACTGTACAGATCAAGGCCAAATTTTGCAGGCAGAATCGCATACCCATGACGAACAAAAAAGTCAACGAGCAGGACGTGATGCATCGCATGGTTTCGGAGTTATGACGTTTTTAAGCATAAACTTTTAAAACCAAGCTTCTCCCTCATTTTACATCCTCTCGAGGGGAAACTTCACAGATGTGTTCAGCATATCAGTCTACGAAAATGACCTTATGGAATTTTCGGTAGGTTTGGCAGATATAAATATTTAAACGAAAATATTCAAAAATGTATAACTCTTGAAATGCTTCATTGATCGACGTAAACCTATCTATTATAGTAGAG
>NC_136264.1:72376292-72506292 GCF_964187855.1 Myxine glutinosa | reverse complement strand
TATCATGTACCAATCCGATAATTACCATCAACTTCGTCAATTTAACATTCATATAAATCAATCAACTTATCACATTTGAACTCCAGGCAGCAAAATGTATCCGGGGTACAAGTACACGATGGCAGACTCGTAATTGAGACATATCATGATATATATTTTAACAGATGGGTTTCAGTGATTTGGTGATCATACAACCTAAATACAGTTGGGATTAAGTGATTTGGTGATCCTACAACATAAATATAGATGGGTTGCAGTGATTTGGTGATCCTACAATATAAATACAGATGGGTTGCAGTGAATTGGTGATCGTACAACCTAAATACAGATGGGTTGCAGTGATTTGGTGATCCTACAATATTGTTGCGGATATGAGGATGGCATTTTTTTGATTGTGTGTATTGGATTGTGGTAAACTGCTGTGTACCATTGGTTGGATATGGCCCCTCTTGCCTCCAGAGTTGTATAAAGGTAAAAAGGGCGTCTCGGTAATTAGTCCATAAGCATACACGTCAGCCAATCATAGAATGCCCCTGTTCGATAGCTTATATCTTATTATGTGTCTTAGGGTAAGGCTGTGTCTCCCATTAACTTAAATACTCCATTGTACCAAGTGAAATAAGAATAGGTCCCCTTTCATTTCATTTCGATGGCCAACTGCATTTTGGGCGGTTTTTCTTCAACCACCATTGGCCACGAGGCAGGGTTGGGGAAGAAAGGCGGGTCCCCACCTCGTCAGAGAGGGGAGGAGTGAGCCAGCCCCACTCGACCAACCATGAACAAGGGGTTTGGCTTGAGAGGGCGGAGGAAGAACGTTTGGGGGAGGTTCGCAAAGGTTGAGGGGCGGGGCCTATATAACCCGCCGGCGGGGCGTTCCCGAAGGAGTTGAGACAAGGAGGGAGGAGACAAGAGGTGGGTCGTCAGAGAGTTGCGCTTTTACTGAGTCCAAAGAAAGAGCTGGGTCGTCAGAGAGTTGCGCTTTTACTGAGTCCAAAGAAAGAGCTGGGTCGTCAGAGAGTTGCGCTTTTACTGAGTCCAAAGAAAGAGCTGGGTCGTCAGAGAGTTGCGCTTTTACTGAGTCCAAAGAAAGAGCTGGGTCGCCAGAGCAGATGCGCTTTTACTGAGACAAGCAGCTCCGACCCGTGACTCCGCGCACACGACAGGCTCGGTGGCATCAGCGGCCGTCGAGGTCCAGCCCGACGTCCCGTGCGGGATCAAGCTCCAGCCAGCTCCGTGCCGTCCCCCCCCCCCTCCAGCCACACACCTCCTTCCAGCAATCCACTCTGCAATTCCCCGCGTGAGTCAGTGTCTTTGTTTGTTCTGTCCTGGGTAGGTAATTAAGCTTGTATAAGGAATTCACTGTGTCACCTGCGTCTCATGTCCCTGTAAATAGTCGTGACTGCTCCTTTTTGCTTGTGTGTGTAAATAATAAATCCCGTTACTCTTCTGTACGTCTTCTTCCTCTTTGCATTCGGTCGCTTTAGAGTTTTCCCGATTGAGTAGCTGTGGCGCGATACGGCCAACGTTTGGATTGAATCGGGTTTTAGTCGGGGAATAACTGTTCGGCCGCGGTTACACCACCGCTCGGTCAAAACAACATCTAATCCGCGGTCCGTAACAATATAAATACAGATGGGTTGCAGTGAATTGGTGATCGTACAACCTAAATACAGATGGGTTGCAGTGAATTGGTGATCATACAACCTAAATACAGATGGGTTGCAGTGA
The DNA here is from genome assembly GCF_964187855.1 of Myxine glutinosa. Lineage (NCBI taxonomy): Eukaryota > Metazoa > Chordata > Myxini > Myxiniformes > Myxinidae > Myxine > Myxine glutinosa. Next base: position 72,504,564 of record NC_136264.1, on the reverse strand, counting down.
TTTGGTGATCCTACAACCTAAATACAGATGGGTTGCAGTGAGTTGGTGATCCTACAATATAAATACAGATGGCTTGCAGTGATTTGGTGATCGTACAACCTAAATACAGATGGCTTGCAGTGATTTGGTGATCCTACAACATACAGTCACGTGAAAAAGTAAGTACACCCCATATAAAGTTTTGACTTTTTCAACATATTTCAACATACAGCTATTTGATCTTCATTTCAACAATATTGATAGATAAAGGTGATATAATATAACAAATATCATGAAACATTTACATTTTGTAGTCCATTGTATAATTTAAATAAACATAAATGCAAATTTCGCATGTGGATAAAGTAAGTACACCCTTGGCTCTAATAGGTGGTATTGCCCCCTTTGGCAGAAACAACCTCAAGTAGGCGTTTCTCATAACTGTCTACCAGTCTCTGACATCGACTGGGAGAAATTTTTGCCCACTCCTCCATGCAGAATTATTTCAGCTGTGCGATGTTTGAGGGGTTTCTTGCATGCACAGCTCGTTTCAAATCCTCCCACAACATCTCGATGGGATTTAGATCCAGGCTTTGACTTGGCCATTCCAGAAACCTCCATTTCTTTCTTTTCAGCCATTCCATGGTGGATTTACTGGTATGTTTAGGGTCATTGTCATGTTGCAAGGTCCACCTTCGGTTGAGCTTCAACTTTCCGACAGATGGCCTCACATTATTCTCAAGCACCCTCTGGTACAATGAAGAATTCATAGTGGATTCTATGATGGTGAGCTGCCCAGGCCCTGATGCAGCAAAGCTGCCCCAAACCATAATATTTCCACCACCATGCTTTACAGTTGGTATCAGGTTCTTGTGGTCAAATGCTGTCTTTGCTTTTCGCCAAACATGTCTTCTGGTACTGTGGCCAAATAGCTCTACCTTTGACTCATCTGTCCAGAGCACATTGTTCCAGACCTACCTTCTTTCCTCTTCTCCAATGGCTTGATCTCTGACCATCAATTTGGTTTCAGACCTGGTCACTCTACTCTGGACATGCTGCTTCTGCTTTCTCAACAATGGATGGAGGTCCTCAACGCCAAACAGGAAATTAGAGCCGTATCCCTTGACATTTCACGTGCCTTCGATACGGTCTGGCACCCCGCTCTGCTCACCAAACCCTCCTCCTTTGGTATCCATGGAAATCTCCACGCATGGCTGGCGGACCTCCTCTCTAGTCGTAGTCAACGTGTGGCCCTGAATGGGTTTCTCTCATCTCCTCTTCCTGTTCAGGCTGGAGTTCCCCAAGGCAGTGTTCTGGGCCCTGTGCTTTTTCTGGTCTTCATCAATGATCTCTCTGACTCTCTTGAAAATCCTCTCTATCTCTTTGCTGACGACTCTACTCTCTGTCGCTCCATTCCTCATCCCTCAGATCGGCAGTCTGCAGCCTTCTCACTCTCTGCAGACCTGGACAAAATCACAGACTGGGCAAACAAGTGGAACATGTCTTTCAATCCTGACAAATCTCACACTCTTACGATGTCTCTCCGAAAAAACCGACTGGACAACCCTCCCATCCACTTTCTGAATAATCCTCTCCAAGAAGTTCTGTCACTCAAGCTTTTGGGTCTCACTATCTGCCATGATATTTCCTGGGAAAATCACATTTCAAATCTGGCCTCCAAAGCCAGTCGCCGACTGGGCATCCTCCGTCGAGCGAAGTCCGTCCTTGGTACACCTGAGCTCCTCACCACTTACAAGGCTTTCATCCGCAGCTCTATGGAATACTGCTCTCCCCTCTGGTCTGGTGCTCCTGCCTCACACCTAGCTCGTCTTCACGCTGTTGAAACCAAAGCGTTCAGAATCATTGGAATCTCCCACGATGAAGCTAACTCCAAGGGCCTTTCACTCACTCACCGCAGGCAGGTTGGTGGTCTTTCCATCTTCTACCGACTCCTCTCTGGCCTTGCCCCCCGAGCTCTCTTTGGGCTCTGTGGCCCAAATATTCCTACAGGTCGCACAAGATCTGCCTGCAACCCTCTTATGGTTAAACTACCAAAATCAAGACTTTCTGCTCACCTTCACTCCTTCATTCCTCTTTTCTCCCGCCTCTGGAACAAACTCCCTCACTCTCTTCAATCCCACTCCACCCTTCAGGTCTTTAAAACAGCTGTCCACCACCATCTCTTATCTTCCCCCATCCAAAACCTTGATCTTTTCTACCCCCGCTAATTTCACCCAAAATCCTACATTTTTTTTTTTTTTTTTGAAATACCAACTTCTGTCCTGGAAGTCCTTGGTCCCCTTGTGTTTTATACCTCTCCCCCCCCCCCCCCCCTTCCGCCCACGCCTCCTCCCCCCCACACTTCTCCCTGCTCTCAAATGTGTTTGCGTGCTTCCCCTTCTCTCCCCATCTTGTCTTCCGCTCCCTCTTTTTATATATTTTGTTTGTCTGGTTGATTTGTTTGTGAAATAAATGTCAGCCCTTTCACGAGCCTCGATTCAGTATACAAAAAGGGGGAAAAAAAAGAAAAACAAAAGTGCTGGTCTTTGCCTAGGTGTTCATTGGCAAACTTTAGTCTTGCCCTGATGTTCTTTCTGGACAGCAAAGGTTTCCTCCTGGCACACCTCCCATGTAGATCAAATTTGTGCAGTCTCTTTCTAATGGTAGACTCGTGCACTTTGACATCAACAGTGGCAAGAGCTACCTGTAGGTCCCGTGATGACATTCTGGGGTTCTTAGAGACTTCTTTCAGCATCTTGTGGTCTGCTCTCGGGCTGAACTTGCTGGGGCGGCCTGGCCTGAACAAGTTGGCAGTTGTTTGGAATCTTCTCCACTTGTAGATGATCTTCCGGACAGTCGAATGATTGATTTCAAATTGTTTGAAGATCTTTTTAAATCCCTTCCCAGACTCGTCGGCATCTATAACCTTCTCTCTGAAGGCCTCAGAGAGCTCTTTTGATCTCGGCATGGTGATGCTGCACACTTCACCAACAAAGAACAAACCAAACTAAATGTCTGAGGTTTAAATAAGACAGGTTCCTCCAAGATCCTCTCTAATGATGTTCTAATCATTTGCACCTGAGCCTTTGCACCTGAGTCTAATTTTAGGTATTTGAAGTAGTGATAAATGTAGGGGTGTACTTACTTTTTCCACATGTGAAATTTGCATTTATGTTTATTTAAATTATACAATGGACTACAAAATGTAAATGTTTCATGATATTTGTTATATTATATCACCTTTATCTTTCAATATTGCTGAAATGAGGATCAAATAGGTGTATGTTGAAATATGTTGAAAAAGTAAAACTTTACATGGGGTGTACTTACTTTTTCATGTGCCTCTAAATACAGATGGGTTGCAGTGATTTGGTGATGCTACAACATAAAGATAGATGGGTTGCAGTGATTTGGTGATCCTACAACAAAAATACTGTTATGAAATTTGGGGTAGAGTGATGTATAGATCAGGTAGATCTGTGTAGGTATCATGCTCCGACTGTCGTGAAGAAGAAGAACCATCTCGATGTACATAAGCAGGGACCTGTCCAGCCCGGATGTTGGATTAAGTGCATCTTTGTGATCATACAAGTATGATCCCATTAGCAAACACACTAATTAACCCCCACCACGCCCCCCCCCCCCCCCCCCTCAACAAAACTCACCGGAAGAAGGGAAGTACAGGCAGGGAACGCCCACGCATTGCGCCAACATGGCAAATAAACATCGAGCAAGCAGACAAGAGCCACGCCCAGAAGGACTGGTGATTGGCCAGGGGAGGGGCAAGAAGCTTCCCTTGGATTGGTGGAAGGAAGGGAGCAAGAAGCGAAATACTGATTGGCCACCAACCGATGGCATGAGGAGGAGAGCACGAAGCGCTCGGCCAATGGTGAAGGTCTGCGCGAGAGGAACATTCGAGAGGTCGAGGTGATGGACTGATTGGCAGAGAGAGAGAGCTGACGTCACGAGACGCCTGATAAAACAACTGGCTGGCTGGCATTTTGCCCTTCTTGTTCTGCATCTCCTTCTTGTTCTGGTTCCCTCTCGTTGGACTGCCTTCTCGTTTTGGATCGCTTCTCGTTTGGACCTCCTTCTTGACCCTGAACCCTTGCTATTTGGGCGACGACGGACGGTGGAGACACGGTGGGGCGCTGACGATTCTCCTCCCGTGTCCCCGTGCGAGCTACGAGCGTACAAGCGAGGCGTGCCCCTGCAGCGTATGCTGGCCTAGCAGCGTGCGAACAGGGCCCGTCGAGGCCTGGTTCGCGCCAACGACCGGAGCCACGTCCGGACTGCAAGCTACCAGCCTGACGATCCCGGACACACCATCTGAGCGAGCTAAGCCAACACACACAGACATAGCCTTTATTGTCCCCCGTCGCACCGCGGAGCGAAAGGGGGACTATGGTTTTCCCCTCCGTCCGTGTGTCTGTCCGTCCGTCCGTGCATGCGTGCGTGTGTGCGTGCGGGCGTGCATAAGCGAAGGACCGCATTCGAATTTGGTGTGTGGGTTCAACCCACGTCAAAATCCAAGATGGCCGCCACCATGTATGTCTGATGCCATGTATGTCTGAACCTTGTGAGCTGAATATCTTGAAAAATGAGCGAAGTACCAACTTCTAATCTTGTGTGTGGGTGTATCTAGGCATAAGGAAGAAGGCTATTGAAAATTGGGTCGCCACGTCAAAATCTAATATGGCCGCCACCATGTATGTCTGAACCTTGTAAGATGAAGAAGAACCACCTTTAGAGGCCATTTTTCCCCGCAGAACAGGGGTTGGCCTTTTTCGGGCACCGTGGTCCCCTTTTTGAAGCAATGTTTTATAGCCGGATGCCCTTCCTGCCGCCAACCCTGTTAGTCGCCTCTTGCGACACACAAGGAATTCCCAGTGAACTGGTACTCAATTTGCCGACCTCGGAAGGATGACAGGCTGAGTCAACCCCCCTGGTGTTAATTCAGTGATCAACCGGGATTCGAACCCAGGATCCTAGGATCCAAAGCCAGCACCCTAACCGCAAAGCCACCGAACCCAGGATCCTGGGATCCCAAGCCAGCACCCTTATCGCTAAACCAACGAACCCAGGATCCTCGGATCCCAAGCCAGCACCTTAACCGCTAAGCCAACGAACCCAGGATCCTGGGATCCCAAGCCAGCACCCTTATCGCTAAACCAACGAACCCAGGATCCTAGGATCCCAAGCCAGCACCTTAAACGCTAAGCCAACGAACCCAGGATCCTAGGATCCAAAGCCAGCACCCTAACCGCGAAGCCAACGAACCCAGGATCCTAGGATCCCAAGCCGGCACCCTAACCGCTAAACCAACGACCCCAGGATCCTAGGATCCCAAGCCAGCACCTTAACCACTAAGCCAACAACAGGCTATGACGGAGTCTATTTTAAAAAGGTAGATAAAAAGTTTCATAAGCAAACTAACATATTATAACCGACAAATTTTAATGAATCTATCGAAATAATTGTTATTCAGAACCAAAAATACACGTTCAGTGTTGCATGAGATATCCCACAATGCACTACATTTTTAAAAGATGGCCGCATCCAGTAACCAAGGTTGGTCTTGTGTTGGTGTGAGAAATTTGGAGAAATAGAGCTTGCACTTTAGTTCTCATTGATAATACGCACCCCAACTTTTGGTCAGGTATTTGTGGGGGGTAAGTGCGGCTAAGATGAATATCTTGAAAAATAAGCGAAGTACCAACTTCTAATTTGGTGTGTGGGTGTATCTGGGCATAAGGAAGAACGCTGTTGAAAATTGGATCGCCACGTTAAAATCCAAGATGGCCGCCTATATATATATATATATATATATGTCTGAACCTTGTGAGCGAAATATCTCGAAAAATAAGCGAAGTACCAACTTCTAATCTAGTGTGTGGGTGTATCTAGACACACGGAAGAACGCTGTTTAAAATTGGGTCGCCACGTCAAAATCCAAGATGGCCGCCGCCATGTATGTCTGAACCTTGTGAGATGAATATCTTGAAAAATAAGCGAAGTACCAACTTCTAATTTGGTGTGTGGGTGCATCTCGGCATAAGGAAGAACACTATTGAAAATTGGGTCGCCACGTCAAAATCCAAGATGGCCGCCACCATATATATGTCCGAACCTTGTGAGCGAAATATCTTGAAAGATAAGCGAAGTACCAACTTCTAATCTGGTGTGTGGGTGTATCTAGGCACAAGGAAGAACGCTATTGAAAATTGGGTCGCCACGTCAAAATCCAAGATGGCCGCCGCCATGTATGTCTGAACCTTGTGAGCGGAATATCTTGAAAAATAAGCGAAGTACCAACTTCTAATCTGGTGTGTGGGTGTATCTATGGATAAGGGAGAACGCTATTGAAAATTGGGTCGCCACGTCAAAATCCAAGATGGCCGCCACCATATATATGTCCGAACCTTGTGAGCGAAATATCTTGAAAGATAAGCGAAGTACCAACTTATAATCTGGTGTGTGGGTGTATCTCGGCATAAGGAAGAACGCTATTGAAAATTGGGTCGCCACGTCAAAATCCAAGATGGCCGCCGCCATGTATGTCTGAACCTTGTGAGCAGAATATCTTGAAAAATAAGCGAAGTACTAACTTCTAATCTGGTGTGTGGGTGTATCTAGGCATAAGGAAGAACGCTATTGAAAATTGGGTCGCCACGTCAAAATCCAAGATGGCCGCCGCCATGTATGTCTGAACCTTGTGAGCGGAATATCTTGAAAAATAAGCGAAGTACCAACTTCTAATCTGGTGTGTGGGTGTATCTATGGATAAGGGAGAACGCTATTGAAAATTGGGTCGCCATGTCAAAATCCAAGATGGCCGCCTTGCGTCTTCCACTTTGTCAACTCGCATCACTTCACCGACGGGGGACCTAGGCATAACGCTTGTTTTTGATATATACAGTATTCCCTTGTTTGTTTTAGACGTCTGGTGTGGGAGCGCTCCATTTTAGAATCGCATTTATTTACCGTCGCGTTCTTGTTCTCGGGTTCCGTAAAATAAACGTGTTTATGTTTGTACATAAAAGCCGTTGTCGTTTGAGTTACTTTGCAGGGTTGAAGACTGCTCGGGGCTGCCGTGCGGGACCATCAGGTAAAAGCTTCCCGCTTCTTCTTATTCTCTTCTTCCTCCCGCGCTTGTCTAGTGAAATCCACGATTGAATAACGCCCCAAATAACGCTCAATTTGCTATCCGTGATTTCCTGGTCTTCACCGAGGGGAATCGCACGACAATACAGTTGGGTCGCAGTGATTTGGTGATCCTACAACCTAAATACAGATGGGATTAAGTGATTTGGTGAACCTACAACAGAAATATAGATGGGTTGCAGTGATTTGGTGATACTACAACATGAATACAGATGTGTTGCAGTGACGTGGTGATCCTACAACATAAATACAGATGTGTTGCAGTGACTTGGTGATCCTACAACATAAATACAGATGGGATGAAGTGATTTGGTGATCCTAAACTTAAATACAGATTTGTTGCAGTGACTTGGTGATCGTACAACCTAAATACAGTTGGGTTGCAGTGACTTGGTGATCCGACAACATAAATACAGATGGGTTGCAGTGATTGGTGATCCTACAATATAAACACAGATGGGTTGCAGTGATTTGGTGATCCTACAATATAAATACAGATGGGTTGCAGTGATTTGGCGATCCTACAATATAAATACAGAGTGGTTGCAGTGACTTGGTGATCCTACAATATAAATACAGATGGGTTGCAGTGACTTGGTGATCCTACAATATAAATACAGATGGGTTGCAGTGATTTGGTGATCCTACAATATAAATACAGATGGGTTGCAGTGATTTGGTGATCCTACAATATAAATACAGATGGGATGCAGTGATTTGGTGATCCTACAATATAAATACAAATGGGTTGCAGTGATTTGGTGATCCTACAATATAAATACAGATGGGTTGCAGTGATTTGGTGATCCTACAACATAAATGCAGATGGGTTGCAGTGATTTGGGTGATCCTACAACATAAATACAGATGGGTTGCAGTGATTTGGTGATCCTACAACCTAAATACAGATGGGATGAAGTGATTTGGTGATCCTACAATATAAATGCAGATGGGTTGCAATGATTTGGTGATCCTACAACATAAATACAGATGGGTTGCAGTGATATGGTGATCCTACAACATAAATACAGATGGGTCGTAGTGATGTGGTGATCCTACAACCTAAATACAGATGGGATGAAGTGATTTGGTGATCCTACAACAAAAATATAGATTGGTCTCAGCGATTTGGTGATCCTACAACATAAATACAGAAGTGTTGCGGTGATTTGGTGATCCTACAACATAAATACAGATGGGATGCAGTGATTTGGTGATCCTACAACATAAATGCAGATGGGTTGCAATGATTTGGTGATCCTACAACATAAATACAGATGGGTTGCAGTGATTTGGTGATCCTACAATATAAATACAGATGGGTTGCAGTGACTTGGTGATCCTACAATATAAATACAGATGGGTTGCAGTGATTTGGCGATCGTACAATATAAACAGAGTGGTTGCAGTGACTTGGTGATCCTACAATATAAATACAGATGGGTTGCAGTGATTTGGTGATCCTACAATATAAATACAGAGTGGTTGCAGTGACTCGGTGATCCTACAACAAAAATATAGACTGGTTGCAGCGATTTGGTGATCCTACAACATAAATACAGATGGGATGAAGTGATTTGGTGATCCTACAACATAAATACAGATGGGTCGCAGTGATTTGGTGATCCTACAACCTAAATACAGATGGGATGAAGTGATTTGGTGATCCTACAACCGAAATACAGACGGGGTGCAGTGATTTGGTGATCCTACAACCTAAATACAGATGGGGGTGCAGTGATTTGGTGATCCTACAATCTAAATACAGATGGGGTGCAGTGATTTGGTGATCCTACAACCGAAATACAGATGGGGTGCAGTGATTTGGTGATCCTACAACCTAAATACAGATGGGGTGCAGTGATTTGGTGATCCTACAATCTAAATACAGATGGGGTGCAGTGATTTGGTGATCCGACAACCTAAATACAGATGGGGTGCAGTGATTTTGTGATCCTAAAATCTAAATACAGATGGGGTGCAGTGATTTGGTGATCCTACAACCTAAATACAGATGGGGTGCAGTGATTTGGTGATCCTACAACCTAAATACAGATGGGGTGCAGTGATTTGGTGATCCTACAATCTAAATACAGATGGGGTGCAGTGATTTGGTGATCCTACAACCTAAATACAGATGGGGTGCAGTGATTTTGTGATCCTAAAACCTAAATACAGATGGGTTGCAGTGATTTGGTGATCCTACAACCTAAATACAGATGGGGTGCAGTGATTTTGTGATCCTAAAACCTAAATACAGATGGGGTGCTGTGATGTGGTGATCCTACAACCTAAATACTGATGGGTTGCAGTGATTTGGTGATCCTACAACATAAATACAGACGGGTTGCTGGCACTGCGTGAGAACATTGCTAACTCGTTAAATCTGACGTCATTGATGCTTTAACCCAGCCTAGAATGCCATTAAAAACTAAACTACCACCCGGTAGTAGTGAGAAATATTAACGGATTATAGGGTGACAAATGGCTGCTTAACCAATGTAAAAGGTTTTTGACAATTTCTTCATTTTTTGCATTGATCCAAGGCTTGGGTTTGCCTATTTGTGCTCCCATCTGAACGTAGCATGGTTCATGATGCGGGGAATCCAGGGTCAAATCCCACATACCATGTCTGCTTGTCCATTGTCTATTCTTGTCCCTTTAATCCAAGTAAAAGTACACTGATGTCTACCAATGTTTTGACCTGCATTTGATATATATATATATATATATGTATATATATATATATATATATATATATATATATATATATATATATATATATATATATACACACAAGCACTTCCATTAGCCTTAGGTAATAAATGTTCAAATGAACTGCAACTTGCGCTTTCAAAATAGCCTCTTCATTCAAACGTCAGTTATTTAAATAGCCAACATGGGGAAATGGAGCATTGGGATGGGGGAAGGGAGCAGAAAAAAAGAGGCCTGTCTGTCACTCCAAGGTCATCGTATAGGGCGTGAACTCTGACCCAGGGCCTTCCTCAACAAACCCACGTGTCAAAAGGCTAAGCAGCTAAAGCCGTTGAGGTGCTTGCCTTTCAGAGACATATTGTCTGGGCATATGCATTTTTCACCGATTGTACTAAATATCGCAAGCATTCGTTATCACATGAAGGTGTCAAGCACCGGGCAATCAGAGCACTCTACCCAAGCTTTCACAGCTTCCGACTGCCACCCATTGACTACTCTACATCCCACACTTATTCTCAGGAGGCTGGAATTTCAATCCTCTTCCTATTTTTCTTCCCCAACTCCTAATTTCCTTTAATCCAGGCCTTTTAAGTAATACCTGTGCATAAAAGCCCCACTGGATGTCTCAAGCAGGTTTGCGAGTTCAACTCAAGACCAAACTGAGATAGTAAACACAATTATCATTTCTTTCATTCACCCATCTCCCCTGCCCTTTCACTTCTATTATAAGCACTAACTTTCGATTCATGCACAGTGTCAACATAATGCTGCCCCTCCGATCTCACAAAACTTGCACTGCACTACTATTCAGACACTACCACATTTTTTTTTATTTTTTTTTTGTATACTGAATCGAGGCTCGTGAAAGAGCTAATATTTATTTCACAAACAAATCAAACAGACAAACAAAATATATAAAAAGAGGGAGCGGTAGACAAGATGGGGAGAGAAGGGGAAGCACACAAACACAACATTTGAGAGCAGGGACATCGGGAGAACTGTGGGAGGGAGAGGGCTTGGGGGGAGGAGGCGTGGGAAGGGGGGGGGGGGGGGGGAGAGAAGTATAAAACACAAGGACACCAAGGACTTCCAGGACAGAAGTTGGTATTTCAAAAAAGTGGATTTGGGGTGAAATTAGCGGGGGTAGAAAAGATCAAGGTTTTGGATGGGGGAAGATAAGAGATGGTGGTGGTGAACAGCTGTTTTAAAGACCTGGAGGGAGGAGTGGGATTGAAGAGAGTGAGGGGGTTTGTTCCAGAGGTGGGAGAAAAGAGGAATAGAAGGAGTGAAGGTGAGCAGAAAGTCTTGATTTTGGCAGTTTAACCATAAGAGGGTTGCAGGCAGATCTTGTGCGACCTGTAGGAATATTTGGGGGACAGAGCACAGACAGGCCTGGGGGAGAAAGGCCGTAGAGGAGTCGGTAGAAGACGGAAAGACCACCAACCTGCCTGCGGTGAGTGAGTGAAAGGCCCTTGGAGTTAGCTTCATCGCGGGAGATTCCAATGATTCTGAACGCTTTGGTTTCAACAGCGTGAAGACGAGCTAGGTGTGAGGCAGGAGCACCAGCCCAGAGGGAAGAGCAGTATTCCATTGAGCTGCGGATGAAAGCCTTGTATGTGGTGAGGAGCTCAGGTGTGCCAAGGAAGGACTTCGCACGACGGAGGATGCCCAGTCGGCGACTGGCTTTGGAGGCCAGATTTGAAATGTGGTTTTCCCAGGAAAGATCATGGCAGATAGTGAGACCCAAAAGCTTGAGTGACAGAACTTCTTGGAGAGGATTATTCAGAAAGTGGATGGGAGGGTTGTCCAGTCGGTCTTTTCGGAGAGACATCGTAAGAGTGTGAGATTTGTCAGGATTGAAAGACATGTTCCACTTGTTTGCCCAGTCTGTGATTTTGTCCAGGTCTGCAGAGAGTGAGGAGGCCGCAGACTGCCGATCTGAGGGATGAGGAATGGAGCGGCAGAGAGTGGAGTCATCAGCAAAGAGATAGAGAGGATTTTCAAGAGAGTCAGAGAGATTATTGATGAAGACCAGAAAAGGCACAGGGCCCAGAACACTGCCTTGGGGAACTCCAGCCTGAACAGGAAGAGGAGATGAGAGAAACCCATTCAGGGCCACACGTTGACTACGACTAGAGAGGAAGTCCGCCAGCCATGCGTGGAGATTTCCATGGATACCAAAGGAGGAGAGTTTGGTGAGCAGAGCGGGGTGCCAGACCGTATCGAAGGCACATGATATGTCAAGGGAGACAGCTCTAATTTCCTGTTTGGCATTGAGGACCTCCATCCATTGTTGAGAAAGCAGAAGCAGCATGTCCAGAGTAGAGTGACCAGGTCTGAAACCAAATTGATGATCAGAGATCAAGCCATTGGAGAAGAGGAAAGATTTCATATCCAAAGCAATGATGGATTCCATGACTTTGCTGATAATTGGGCTTTCAAAATAGCCTCTTCATTGTGAGGACATTATGATTCATTTTGAAACACATTATGCTTCAAAAAAACAAGTCACAAAATCATAAAATAAAATATATATTTCATACATGCCAATACGGCTGATAGAGGATGGCCTAGGCCCTAGAGGTATATGCACGCCTCGAAGCTGTCGAGCCTAGGTTCGAATCCCAACTCGGCTATAAAAATGTCATCCCAGTGTTTCACAGGCATGGCGATTCATCATTGTGCGTGCCGTCCCTCGGATGGACGTTAAACTGGGCGTCCCGTCTGCCGGTGTTAGTGTGTGGACGTCAAAGATCCTTCACAAAGAGCAGGTGAGCGATCGCCAGCACCATGAACAAACTCCAAATTCCTGTCAGAGTGGTGACTCGTCTGGGATTGTAACCCTAGCCAATGAAACTGCCTCGGGAGGCCCATGCCCCTGACAGCGCGAGAAGGATCATCCATTCATACATACATGCCAATGCCAACCCACAACTTCTTGCAGTTAAGAGATGATCCAATGGCATTTACTCAAAATGCATGAGCATGCTACATTCACAGTTTTCATCTGTAGTGCAAACACTTCAGGTGCTGCTCTGCAAATTCTACCAAAACCGTCAGTCACATAGATTTTCAATATTAAAAAAATCCCTTATATACATATATACATTACGTTTCCTCATAAATATTGCTTGTCTTCGTGTAATATATAGCTGCAAATTAAAACAAACAAACTTGAAGCTCGTTCAACCTCCACTTCAAACAACAATACAGTCAACCAATCTCTCATCAGTGTGACAAACAATCTTTGAAGCCATTAAATAATAAATATGAAGCCCGTAAATCTCTGGCACGTGCTCCACACCAGTCATCTACCTCAAGGAGGGATTTACCAATGGGCACAACGAAAGAAAAAGCAGATTGGCCCTCTCTGCAGGCCTCCTAATCTTGGGTGACCAACACCTTCAAGCTCCAGCTCCCAAAGCACTTTCTTCGAGGCATGTTCCATAACGAATGCAAGTCAAACACCTATGATGCGCAAGCATATTATAACGATCAAGTTGACATTCCTACCGTAAGTACTTGCACGAGGCGTCACACACACGCAAATGGGGCAAGTCTCAGCTTGTGCAGCAATGTACTCGAGCTTCAGTGGCGTCGTGCTCACATAATGCTACTGCAGGTGTGCAGCCTCGGTTAGAGAGCTTCCTCAAACAACATGCAACACCATATTATGGTGATGTGGGTTTTTTGAAAAGAGAAAATCAATTGGAACATGGAACGATCAAGCAAAGAGCCGTGCCCAAAACGGAGGAGAAGAGAAGTTCACCGTCAAAATGAAATAAATAAAAAATCCAGCGACTCACTTTGCCGGGCAGATGCACCCCGGCTTTTCCGGACTTTCTAGATTGGAAGGCCTTTGCAAAGAACAGAAGTGAGCCTTTCCTCGATTGACCGAGCTTTCGTGGTGTGCATCTTTCAAATTCATCTCTAAATGTCATACAGAAATTCCGTAAGCAACATGGTGCAAAGTGTAGCTTTTTCTTTTAACAGATGGAGAGGTTCATGGCAAGAGCTAAAGGTATTTGGACTAAAGGTGAACAAATGTGGTCCCGGTGGTGATATACGTTCTTACGTCCTTGTACCGCTGGTAATATATACACAAACTCTTCCATTAGCCCCAAATAATTGATTCAATAAATAAAACTCAATGTCACTCGCATCTCTAACCCAGAACTACTGCGTTTTTCAATTAGAATGACCTATTCACGTATCGATGTAGCCTTCTTGGAAGCTGTGCCATGCATGATGCCTCGACAGCACACCATCCAGAGGCCTTGCAGCTGGTCTTTTGTTACCATCTTGTATATTAATAAGCTTTAGCTACAACAGATACACATCTCTGCATACAACACGTAAATAGGGCCTGAGAGGTGCTTAGCATCCAGATCTGCATCCACATCCAGATGAATGATTTAGGCCGATGCACGATCAAAAACAATCACAAATCGATCGTTCAATGTTACATGGCAAGCTTTCAACCGATAGGTAATACCAGGATATTCTAGAAGCAAATCTCATGAAATCAAAGAAGCATGTGGCATCTACTGTAGACATACTGCACATGTATTTTATTACCCTACGCACGGAAAGCGAAACGTGGGGTTATGCAATTTGTTCACTTTGTCTGTCTGTCTGTCTGTCTGTCTGTGCACAAACGTCAGTTTATGATCGAGGCACAACTTAATTTCAATTCAATGTCAAATTTTGAACACGAATCGGAACATGAATCAGAGCACAAACATTTACTCGTAGTTAGCAGTAGGTCAGCTATGAATTTATACCGATCGCGCATGCGCAGAGGGGAGTGAGATATATATATATATATATATATATATATATATATATATATATATATATATATATATATATATATATATATATATATATATATATATATATATATATATATATATATATATACATACATATATATATATAATTATATATATATATATATATTGTTGCAGTTTTGGAATAAAGGTTAATTCCCCCTCTTAGTTAGTTGCACCACAACATGAAGCCTCGCAATAGTTCAGTTATTTCTTAGTAAATGTAAGCGTAGTCCTTTCCTGTGTTTAGTTTTGCGTTGAGTAGGCCATTGAGCTTAGGTGTCCTTTTGGCGCTTTGCTTTGGTGCTTTTGCTTTGGCGCTGGGATGCCATGCGGCAGGCCTGGGCAAGTCTGCCGAGGCCGAAGGGACAAGCTGCAGGGGGAGTGGCCGGTAAGCAACAAGCCGCCAATCAGGGCTCGAGGGGAGTGACGTACCACTGCGGCAGGAGGTGGGGCTTGGAACATTCGGGTAAGATCGGGGAGGTGCCATATAAGGTCCTGCCCCGAGCCCATTGAACAGAACAGCAGCAGGACGCGCATGAGTCAGAACGCAGAACGCAGAGAACAGCAGGAGAACGCGAGTGGAGCTGCAGAACGAGGAATCAAATTGCCTATTGTATACAAACTTTCCCCCGTTCCCCGTGCTCTGCGCTGTATTAATCACGTGCTCGAAAGGACGACCCGCGCCGGGCCACAGACACGCAATTTCCTCCTGCCTGCCTTTGCCTGCATACGCGCCGCGAGGATTTCCTCCTGCCTGCCTTCGTCTGGATACGTGCCGTGAACATCGGAGAGCCACGCCGGGCGAGCTGCCCCGGGGCGACTGACGGTGAAGCGCGCTTGGCGCACGAACTTATCTTCCTCCATCTCCCCGTGTGTGTGAGTGGGCCCATTTGTCTGGGGATAAGTTAAACTGGTTAAGCTCTGCTCTGTGTCCCCCTTTCCTTCATTCTGGATCATTGTAAATAATAACAAGTGAATCCTCTTGGATTGCGCTGAGGGTTCGGGCATGGAATTTCTAGGAGGAAGTATAATTTGTATGCAATGAAAGTACATGTAATATGGGATCGAGTAAGATCGAGTAAGCTTCACCAGTGCGCGTGCGCGAATTTACGTCACGTCGGCAGCGAGAAGGCGTTCCCCAACACGAACCAATCAGGAACTGCCACGCCCACTTATATGATCTCCGAATTCCTGTGACAGGAATTAGCGTTACACTGGCTGGAAGTCAATCGCTAGAGGCGCTTCCTCAGCGCCAATCACCAGTGCGCGTGCGCGAATTTACGTCACGTCGGCAGCGAGAAGGCGTTCCCCAACACGAACCAATCAGGAACTGCCACGCCCACTTATATGATCTCCGAATTCCTGTGACAGGAATTAGCGTTACACTGGCTGGAAGACAATCGCTAAAGGCGCTTCCTCAGCGCCAATAAATTGTGTTCTTCCTCTGATTTGACCGTTCCTGTCCCTTCCATCCATTGGCTTCGCATGGTACGAATAAAACCGCTCGAATCGGGTTCCAATAAAAGTAACAGCACGAGTCACGTGATACGCATTCCGCTCGGGCGTACTCGATTAAGCGTGGCTCGTGCAAGGCTCGATCCCCGCTTTCGTGGCAGCGTGGGTTAAAGGTACGTGCGAATTTGTCCCGATACCCTTTTTCACATTTGCCCGGAAGTGGCGATTCGGTCCCGCGGACCCGAAGACCCAGGGGGAAAAAAGGGGTTTAATCCCCCCTTTGTAACGGGAACGGGCCTCGGGAGATCCGCAACAATATATATATATATATATATATATATATATATATATATATTCTGTTTCTCTGTCTGGCAGTCAAACAATAGAGGTTTATTCCCAACAGGAAACGTACTGTTTTTAAAGACGTCATAAAGGACAAACAACAGGAACAAATAAGTAACTTAACGTGTTAAATAAGGTGGTGTATAAGACGCTGCATCAACGGTGGTAAACTTTCGGAATAATCATATATATACATAAGTGCTGTAGAACACAAATCACCTTTTTAGCACTTTCAAAACCCTTCCGTTTTTCAAAACCCTGGTATACTGTATATAAAACCGATAAACATGGGTGGACGGTGAATCCTCATCGAGGTGAACCCTCTGTTGACCCACATGAGTAAGCTTACCTCTATTAATTACGTATTATTGAACCTTGACTACGTCTATTAATTATGGACTATTGGAACATACCTTTTGGACATTTAAATGTTTAGACTCCTTAGACCCCTTAGACCTTTTAGACCTTTTAGACCCCTTAGACCTTTTAAACCCCTTAGACCTTTTAAACCCCTTTGGACCCTTTATTCCCTCTTAGACCCTTTATACCCTTTAGTCTGCTTAGACCTCTTGACCCTTTAAGCCCATTGATCCTATTTAGATACTTTAGACCTTGTAGACCTCTTAAGACCCTTTTCACCAATTTCAGACATTTTAGACACTCTGACACCACTTAGATGCATGGACCTCATAGACAGCTGACCCCTTTAGACCTTTTAGACCCCGAAGATCTCTCAAGACTGCTAAGGCACCAAAAACCCTTTGGAACCCTGAGACAATTAAAACCTCGTAGACCCAATCAATGTTGCTAGAACCTTTCGGCTCATAAAACCCTATAGACCCCATTAGACCGAATTCTGAAGGGTGATTCTAAAGGGTAATTGTAAAGGGTGATTCTAGGGTTATAAAGGGTAATTCTAAAGGGTTTTGTTTGTTTCTAGGCTTTGCCTATTTTGTATTAAAAACTCCAAAATGAACCACTTCCTTTGGACACGGGTGCGACATTTTTTTCCCCCGTAAGTAATGTGCAATGTCCACCCACCTGGAGGCTGGGTACTCTACATGCTAGAACATAATTTGAATATTGGTTCATTTAATTGGTTCACCACTCAAAAACCTGGAAGCACATTGTTCATTTAGATTTTGCAAGTATCATGCTATGTGTAGTGAAATCGTATTCGTACTGAACCTGGGGTGATGCTCGCTGCTCGTTGACACCGCTAGGGGCGCGGCTATAAGACCTGCTGCTGCGGACGGAGCTCCGGGACTTCTCCTGTGACATGTTACATCTGGTAGACTTGCTAACGGTACGCCAGCATAGAATATTAAGCTTGCTTGCATTGAATGTTATGAATGGTCCCATGTGATGCCAAACCTTATTCCTATTGCATTTCCTGTATTACAGAATGATGTCATGATCTAAATGGGATTAAACCACCAGTTGGACTAAAGTTGTGTGGACCTGATTGGTTTTCCACAACACTTAATCCCATTTATGATCTACCGACATGGCGGGCAACAAAACGCTGGGGGTTGCAACATTCTGTGCCGACCCGCAAGCCCCGGATGGTGGATTGCAACTGAAGCACTGGCTCAGAACGTTGGAGCATCATTTCGCGGAGCCTGAGACCGAGCCGACGGCTCCCGCGAAGCTAGCAACGCTTCATTCAAAAATCGACTACAAGGTGTACAATTCCATCGCCCAATTCACGACGTACGACCTCTCGATCGCGGAGCTCAAACGGTTGTACATAAAGGAAAAGAGCCCGGTGTATGCTCGATATTTGCTGCTAACGCGACGTCAGCAACCCAACGAGCCGATGGACCACTACGCCCAGGAGCTCCGGCAGCTCTTGCTGGACAGCACCAGGGAGCCACGGACTCACGAGCAGTCTCAGGATGATCTTCTTTTAGACGCCTATATTGCTGGGGTCTCCTCCCAGGAACTAAGGCTCAAGCTCCTGGAGAAGACCGACCTGACCTTTGCTACGGCACTCGAGCAAGGAAAGGTATACACCAAAGCGCGGGTGCAATCGAACACCTATGATCGCACGCGCCTCTTGGCGGGAACTACGCTACACGCACGGCCGGAGAGTGCTACCGCCGAGGACGAGGACCTGCTCGCGTAACTCCATGATGCTCCGGAGGAAGACCCAGTCCTGACGGCTGCCGCTACGGCCAGACCCAAGGCCTTACGCGGGGCTACCTGCTATTTCTGTGGGGGACCACGTCATCCCCGGCCCGTGTGTCCGGCTCGGGACGCAATATGCCATTTGTGCTCGCAAAAGGGGCATTACGCGAAAGTGTGCCGGAAAACCGCACGCGGCTCGCGGCCGCGCGCGACCTTGAATGGGCTCATTGCGGAGCCTACGAGCCGAGCCCGAAACCCGGCGCCTTACCCGGACAAATACCGCCCGGGGAAGGATAACCGGGCCGCCGATGCCTTATCAAGACCGGCTACATGCGCGGGTATCACCTCCTTGGTGGGCCTGACACGCTTGTTGTGGGGGCGGACGCGCTTGCTGTGTGTGCCCTAGCGAAAATGGACATCCAGCCGCTTTCGCTGTTTCCCAATCTAACCTCCGACTGTACCCCTGTCGCAGTAAAATCACGGCGCTACTCTCGCGCAGACATGCAATTCATTGCGGACGAAACGGCTCAGCTCTTGAAAGACGGTATCATAGAACCTAGCCGGTCGCCGTGGCGAGCCCAGGTCTTGGTGGTGCGAAGCGAGGCCCACCGCAGACGCATGGTAATCGACTATTCCCAAACGATTAACCACTTTACACAGCTGGATGCCTACCCCCTTCCGGGGATGGACGCGCTGGTGCAACAGGTGGCCCAGTACTCGGTCTACAGCACTCTCGATCTCCGTAGTGCGTACCATCAGATCCCTATCTCTAGGGCGGATCGTATCTATACCGCTTTTGAGTCGGGGCAGCGGTTGTACCAGTTTACTCGTTTGCCTTTTGGGGTACTACGCCCAGGAGCTCCGGCAGCTCTTGCTGGACAGCACCAGGGAGCCACGGACTCACGAGCAGTCTCAGGATGATCTTCTTTTAGACGCCTGTTTTGCTGGGGTCTCCTCCCAGGAACTAAGGCTCAAGCTCCTGGAGAAGACCGACCTGACCTTCGCTACGGCACTCGAGCAAGGAAAGGTATACACCGAAGCGCGGGTGCAATCGAACACCTATGATCGCACGCGCCTGTTTCCAGAGGGCCATGGATGACCTCATTGCGAGGGAGCACTTAACCGATGTTTTCGTCTACCTAGACAATCTTACGGTTTGTGGGTATGACCAAGGGCACCATGATGCCAATCTGAAGCGCTTCCTCGAGGTCGCGCAGAGGTATCACTTAACTATAAGCGAGGATAAGTGCCAATACTCCCTACGCAAGATAGATCTTCTGGGGTACACAGTGACCCATGGCTCTGTCGCTCCGGATAAGGAGCGTCTGTGACCTTTGCTCGACATGGCCCCTCCCTGCGATCGGGCGTCCCTGAAGCGCGCCCTCAGGCTATTCGCCCATTACTCCAAATGGGTACATAAATTTCTCCACGAAACTTCGCCCCCTCGTGGCCTGCGACACCTTCCCACTGAGTCCGGCCGCGTTGGCGGCCTTTGGAGGCCTTAAGGCCGACATCGCCCGTGCCGCCGTGGCGACAATCGACGAGAGCAGATCTTTCGTCCTCGAAAGTGATGCCTCGGATCAGGCCATCGCGGCGACCCTCTCCCAAGGAGGGCGTCCGGTGGCTTTCTTTTCACGGACTCTTACCACCGCTGAGCGGAGACACTCGTCCGTCGAAAAGGAAGCGTATGCGATCGTCGAGTCTATTCGGCGATGGCGCCCGTACTTACTCGGGCGGTGCTTCCAAATCATCACGGACCAGCAAAGCGTTGCGTTCATGTACGACACCTTACACGCCCAGCGCATTAAGAATGAGAAAATCACTCGCTGGCGTATCGAACTCGCCGACTTCTGTTACACCATCAAATACCGCCCGGGGAAGGATAACCGGGCCGCCGATGCCTTATCAAGACCAGCTACATGCGCGGGTATCACCTCTTTGGAGGGCCTACGTGTGCTGCATGCCACGGCGGGCCATCCGGGCGTAATGCGTTTCGCTCATTTTGTGCGGCGTGGCAATCTCCCATACTCGATTGACGATATCCGCCGTATCTGTCGCGACTGCGCTATATGCGCGGAAATCAAACCGCGTTTCTATAGCCCACCCATGGGGACTCTGGTTAAGGCTACGAGGCCGTGGGAACGCTTGGCGATGGATTTCAAGGGCCCATTGCCGGTGTCGAGTAGCTCTCGCTATCTGCTCACTATCGTCGATGAGTACTCGCGATTCCCCTTCGCTTATACGTGCGTGGACATGACTGCTGCCACGGTGATGCGATGCTTACAGAACTTGTTCTCAATGTTCGGGTACCCGGCCTATGTACATACCGACCGGGGTGCGGTCTTCTTGTCTCAGGAGGTGCGCGGCTATCTGCTCCAAAATAACATTGCTTCTAGTTACACCATGCCGTACAGACCCCAGGCAAATGGGCAGATCGAACGCTTCAACGGGATTATCTGGAGGGCCGTCATGCTCAACCTCCGGACCCTCGGCCGGGGCCTCGATAAATGGGCTTGGTCGCTACCTGCGGCGTTGAACTCGATCAGGGCTCTCCTGTGTACGGCAACCAACCAAACTCCCCACGAGCGACTTTTCCACCACCCCAGGAGCACGGGGTGTATACGGTCTTTACCCAGTTGGCTCGCTGGGCCCGGGCCGGCCTACCTTAAACAGGCGGTTCGCGCGAGCAAGTACGACCCCCTAGTGGACAAAGTGCAGATTCTCCAGGCTAATCCTGAGCATGCTCGGGTGATGACGGCTGATGGCCGTGAGACTACTGTCTCCGTACGTCATCTTGCCCATGTGGGGTCGCCGACCCGAGTAGGGAATCGGACGAACCGATCGAACCCATCTATGAGACTATGGACTCTCCCGACGCTCCCATTGCCGAAAGTCTACCGACTCTCCCCTCACCGCATCTACCCGGGCCCGACGGCTTGGCGGTACCCCCTTCGTCACCTGACCCTGGTGGCGCCTCCGAAGCCGGGGACACTGGGATACGTGATGCCGTACCCGGGGAATTCCGGACACGTGCTGGCAGAGAAGTTCGCCGCCCGGACTGGTACGGTTGGGTCGACTGATACCCTGTTCCGCACCCTGTTCGTGCTGACGCTCGCTCGCTTCTAGCCGCTCTGCCGTATAATTCTAACGGGGGGGGGGGGGGGGGGGGTGGAGAATGTAGTGAAATCGTATTCGTACTGAACCCGGGGTGATGCTCGCTGCTCGTTGACACCGCTAGGGGCGCGGCTATAAGACCCGCTGCTGCGGACGGTGCTCTGGGACTTCTCCTGTGACATGTTACATCTGGTAGACTCGCTAACGGTACGCCAGCATAGAATATTAAGCTTGCTTGCATTGAATGTTACTAGGGCATGCCCGTACTATATCTATATCTAAAATTATATCCCCCCCCTCTATTTACATGAAATGGTTTGGTCCAAAGCGAACGGCTTGCGAGTGGTGACAATCCCCCCCCTCTATTTACATGCAATGGTTTGGTCCAAAGCGAACGGCTTCCGGAGTTTGGTAAAGAAATCGCCATCGCGTGCACAAACGCGCAGGAAAGCGAATGAATCGCAAATTCGTTTTTATTAGTTGTAAAACATAGTTTAACGCCAACATAGTTTGCAAACGTGAAATAAATGAATACGCTCTCAAATGTGCCATCCGAGGCAGAGTGTGCCCGCCACGTTCGGCACACGCGATCGTTCGCTGCTCTCTGATTGGTTGAATCGTTTTTTGGACATAGCTCGGTAAGTAATTGTCCGATTAATATGAAACCTTGAAAAGGCACATCCTCGGGTCCCCAGCAATATACCTGGCAAGTTAAAAGTATATCGGACCCGTGGTTGTCGAGAAACAGCGGTCACAGACAAACGTACAGACAGAGATTACTGGAATTATAGATAGATGAATGGTCCCATGTGATGCCAAACCTTATTCCTATTGCATTTCCTGTATTACCGAATGATGTCATGATCTAAATGGGATTAAACCACCAGTTGGACTAAAGTTGTGTGGACCTGATTGGTTTTCCACAACACTATGCACGACAACTTTCTTGTTTGCTCGTCTGTAAGCAGGATATCTTGAAACGTTATGGACTAATTTGGATGAAACTTCTTGAAGAGGTTGTGTGTGTGACAAGGACGAATTGATGAGATTTTGGTGAAGATCCGGATCAGGATACTAGAATTTTAAGGCGATTCTTCACAATTGAGAGATAAGACAAAAAACTATATATAGCACAATATTCCAAAAAAATCGCAATTGGTATAGCGCATACCTTTGCCAGACTAAACAGTTTATGTTTTGTATCCACTGATGGGCCAAATCTGCATCCGGGCCTGAACCAAAATCTAATTGGCTTGTTCTTATCACCTGCACAACTCATCCACCTAGTTTTGTCATAAACCGTCCAAAAAGTTTTGATATATTGTGCTAGACATTGATTTTGGCCCGAACCCTCAATTGCGAAGAATCACATTAAAAATCATAGTATCTGGATCCGGATCCTGACCAACCTCAAATCACAATTCGTCATTGTCACATACCTGTCCACCAAGTTTCGTCTGAATATGTCTAACTTTTTGAGATATCGTGATCACAGACAAACAGACAGAGGTGAAAACCTTTGGCAGTGGAGATAACTCACACCCAAGCAACAAAAACATGCTTACAGAAACTCACAACCAAATAACAACAACTATAGTGTAGGAGTTTGTAATGCTCGGCCTCAAACATGTTATTCATTCATTCATATAACCCGGATACCCACTGTCCCACAAAAAAAACACAATAAAAAGAACCCAAACATAATTAACACTTCAGCACTTAAACCACCAATACAAGCACAAATTTCAAAACTAAACCAAATAAATACCTCACAGGTAAGCCAGCAGCTCATTTCCATTTATTGGCCATTGATTACATCCAATGTTATATTGTTAGCACCTTTTTGTGTCAGAATAGTTTCGCCATTGCATAATTCTGTGAAAAGAAAGTGTTTTGAGAGGAGCCTTTCACGTGCAGATGCTTCATGTTTAATCTACAGAGAGCCAGATGTGCTCAGCTCTTTACATCCGTTTGTGATGCTTTTACTCAAGGCCTTCTTTAGAATGGGCTAAAAGGCCGAGCATCTACAATTCAATCATGTTGGTGGACCGAGACTCTGTTTTTGATTGTGCGACTGTGTGTGCATGCCCATGTGTGAATCACGAATCAACATCTACGAATAAGATCATATTTTCGTTTCACAATGTGAAACCATCTTTCCGTAAGACTCTTACCTGAACTTGAAATATGTCGTTGAGTCCGAAGATGGCCGATGTTGGTATGGGGGTATAAGAGGCATATATCCGGTGTGTGTAAGGCACAGTAAGCAGACAAGGGTATGCAAAAGAGTACAGGAATGTACAACACTTTGGAAGTAGGTAGCGATGGTTGATCGCAAAATATAATCACTACTTACAATTAGGAATGCAGGTGACGGTGAGCGCGAGTCATCTCCGGCCTTTCTTCCAGGCAGACCACCAGTCTGCACATCGAAGAGTGGCCACTTGAGGGGCAGATACTGAAACGAATGTGAAAAGACAACGGTTGGAAAAAAGATGGCAAGAGAAAAAACAATATGGCCGTAAAAAATTGTTTTAAAACAAGACTGCAAGTCAAGTCTGTGGCCTAGCTGCCAAAGATAGTA
The DNA here is from genome assembly GCF_964187855.1 of Myxine glutinosa. Classification (NCBI taxonomy): domain Eukaryota; kingdom Metazoa; phylum Chordata; class Myxini; order Myxiniformes; family Myxinidae; genus Myxine; species Myxine glutinosa. Next base: position 72,480,246 of record NC_136264.1, on the reverse strand, counting down.
ATGCATTGTAATTTTGCTCCAGTCTTCCTGAAACACTAAGCCTTTTAAAAATGAACATTACATTGTTATTGTCGAGGCAAAACGCTTTTGCCTTTAAAAATTGTTTCGGAATAAAAAAAACACGACTTCTGTTTCAATGACAGCAGTTAATTCACCAACCCCTGGAGAAAATGGAGGACACAAACTGGAAAATAGAGAAAAGGCCAAACATCCGTGCCATGTGTCACTGGTGTAGGAACATTCAATTCCTTCATGGTTGGGGGGACAGGGACCTTTTCACTCCCAGTATCATCCTATTTATATCTTAGGTTATGGGTAAGCAGATCAACGACTTACGACTAGATTTTCGATTATAGTCATCCTTCAACTCAAAGTGCTTCAAACCATGCTTTTCAAGGCATTTGTCAACAATTCATCATAGTTATCTGAGGTGTCCAGCAACACGCCCGTGTCTTGATATGATACGCAGTTGGCAATACGATCCTTATCAAGATACATTCATTGCCTTTAATGTCAAATAAGAATATAAAGTTGCATTAACCTCATGTATATTATGTGTCCAATAACATATAGTGCACATAATGTTAACTAGAGTTAAGTTGATGGCAAGTCCCCATGCTTTCCACCAAAAGCAAAGTTGAAAGATGGCAAAAGGTTCCACCAAGATCGACCAAATTTAGAGGTAAAAAAATGTTTTCTTTTTTGATTCCTGTAGTGTGTGTGTGACCTGAAGTTCCAACCCCCTGTGGCATGAACCGGGGATCAAATGCAAAAAATCGTTACATATTTAAAGTCCCCCAATGTTGATTGCATGTACAAAGCTTTAAAAAAAAAAAAGTTTCAAAATATGCCCGTAATTGCATTTTTTGGTATTCAACCTTTTTACCTCACACAGAGGGGGTGGGGCCAAATATGATGCTGCTTTTGCACCTTTGTGCCATTTGGTGTGAAATCATAACGACCAAGTTTGGTGAATTTCTGCATTTACGTTTATGAAGAGATAGCGTGACAGACAGACGGATGGATGGATGCAGCCGATTACAATGTCCCCACATTTTTTTCAAAAAGAGTGGGGATAATCATAGTCTGCGCACAAGTCGAGAAAATGATTCATGCTCAATGATGACATCGAAGTTCCACTGGGATTATTTAATATAAGTGCACAAAAGTATTTGCCGGCTATGAATGAGCCTAACACTCTAACAGTATCGTTGATTAATGTTGAAAAAAAACAACACTTATTACAACCATTATATGCAAGATAACCCGAGCAAGTGTGCTGCCCAATACGGCGCGAGACTCCTCTAATAGTACAGAACCGCCTTTAGAGGCCATTTTTCTCCCACAAAGCGGGGGTTGGCCTTTTGTGGGCACCGTGGTCCCCTTTTTGAAGAGATGTTTTATGGCCGGATGCCCTTCCTGCCGCCAACCCTGTTAGTCGCCTCTTGAGACACAAAGGGAATTAACAGTGAACTGGTACTCAATTTGCCGACCTCAGAAGGATGACAGGCTGAGTCAACCCCCATGGCGTAAATTCAGCAATCAACTGGGATTTGGGCCCAGGATCTTGGGATCCCAAGCCGGCACCCTAACCGCTAAGCCAACACCAAGCTTCTCCTCTAAAAGTATTCTGTACTTTGATATTTATAAACACAAAGATACACTATAGAAGTTACCTGCACACCCACCTTAACATCAATCGCCATAATGCAGCTGGTGACGGAACACTAGTAGATATATTTTTAATACAATTCCAGAGACGTGCAATCGTATTAATAGATGATACAAGATCAACTACAAAGCATCTGAAAACTACGCGTGCGTGCGTGCGTAAGCGAAGGACCGAATTCTAATTTGGTTTGTGGGTGCAGCTAGGCATAAGGAAGACCGCTGTTTAAAATTGGGTCTCCACGTCAAAATCTAAGATGGCCACCGCCATGTATGTCTGAACCTTGTGAGCGAAATATCTCGAAAAATAAGCGAAGTACCAACTTCTAATCTGGTGTGTGGGTGTATCTAGGCATAAGGAAGAACGCTGTTTAAAATTGGGTCGCCACGTCAAAATCCAAGATGGCCGCCGCCATGTATGTCTGAACCTTGTGAGCGAAATATCTCGAAAAATAAGCGAAGTACCAACTTCTAATCTGGTGTGTGGGTGTATCTAGGCATAAGGAAGAACGCTGTTTAAAATTGGGTCGCCACGTCAAAATCCAAGATGGCCGCCGCCATGTTTGTCTGAACCTTGTGAGCGGAATATCTTGAAAAATAAGCGAAGTACCAACTTCTAATGTGGTGTGTGAGTGTATCTAGGCATAAGGAAGAACGCTAATGAAAATTGGGTCGCCACGTCAAAATCCAAGATGGCCGCCTTGCCTCTTCCACTTTGTCAACTCGCATCACTTCACCGACGGGGGACCGAGGCATAAAGCTTGTTTACCTTACCGCACACATCATTATGTTTTTTTCAATACATCAAGTATCAATTGTTCGGTGACACACATTTTCAGGAGTACAAGTAGTTGAGAGTTGCATCAGAAAAGAATGGTTTTACAGTTCAAGTTATGCTCAGATTAACAAATAATTCCTATATTAGGTGATATCTTCAACTCAAGGCTGGCTAAATTTGGAGGTAAAATTGAAGTTTGCTTCCTTCTACCACCTCCCCTCTTCCCCCTCCCCCTCTGCATTTTTATGATCCCTAAAAATATATATATATACAGTGGGGAGAACAAGTATTTGATACACTGCCGATTTTGCAGGTTTTCCCACTTACAAAGCACGTCAAGGTCTGTAATTTTTATCATAGGTACACTTCAACTGTGGAAGACGGAATCTAAAACAAAAATCCTGAAAATCACATTGTATGATTTTTAAGTAATTAATTTGCATTTTATTGCATGAAATAAGTATTTGATACATCAGAAAAACAGAACTTAATATTTGGTACAGAAACCTTTGTTTGCAATTACAGAGATCAGACGTTTCCTGTAGTTCTTAACCAGGTTTGCACACACTGCAGCAGGGATTTTGGCCCACTCCTCCATACAGATCTTCACCAGATCCTTCAGGTTTCGGGGCTGTCGCTGCGCAACACAGACTTTCAGCTCCCTCCAAAGATTTTCTATTGGGTTCAGGTCTGGAGACTGGCTAGGCCACTCCAGGACCTTGAGATGCTTTGTACGGAGCCACTCCTTAGTTGCCCTGGCTGTGTGTTTCGGGTCGTTGTCATGCTGGAAGACCCAGCCACGCCCCATCTTCAATGCTCTTATTGAGGGAAGGAGATTGTTGGCCAAGATCTCGCGATACATGGCCCCATCCATCCTCCCCTCAATACGGTGCAGTCGTCCTGTCCCCTTTGCAGAAAAGCATCCCCAAAGAATGATGTTTCCACCTCCATGCTTCACGGTTGGGATGGTGTTCTTGGGGTTGTACTCATCCTTCTTCTTCCTCCAAACACGGCGAGTGGAGTTTAAACCAAAAAGCTCTATTTTGGTCTCATCAGACCACATGACCTTCTCCCATTCCTCCTCTGGATCATCCAGATGGTCATTGGCAAACTTCAGACGGGCCTGGACATGCGCTGGCTTGAGCAGAGGGACCTTGCGTGCGCTGCAGGATTTTAATCCATGACGGCGTAGTGTGTTACTTATGGTTTTCTTTGATACTGTGGTCCCAGCTCTCTTCAGGTCATTGACCAGGTCCTGCCGTGTAGTTCTGGGCTGATCCCTCACCTTTCTCATGATCATTGAGGCTCCACGAGGTGAGATCTTGCATGGAGCCCCAGACCGAGGGAGATTGACTGTCATCTTGAACTTCTTCCATTTTCTAATAATTGCGCCAACAGTTGTTGCCTTCTCACCAAGCTGCTTGCCTATTGTCCTGTAGCCCATCCCAGCCTTGTGCAAGTCTACAAATTTGTCCCTGATGTCCTTAGACAGCTCTCTGGTCTTGCCCATTGTGGAGAGGTTGGAGTCTGATTGATTGAGTGTGGACAGGTCTGGAGACGGCTTTGCGGTCGGTCTTTGCGGTCTTTGTGGTCGGAGACGGTCTGGAGACGTCTTTTATGCAGATAACGAGTTCAAACAGGTGCAGTTAATACAGGTAATGAGTGGAGAATGGGAGGGCTTCTTAAAGAAAAAACTAACAGGTCTGTGAGAGCCGGAATTCTTACTGGTTGGTAGGTGATCAAATACTTATTTCATGCAATAAAATGCAAATTAATTACTTAAAAATCATACAATGTGATTTTCAGGATTTTTGTTTTAGATTCCGTCTTCCACAGTTGAAGTGTACCTATGATAAAAATTACAGACCTTTACGTGCTTTGTAAGTGGGAAAACCTGCAAAATCGGCAGTGTATAAAATACTTGTTCTCCCCACTGTATATAAACAACAATATGAGGCCATATTTGTATTATAAAGGTAAAAAGTGGCAATAACTCCATTTGTCATGAAAAACTTGCAAAAGTGGAAATTAATAACATCACTAGAGACATTTCAAAAGTGGATCAAATCCTAAATACAGTTGAGATTTGTACATCATTCATTATTCACCATATAATGTACATATCCACACAAAGAAAACGAATGTTATTATTATTATTATTATTATTATTATTATTCAACAGCCTCAATTATTCTCCCGTTCTTGTGGGGTTGGCGGGTGCATTTTTGGCTCGTCTTTAACGAACCAACATTGATGCATGCGATTGATGCAACCTGCATGTGAAACATCGGAATGACAGATTATAGCTGGGTCGGGATTCGAACCCAGGATAGACAGCTTCGAGGCGAGTGTGGGTACCTCTAGGCCATCTTATCAGCAGCTCCAAGGCAAACTAATATCGATGTCGAAATATCCCGTCCCACATGTGATGCAAATACAAAGCTCCTCGGAAAGATTTCCAAAAAGGACCTCAGCCACTGAATAACAGATATTTCGAAGAAATAACCTAAAAATGAGGTACGAACTGGACACCCTGGTCCGTTTATGTTTATAGAACACATTTTATCAACTGTGCTGTCCTCTGCAATAAACAGGTATCACTGGTTTGCACTTACATGCTGCCTTCGTGTTTCCAATCGTTATACACTGTGACACTGAAGCACAGCTTTCGAGTGCAAGCAGCAAACAATCACTAATTAGGTGACATGGTGATCCTACACCACACTCTCTTTATGCCCGATTACACAAAAATGCTCTTGGTTAAAAAAAAAAGGAAGTTATTTTTGTAAAAAGAAAAATCACAATTTATTCACGATAAAGAGGCAACATGAGCCATATACATTACAAATTAGTTCTTTTATTATCCCCACCTGGAAATAAGACGATTTGCTGGTAGCTCAGGTTGCACACCTATTAAGCAAATAGTGAACAACTCGTGGATTGACAATTCTCAAAATATGACAAACACCAGCAGATCTGGTCGTTTCCATATTTGTTTGTTGTTCAGAACAAAGGGAAAGCATCTGTTATTGTCCCACTCAAATGACCTGCATTGGTGCTCAACTCCATTTCAGGAATAAGAATATTGTGAGGAAGGCTCTTGAACATTACACAGATATCACAAAAACATTATTACACATTTCACCAATTTTCATATATACGGATATGGTGTGGGGGTTACGGATATGGTGTGAGAAATGGAGAAGGTGAAAGGATTTTGGAGTTTGCTGATGGAGCTGATTTGTTGATTTGTAATACTCAGTTCCAGAAAGAGGATAATAAGCTTGTTACATACACGTCAGGTGGGTCGACGACAACCGTTGACTACCTGCTGGTGCATAGGCGAGATAGGGGGCACCTCCGGGACACAAAGGTGATCCCGGGGGAGGAGGCTGTTTCACAGCACCACTTGGTTGTATGCGACATAAGGGTGAAAGGTGCGAGGAGAGCTCGGCGGGTGAAGTACCAACCGAGAATGAAGGTGTGGAGGTTGAAAGGGGTGACAGACAGTAAGGGAGGCATTAAAAGAGAGGCTGAGTAGGGTCGAGGATGATGTGGTTGAGCTTTAAAGTGTTTGGATGTCAATAAAAGCTAGTCTGTTGGGAGCCGTTGGTGAGGTATGTGGATGGACAAAAGGACCACCGAGGCACTCGGAAACATGGTGGTGGGATGATGAAGTTGGAAAGAGGCTTGACGAGAAGAGGAAGAAGTTCAAGGAGTGGCAGAAGGCGAAGGGAACGGGAGCAGAAACAGCAGAGCATGAAAGTTATAAGGCAGCCAAGAAGGCTGCAAAGAAAGAGGTAGCAGCGGCGCAGGAGGCATGCAGGAAAATGTTTGGAGAACGCTTGGATTCAGAAGAGGGTCAGAGAGTAGTATTCAGGATTGCAAAGCAGATAGCGAAAGAGAGGTGTGATGTGATGGGGGTGAGTTGCTAGAAGGATGAAGTGGGACAAATCGTTGTCGACCCAGATGGAATTAAAGGAAGATGGAAAAGATATATGGAAATGCTGTTGAATACAGAGAATGAATGGGATGGCAACATAGACAGTAACCCAGTTTTAGGACCGGCAGAGAAGATAACTGAGAAGGAAGTTGAGGAAGCGAGAAAAGCAAAGAAGAGTAGAAAAGCGGGAGGGCTGACGGGAGTTGTGGGAGATATGTTGGGGTGTGAAGCAGGAAGTTGGGGTGTGACAGCAGGAAGTTAGGGTGTGAAGAGGTGCGAGGAGAATGGAGTTCATGGAGTTCATCGGAAAGACGAAGGTGATGGCAAGTGGTAAAGCATGTGGTGAGGTGGAAAGAACTGGGAAGTGTCCCTGTGCTGTGTGTTGGAAGGGTGTCGGAGTGAACTCCATTCAATGTACAATTTCGCTCTTTCACGAGCCTCGATCTTGTATACAAAAAAAAAGAAAAAAAAAAAAAAAAAAAAAAAAAAAAGAGAATGACAGAGATCTGCAATCTGGTGGTGAAAGAAGGCCGCATTCCAGTGGATTGGGAACGGAGTACCCTCGTCCCTCCATACAACGGGAAAGGTGACCCTCTGGAGTGTGGCTCGTACCGAGCGATAAAGTTATTGGAGCATGGAATGAAGGTATTGGAAAGGGTGTTGGAGAGGAGGATAAGGAAGAAAGTGAAGATCGACGAAATGAAGTTTGGATTTAAGCCAGGAAGAGGAACGACAGACGTGCTTTTCATTGTGAGGCAGTTGCAGGAGAAGTACATGGAGAAGAGGAAGAAGTTGTTTCTTGGGTTTGTTGATCTGGAGAAAGCATTCGATAGGGTTCCACGCAAAGTATTGACATGGGCATTGAGGAAGCTACGAGTGGAGGAATGGTTGATCAGAGTAGTGATGGCAATGTACAAAAGAGCGGGCACAGCTGGAAGGACGAAGGACGGGAACAGTGGTGAGTTTGAGGTGAAGGTGGGAGTGCATCAGGGGTCGGTGCTAAGTCCACTACTATTTGTAGCTGTGATGGAGGTGCTGGCTCAGAACGTAAAGGAGGGTTTACCGTGGGAGTTGTTGTATGCAGATGATCTGGTGTTGATTGCGGAAAGTATGGATGGACTGAAGGAAAAGATGAACAAGTGGAAGGAATGTATGGAGACAAAAGGTCTGAAGGTGAATATCGGAAAGACGAAGGTGATGGCAAGTGGTAAAGCATGTGGTGAGGTGGAAAGAACTGGGAAGTGTCCCTGTGCTGTGTGTTGGAAGGGTGTCGGAGTGAACTCCATTCAATGTACAATGTGCGCTGAGTGGGTTCATCAAAAATGTAGTGGTCTGAGAGGGTCATTAACCAGTGTGGCAGCTACATTCAAATGTAAGGTGTGCACAGAGGGAGCTGCAGATGGAGGAAATGTTGAGTTGGATCTTGGAGACAGCGTGAAGCTGGAAGGTGTGAAAACATTTTGCTACCTCGGAGACATGCTGAATGGAGAAGGTGGATCAGACTCGGCAACGGTTGCTCGAGTGAGATGTGCATGGAAGAAGTTTCGGGAACTGAGTGGCGTGCTGATGAGGAGGGGAGTGTCGTTGAAGCTGAAGGGAAAGGTGTATGCTGAATGTGTGAGAAGTGTTATGATTTATGGGAGCGAGACATGGGTAATGAACGTCGAGCAGCAACGAAGGTTGGAAAGGGTGGAAATGCGAATGGTTTGATGGATGTGCGGAGTATCGTTGAGAGAGATTAAGACAAATGATGAATTGCGAAAGATGATGGGAATAGAGCCTTTGATTGATGCTGTGAAGAGGAACAGGTTGAGATGGTTTGGTCATGTGTTGAGGAAGGATGAAAGTGACTGGTTGAGAAGAGTGATGGAAATGAATGTAGAAGGAAGTAGCGGATGGGGAAGACCGAGAAAGACTTGGCTTAAAGATGGTGGAAGAAGAAATGCGGGCAAGGGGGTTAACAAGGAGAGATGCAGAAAATAGGGCAAAATGGAGAAGATTGTCATGGGGACCGCAAGGCTAACCCCCGCTCTAGCAGGGAAAATGGCCTTTAAAATGCATGTTGTTGTCGTTGTGTCACCAATTTTCAAATAATATAGAAAGTTAACGTGGCGGTTACCAGCCTCGGTGGCGTCTGGGACGTCGGCGGTTCGAACCCCGGACGAGTTACACCAAAGACAAAAAATGGTACGTGCTGCTTACTTGCTTGAGGATCAGCATTAAAAAAAGGATACAGCATGGAGAAACAACCATACGTTGGTAATAATAGCACAGGCTTTCATGGGCCTAATGGCCTCTCCTGCGTCGAAGTTCTTTGTAAGGGAACTCATTAAATGTGCTGTATGTTATCAGCACATGAAGCTTTCCTCATCTATCTATAATTCCAGTAATCTCTGTGTGTATGTATGTATGTATGTATGTCTGTGACCGCTGTTTCTCGACAACCACGGGTCCGATATACTTTAAACTTGCCAGGTATATTGCTGGGGACCCGAGGATGTGCCTTTTCAAGGTTTCATATTAATCGGACAAGTAGTTACCGAGCTATGTCCAAAAAACGATTCAACCAATCGGAGAGCAGCGAGCTATCACGTGTGCCGAACGTGCCGAACAGACTCTGCCTCGGACGGCACATTTGAGAGCGTATTCATTTATTTCACGTTGGCAAACTATGTTGCCGCTATGTTGGCGTTAAACGATGTTTTAAAACTAATTAAAACTAATTTGCGATTCTTTCGCTTTCCTGCGCGTTTGTGCATGCTATGGCGATTTCTTTACCAAACTCCGCAAGCCGTTCGCTTTGGACCAAACCATTTCATGTAAATAGAGGGGGGGGATTGTCACCGTACTCGCAAGCCGTTCGCTTTGGACCAAACCATTTCATGTAAATAGAGGGGGGGGATATAATTTTAGATATATATATAGTACGGGCATGCCCTAGTAAAAGACAATGCCAAAGGTATATACAAGAGTATGTATGTATGTGTGTGTGTGTGTGTGTATATATATATATATATATATATATATATGTATATATATATATATATATATATATATATATATATATATATGGTTTCTGAGAAGACAGCTATTTCCCCATGCTTTCTGAGAAGATTTTCAATTAAATTACCTGAATTTGAGGTGAAACCCCCCTTTTCAGGCTCTTATGGGGGAGCGGATCTGGATGGGGAGCACAACCCCATGAGACCTTACTGTTCTGATGTATCGTACCAAATTTGTTCCATATCGGTCACGTCGTTTTATGAGGAAAACACGTTTTCGCGAACATGGGGGATTAAGGGAGGGAGCCCGTGGCCTTCTTTCCAGGCGAGATACGGCAATATTGAGCACAACATAAGGTCAGGGCAAGGTCATGCCGCCAACCATGGCAAGTTTGGTTTGGATCCGGTTGTCGATTTCTGGGGAGAATATTTTTGAATGAAATTCCAATATTTGGGGCAAGACCTCCCTTTTATCCCCTTTAAATGGGTGTATCCAGATGGGGAGCACAACCCCATGTGACATGGTTACTGTCCTGATGCATCATAAGAAATTTGGTCCATATCAGGTGGGTAGTTTGTGAGGCAAAGATGTTTTAGTCAAGTGTTAACAGACGAACGTACGTATGGACAGCCGGTCATCCGGACCCTCTGAGGTTATTTCGAAGAAATACACCGAAATAACCTAAAAATGACACCGGCGTTCGTGAATGAGCAATATCCCCTCTCAAAATGAAATATATTTACTTTTCATGACTAAAGTAGGACTTAAAATACATCTTATACAGAATTACACAAGAGCTGCTGTTAAAAAAAACAGCTTTTTGTCACTGCACAGAGCGAGCAAGTGGAGTCAAACGCAACACTACACTCATCATACATCCAATCTTCATGGAGGGCAACCAATTGGAAGAGCAACCAAAGGGCCATTAAAGGAAGGAGCAGCAGGGAGGAATGGGGAGGGAATTGGGGGAGAATAAACGGAATAAATACATCATGAAAACGGCACCCACACAACGTTTCAGGAAAATATGAGGAACAAAACACTATGCACACACACCCAGGAATACTATTCACAGATGCTCAGGATTATGTGAGCAAAGCTTTCAGACAAAGGCAGGGAAACGTGCAGCATGAAATTTCTTTTTTTATTCAATCCTGGCCATATTGTGTTTCATCAGGTGATAACAAACTGTGGAAATAAAATACCTGAAATGGTAATCGATCCGCCGTGAATAAAAGAGAGGCTGACGTTTCGGGCCTAACCCTTCATGCAAAAGAGAGGCAAGGGTAAAGCCCGAAACGTCGACTGCTCTTTTATTCATGGCAGATCAAGTACCATTTAAGTTGTTTTATTACCTCCACCACCAAAGGTCGATGTAAGTTGTGTTGTCACCCACGTTTGTTTGTCTGCCTGTGTCTGTGAGCAGAATATCTCAAAAAGCTATGGACCGATTCAGATGAAACATGGTGGACAGGTCGGGTGTGTGACAAGGACGAATTGATTCAATCTTGGTGAAGATCCCAATCCGGATACGATAATTTTTTTTAACTGATTCTTCACCATTGAGAGATGGAGCCAAAAATGATATATAGCACGATGTCTCAAAAAGTTAATAACAGGTTAGGACAAAACTAGATGGATGAGTTAATTCGGTGGCAAGATTTAACTTTGGTTCAGGCACAGATGCAGATCCGGTGATTTTATTTTGTTTTGATCCTATTTATTTTGACTTTCTTGCCACTCACAAATCACTAACTAGAACGGCACTCGGCACTCGGTAGAGCACATACCTCCGCTAGTCTGAACACTTTATGTTTTGTATCCCACTGATAGGCCGGATCTGGATTTGGACCTGGACCAAAATCGAATAGGCTTGTTCTTTTCACCTAACTAACTCATCCCCCAAGTTTAGTCATAAGTCGTCCATAACTTTTTGAAACATTATGCTACATATCAATTTTTGCCATCTCTCTCAATGGTGAAGAATCACTTAAAAAATTAAATAATTCTCATATCCAAATCCATATTCAGATCTTCACCAAAATCTAATCGATTAGTCCTTGTCACACACCCAACTTCTCCACCAAGTTTTGTCCAAATCCTTCCATAACGTTTTGAGATAACCCGCTATGTATCGTTTTTGGCCCTATATCCCAATAGTGAAGAATCACTTTAAAAATTCTTGTAGCCGGATCCGAATCCAGATCTTCACCAAAATCTAATCATTTCGTCCTTGTCACATACACTACCTCTCTGCCAAATTCCGTCCACAACTTTTTGAGATTTTTTTTTTGTGTGTACAAAGTCAAGGCTCGTGTATGAGCTACCACATTAAACACAAAAAACATAATAAAGGGAGCGGGAGACAAGAAGGGGAAAGAGAGGGAAGCACACAAGCACAACAACAGTAGAGAACAAGGACATTGAGAGATCTGGGGAAGGGAGAGGGCTGGGGCGGGGAAGGGTGAGGGGGGAGGGGTACACGGTATAAAACAAGTGGACACTACTAGGAATTTCTGTGAACAAGAGCTATCTTGTTCACAGACAAACAGACAGACAGGGGTGAAATCATAACGTCCATCCACCTCCGGTGACGGAGGTAATAACAAACCATATTCCAACTTTAATCACTCGGAGCCGTATTCAAAAGCACACCGATAACGGTAGAGATGGCTTTGTGCAAAGGAAAGGCTGAAGTGTATCGAAATCCTTTTTAATGGTCTAATTAAAATAAATTCTCGAAATTGTAATACTATCTGTCAATCCCCGGGAACACACGGAGCCTGCATAATCCCCGATGAGGGCGACTCGGTGGCTGGAAATAAGTTCTAGAAGCTGCTATAGTTATTAAAATCTCCAGTTGGTAGTGCTTTGCATTTATTGAATTTCTTACAATGTTTGTGAAGATATACTTTAGTTTTTAAATTGACCAAATCCATTGAAAATAAAACCTCTAAATAACACTGGTTGCTCAAACAAATGCATCAGTCAGGGATGGGGTGGAGTGGGCTGGGAGGGATAAAAAAAATTCATTTTTTACTTCATAATCGACCGTTGTTGAAATCAAGAAACAGAAATTCAATCACTGACAGAAGACAAGCTGTCTTATAAGGAAGTTGTATATCCTCTAAATGGCTGACATTTTAGACAAGAAATGAATATGCGGTGTGCGGGTGCTCTGAAGGCCAAGACTGGATTCTGAGCAATTGGAAGAAGAAAAAAAACGTACCAATAAATCAACATTTTCATTAAAAAGTAGGAAATGCCCAAGATTATTGAAATGATCCTCATCATCCGTTGAACCAAAACTCATCATGCAAACAATTCTGTCTGCAGTGAAACATACAACTGGCGTAACTTATGACCTCTCACAGGAATAATCTACCAGTTGCTGCCATTGACGTTAAAGTATCATCCAACTTGTGTCTACTGGATATGCTCCGTAAAATGAAGCAACAGAAGTTGAGGCTTGGATTGTTTTCATGGTACATTCAAATGTGTTCATGTTCTGGTGGTGGAAGCCAGACTCAGAGGTGTTATGTTTAGAATGTCAGCTACGAGGTCGACGATTTGATTACGACACTGGCCGAGTTATAGCAAAGACTTGGAAAATGTACATGTTGCTTCATCACTTCACGCTCATCATTCAGAGGCAATAAGTGACGCAATGTGAAACCGAGAATCCACCAGAATGCTGAACTTCACGCTCATCATTCAGAGATTCGGATATGTATATATACACTACACTGTGTGTGCTACGGATTGAGGTGTTTTTACGGCTGCCGGAGTGCAAATCCTGCCACCAACCTCCTTGAAAGAGGACCCAGTACCCTGGTACTCATGATGTCAAGATCAGTTGTTAGATAACTTGATACGAGCCCATACTATCAGGCTACCCCAAAAAAACCAAATGGCACAATTTTTGTACGATTAGCAAATTGCTTTCTACCTCATATCCAGACTCGAGCATGTAACTCATTGACGTGTAGGTTGAATCTAGATGTGTCGGTGAAAATAACATGGCACAAACAGTTAACCTCTGGTGACATGTCACTCATTATTTGTGCAGACTATTGATGGTATTGTGTTAGGGATGCAGATCAGTGGTCTTCTGGGCCTCATAACACTGGTACAAAGCCTGTTTTGAACTGTATGGGTCGAAATTCGATGGTTGTTGGCTCTTTGAGGGTCATTAGAGAGATCATATGGTTCCTCGAGCAAAGGATTGTGGCAAGAGAACGACCCTCACGAGAAGTTGTCATATTTGGGTGAGCTGAATAAAATCTCTCCATTAACTGTCTAGTCTTAGTACATCACTGCTTTAGAAATAAGCAATACGTGAAACACTCTACAACGCATGCCAACAACTAAAAACGTGAGGACGGAAAAAGAAAAAAAGTGAAGACCTCTTGCCAACGTTCCACAAAATGTTGAGGGTTGTGGGCACCTATTGCTAGTAAACATATATGTTGTAAAGAGAAATATAAGCTCATGTGGGAGCTATATGACAAAGGGAAGCAAGTTTACAGACTGACACGATCAATGGGGAACAGGGAATTATAGACATGCATGTGTGACAAGAGTGACAAGAGTGACAGAAAGGAAAGAATATCAGTCAGCATGGGGGAAAGCATGAGGCTATGATGGGCAGCACTCGAAGCAATAGAGAGACGGCCATGGCAAACAAATACAGGGCAGACGATTCCACAGACAAGAGAATAAAAGGATAGCGGACTGGAGGACAGCATTCAGTTTAGAGTTGGAGTTGGTCACCAAGCATGGTATTCTGGAAGAACTATGCAACGTGGATGGGCTAGCAGAGGAAGGAGGGATGAGAGTGGTAAAAGCAAGGCAATAAGTGACGCAATGTGAAACCGAGAATCCACCAGCTTGCCTGCAGTGGGTGAGAAGCTCACCTCGGGACTCATGTTCCAAGATATGCCAACAATATGGAGAGCCTTGGACTCAATCGCCTCCAAGGAAGCAAATTGGGAAGCAACTGCATCAGACTAGAGTGGGGATGCACACTCCATGAAAGCTCCAAGGGGCCAACCTATGTGAGAAGCCAGTTTTAGGATGCAAGGATAGACACTGCGATAGTTTGCCTATCAGAAGTGTGGTGTAGTGTTCTGCACAGGGTGGAAGAATGAGCAAACTGGAACAGAGGACTTTGCAGAGACGTGAATTCATCGATGTAGTCGAAGAACATAGTCAGTCCGAAAACACTGCCTTGCAAAATACCAGCCTCAAGAGGAAGATCACCAGACAGAATGCCATTGAGTGTACACCGTTGTTTCCACTCACAGAGAAAATCTCGTAACCGCTCAAGGAGGGGCCCCTGAATCCCATTAGCATACAGAATGCAGAGTAAGGCTGGGTGGGTGCCAGACAGTTTTGAAAGCTTGAGAAATGTCCAGAGAGATGCCCCTGATCCCTCATTCATGATTTAGTGCATCCATCCATTGTTGCTGGTTAAAAGACACGACTCGTCCACAGTAGGATGGTATGGGTGGAAGCAGAATTGATGATCAAAGATTAGAAAGTGGAAGAAGACACAATGGCAGAGATCTGTAGCCATAATAGATTCCACCACAAACAGTGTGACGAACATTGCACTGGAAAGCAAGACTCATCCTCCCGCTAACAATCCCGATGACGTGGTACCTCGTTTGATGTTAAATGACATCCTCCCATTCCCAAACCGTCTTTATCCACATGAATGGCCAATTTGCACAGGTAGGAGCTATATCACACGAGTTATGTGTGAACGCATAAGTCGTGCAGATTCTGTGGGGAGGTACAACTTTCATGTGGATGTCGAGGATCACTCAGTTCAGGTGATGATAATTATGTAACATTACCTGCTGCACATCCAATTTCCTGATTGCGTTTCTTTCCTCAAGTGCCAGGAATTGCATGTAGACGAAGAAGAAGTTTCTGAACTGAAAATCCACCGTTTATTTCATATTTTGAAAGTTGTTGCATTTTCAGGTGAATTATGGGACGCTTCAAGATAGTAAAGTCAGTATTGAGTGCTGGACTGTTTATAGGAACACAATATGAGTCGAATACATCTGTTCTGACCATAGCCCGCCAGATAATCATTGGCATAATTCACCTACAATATACAGGAAAAAATCTACAATTACCACAATTCACATGTTCATCCCACCTGAATTATATCAATAACTCGATTTTTAACATTTAACAAAACAGGTTAATCTGTTATCTTTTGTTGCAGTTATACGAGGTGGAGATTTACCATAAATCGCTTTGGAGAATGATGTGAAAGTGTTTGGCAGCAATCATATTTTTTAACGCCCGCAGTTTTTCCCACGTTCTTGTGGGGTGAGCCAGGGGAAGCTTGGCCCAAGTCTTTCACAAACCGGATGGCCAAGCCTGACGTTCAACACGGTTAGGGCAGGAATTAGTAATTTGTTCATGGTGCTGGCAAAAGCTCGCCTACTCTTCGCGAAGGACACCATGGGATCTATAACGTCCACCAAATAATGGTGGCAGATGATGCGCCCGTTTAACGTCCATTTAAGGGACGGCACACACATTGATGAATCACCCTGCCTGTGAAACGCCGGGATGACAGTTTAAAGCTTGCTCGGGATTTGAACCCAGGCTAGAAAGTTTAGAGGTGAATGTGCATACCTCTCGGCCATCCTGTCAGTCCCAGTGTTTAACAGTAATAATGGATCCAATTTTCTCGACTTGTGAAAGCAGCTCTAAGACACCTGTAAATGTAGCGGTTACAAGAGCCACATCATCAGAATCGAACGAGGTAGCCAATTTTAACGCCAATGGAAGAACCACTTAATTAGGTTAACAGGTATATCATGCTTTGGACATCACAACAACATGGAATTGTATTGTTAACTGGCAAGAATGCAAGGAGGCCTCAACGTGTCAAAAAGTTGGCCTATTCTGTGATGCAACATATCCAACCCTCTTCCTCCTCCTCTCCCTCCTTCATTTCCTCCCCCTCCTCGTCCTCCCACAACTCACTCATCTCCTTCCCTTCCTTCCTCCTCCATTCTCAGACCTCCCAAACATTTTCGGAGCACCTCGCATTGACGATTAGGTTAATTTGGGATACCTGGAGGCATAAGTTCATGATAATCCTGTTTTGTAATTGGTGCGGTAATATACAACATGCATTTTAAAGCCATTTTCCCTGCTAGAGCGGGGGTTAGTCTTGCGGCCCCATGACAATCTTCTCCATTTTGCCCTATTTTCTGCATCTCTCCTTGTTAACCCCCTTGCCCACATTTCTTCTTCCACCATCTTTAGCCAAGTCTTTCTCGGTCTTCCCCGTCCTCTACTTCCTTCTACATTCATTTCCATCACTCTTCTCAACCAGTCACTTTCATCCTTCCTCAACACATGACCAAACCATCTCAACCTGTTCCTCTTCACAGCATCAATCACAGGCTCTATTCCCATCATCTTTCGCAATTCATCATTTGTCTTCCTCTCTCTCAATGATACTCCGCACATTCACCGAACCATTCGCATTTCCACCCTTTCCAACCTTCGTTGCTGCTCTAGGTTCATTACCCATGTCTCGCTCCCATAAATCATAACACTTCTCACACATGCAGCTTATACCTGCCCTTCAGCTTCAACGACACTACCCTCCTCATCAGCACGCCACTCAGTTCCAGAAACTTCTTCCATGCACATCTCACTCTAGCAACTGTTGCCGAGTCTGATCCACCTTCTCCATTCAGCATGTCTCCAAGGTAACAAAATGTTTTCACACCTTCCAGCTTCACGCCGTCTCCAAGATCCAACTCAACATTTCCTCCATCTGCAGCTCCCTCTGTGCACACCTTACATTTGAATGTAGCTGCCACACTGGTTAATGACCCTCTCAGACCACTACATTTTTGATGAACCCACTCAGCGCACATTGTACATTGAATGGAGTTCACTCCGACACCCTTCCTGCACACAGCACATGGCCACTTCCCAGTATATTACCAGCGGTAATATATCCTGCTGAATTCATGGACCGAGGTTAACTGCTCGCCATTGGTTTGTGAGAAACAGTGATAGCTCGTGTATCCTTGAATCCTCAACTTCAACCAGACTCAATGGCGTAATGGCTAGAGCATGTGCTCTGAGTCTGGGAGGGCGGTGGTTCAAACTCTGGCCAAGTCAAACCAAAGACTAAAGATGGTGCGTGCTGCTTCCTTGACACTCAGCATTTGAAAGGATAAAAAAATGGATAAACAAGGCTGGGAAGGCAGTGGCCCTTACCACCTATCATAGCCCTTGCCAATACACTGCTTCGGGAGCATATACTCTCTGTAAAGAGCATGGTTCATCAAAAATGGAATACTGCTCTCCCCTCTGGTCTGGTGCTCCTGTCTCACACCTAGCTCGTCTTCACACTGTTGAAACCAAAGCGTTCAGAATCATTGGAATCTCCCGCGATGAAGCTAACTCCAAGGGCCTTTCACTCACTCACCGCAGGCAGGTTGGTGGTCTTTCCGTCTTCTACCGACTCCTCTCTGGCCTTGCCCCCCCCAGCTCTCTCTGGGCTCTGTCCCCCAAATATTCCTACAGGTCGCACAAGATCTGCCTGCAACCCTCTTATGGTTAAACTGCCAAAATCAAGACTTTCTGCTCACCTTCACTCCTTCATTCCTCTTTTCTCCCGCCTCTGGAACAAACTCCCTCACTCTCTTCAATCCCACTTCACCCTCCAGGTCTTTAAAACAGCTGTTCACCACCATCTCTTATCCTCCCCCATCCAAAATCTTGATCTTTTCTACCCCTGCTAATTTCGGTCCCCTTGTGTTTTATACCTCTTCCCCCCCCCCCCCCCCTTCCCACGCCTCCTGCCCCCAAGCCCTCTCCCTCCCACACTTCTCCCTGCTCTCAAATGTTGTGGTTTGTGTGCTTCCCCTTCTCTCCCCATCTTGTCTTCCGCTCCCTCTTTTTGTGTGTTTTGTTTGTCTGGTTGATTTGTTTGTGAAATAAATGTTAGCTCTTTCACGAGCCTCGATTCAGTATACAAAAAAAACAAAAAAAAAAATTTGTTTAATCTAATGGGGGCATAAAATACCAAATACGTGTTTGTTGTGGTTTGAAGTTCCCGATGTCCCTGCTCTCAAATGCTGTGTTTGTGTGCTTCCCCCTCTCTCCCCATCTTGTCTACTGCTCCCCTTATTATATGTTTTGTGTGTCTGGTTGATTTTTTTTTGTATGATAAATGTTAGCTCTTTCACGAGCCTCGATCCTGTATACAAAAAAATAAAATAAATAAACTATAGTGAAAACGAGAACAACCTGTCAACATTCAGTGACAATTACCTGATATGAGAAGACAAAGGCAATAAAATATCATTGAGATCGGATTCTTTGCTAAAACTCACCAATAGCCAATCCAAGCTCATATGGTAATGGAGAAAAAATTGCCAGCAGCACTGGCATAGCAAAACCTTTGCTACGGTCATGAATGGGAGCTAAAGCCAGACATTATGAAAACTGACGATGCAAAACAGTGACGTCATCACTCTGTACGCGGACATTTTATCTTTGCAAATTCACTCCTAATTTGATTCACTTTTCAAATAACAAAGACATTGATTTGGTGGGAATTTATAGTCGTAATGTAACCCAATGATCAAAATGTAAGATGGTGTGTCACTGTGCACGGTGGCTTTTAATCAACTTGGAGTTGATGTAACAGCACTAATACACAAACCTTTACCTTATAATGATCCTGCTGAAGAACAACGCCCACTGATGTGTGAGGGGAGCGCCACTGGGAGCTGCAGCTTAAATCTGTTCACCCCTGAAAAATACCTCTTCTAACAATGGACCTTTCAGGAGATTAACATTCGTATTACGATGGTGCCGTGCAATGATGAGAGTACATCAGGTGGGGAGAGTGGGGTGTGGAGTGATGGGAGCGGGGGTGGTTGCGAGAGCATTATGGAAGCCACAAACTCACTTTATTTTAACAAAAAATTAAGCCACCATTCTTGTGTGATAAATCAAGAATTAAGCTTACAAAAATGACCATCGAGCAGGATGGCGCAGAGGAAACAACCGTCTCCTGGACCGGCTTGTCACTGTTCGATTCCGGACCCACTTATAACCTGTTGGACTACTTATCTACTAGAAGTAGTTGGAAGACGTTAACAATGAAGAGTATGAGAGTTAACGCTGGCATGATGGCAACCAGACCAAATTCCAAATCCCTGCTCTAATGTGCAGAGGCCCCACCACATCAGCGGCACAACCGTGCTTCGGTAACGATAAATCAAGCAGGATGACTCCGCAACTGAATCGCGGTCCAATATGCAATCACTAACAATGACACAAACAAGACTGTTAGAATATTAAGGAGCGACTGTAACTCCTGAATGCGTCATCTGTGCTAATTCAACGCCTACACAACTTCCCTCCAACTTGAGAAAAAGGACACGAGAACGGATCTTTCCAACTCTCACTTTGAGTTTCTGAATACCATCTATATTTTGTATGGGCCGCGGTTTTGTCTGAATCTCGATATTCCCCAACACAGAGAGCGAGCGGCAAATTTGATTGGTCGAGCTGAAGGAAAATGGCATAATAGTTTGGCCAACTACTGTTGGCCAACTACTGTTAGACTGGAGATGTCAAAAAAACCAAAAACTCTTTACGGAAGTTTACCACCGTTGATGATGCAGTGTCTTTTACACCACCTTATCTAACACATTGCGTGAGTGATTCGTGCCTATTGTTTGTGTCCTTTATGACATCCCTACAAACAGGAAGTCTGCTGTTTGGAATGATTTTCAAATTTTGTGCGACTACCAGACAGACTGAAGTAATTGCTTTACCACGCTTTGAACTTCACGCGTGTTCACGGTAAAAACGGCAGTAATCTCAACAAAAGCACAATAACCCAACAACCCATTCCATCGGTGATACATGTCCATGCAAACCTCGGATACAAGCACAGAGCAAGGAAATCACCAGCAAACGCAGTTCGAAGTCAGGAAACAGTGTCGTTGCTCAGTGTCAAAGCATCATTCACCAAATAAAGAAATTCAAGAAATTCCAATGAGGAATAGCAATAGGCAATCAAAGAGTGAACACCTCCAGGACTATTTAACTATCTTATCCATCCCCAAGTCAAACGTGGGGATCATTATGAGGTGGAAACCCAACGGCAACAGTAATCCGAAACATCGATCTGACAGACAATAGAAAATCACTTCAAAATATAACAGACTCTGGTGACAGATTGTTAGACAACAATGAGACGTTCACATTGCATCAGACCTCCATGGTGTGACAAAAAGGGCTTGGGGAGTCACTGGATGTCAGGCAAGCAGCAGTTGGTCGAGCTACAAATTCCATGAAATACGATGGAAGAACGTGAGTGCGAGCCTTTGTTAAGGGCCTGTCAGAGAATCGGACTCGAGAGTTTGTTGGGCCGTCTCTTTGGAGAGCCAGAGTTTGGAACGTTGGCTGTAATGTGTACAAAAAAGGGTTTGCACCCATACGTGTAAATTGACATGAACAGTACCAATTTTTTAATAATAAAAATAATTATATAATATAATTTTCTTTGCCATGCAACTGAGGAAGTTTCCACAATCAAACATGCGGGCCACTTCCACAGAAGAGACTCATGGAAAGACAGAGCTCATGAAGGTTGGTGCCTTCTTTGCATCAAGTCGTGCATGTCATCCAGCACCAGGAAATGCCACATTATACGGGGCCTGGTTCCGATTTTGCGCTCCAAGACACATCTGACCATCCTCATCACACAAGAGCAGCATCCAGCATCGTTCCCACGCCTCATCGCTCAAACGCCGACAAAAAGGCCAAAGAACAGGTGCAACCGGCCCTTTAAAAGCGCGAGGTTAACACCGAGGTCCCAAAAAGAGGCCTAGTTGGAAGCATAATAAAAACAACTTTTCGAAAATAAATCAATTACAGGCTGTTTATCTTTATAAAAATTAATAGATCTGATCAGTATGAAAATATTTTACAGAAAAGTATGAAAATTTAGATTTGTACTGCATTGTACACAAAGTGTAATGAGCTTGTCATGGCAGCAGCATGGAAAATTGCAGCACACCCACGAAATACATCACAATGTTGTACTTGTCTATCATACTGAGATTACAACTAATCTAGCGAAGAAGCCATCCTTATGAATAGGATAATTCCCCCAGAATCACAGACGCGATGATCCCCCAGAATCACAGAAGCGATGATCCCCCAGAATCACAGAAGCGATGATCCCCCAGAATCACAGAAGCGATGATCCCCCAGAATCACAGAAGCGATGATCCCCCAGAATCACAGAAGCGATGATCCCCCAGAATCACAGACGCGAAGATCCCCCAGAATCACAGACGCGATGATCCCCCAGAATCACAGACGCGATGATCCCCCAGAATCACAGACGCGATGATCCCCCAGAATCACAGACGCGATGTGTTGTGGAAAACCAATCAGGTCCACACAACTTTAGTCCAACTGGTGGTTTAATTCCATTTAGATCATAACATCATCCTGTAATGAAGGAAATACAATAAGTATACGATGTGACATCACATGGGACCATTCATAACATTCAATGCAAGCAAGCTGGATATTCTATGCTGGCGTACCGTTAGCGAGTCTACCAGATGTAACGTGTCACAGGAGAAGTCTCGGAGCACCGTCCGCAGCAGCGGGTCTTATAGTCACGCCCCTAGCGGTGTCAACGAGCAGCGAGCATCACCCCCGGGTTCAGTACGAATACGATTTCACGACATTCTCCCCCCCCCCGTCAGAATTATACGGCGGTGCAGCTAGAAGCGAGCGAGCGTCAGCACGAACAGGGTACGGAAAGTCAGTCGACCCAACCGTATCGGGCTGGGCGGCGAATTTCTCTGCCAGCACGCGTCCGAAATTCCCCGGGTACGGCATCACGCATCCCTGTGTCCCCGGCGTCGGAGGCGCCATCAGGGTCGGGTGACGAAGGGGGTAACTCCAAGTCGTCGGGCCCAGGTAGACCCGGCGAGGGGAGAGTCGGTAGACCTTCGGCGATGGGAGCGTCGGGAGAGGCCATAGTCTCATAGATGGGTTCGGTCGGTCCGTCCGATTCTCTACTCAGGTCGGCGTCCCCGAAAGGGGCAAGGTGACGGACGGAGACAGTAGTCTCACGGCCATCAGTCGTCATCACCCGAGCATGCTCAGGATTAGCCTGGAGAATCTGCACTTTGTCCACTAGGGGGTCGTACTTGCTCGCGCGAACCACCCGTTTAAGGTAGGCCGGCCCGGGCCCAGCGAGCCAACTGGGCAAAGACCGTATACACCCCGTGCTCCTGGGGTGGTGGAAAAGTCGCTCGTGGGGAGTTTGGTTAGTTGCCGTACTCAGGAGAGCCCTGATCGAGTTCAACGCCGCAGGTAGCGACCAAGCCCATTTATCGAGGCCCCGGCCGAGGGTCCGGAGGTTGAGCATGACGGCCCTCCAGATAATCCCGTTGAAGCGTTCGATCTGCCCATTAGCCTGGGGTCTGTACGGCGTGGTGTAACTAGAAGCAATGTTATTTTGGAGCAGATAGCCGCGCACCTCCTGAGACAAGAAGACCGCACCCCGGTCAGTATGGACATAGGCCGGGTAACCGAACATTGAGAACAAGTTCTGTAAGCATCGCATCACCATGGCAGCAGTCATGTCCGCGCACGTATAAGCAAAGGGGAATCGCGAGTACTCATCGACGATAGTGAGCAGTTAGCGAGAGCCGCTCGACATGGGCAATGGGCCCTTGAAAACCATTGCCAAGCGTTCCCACGGTCGCGTAGCCTTAACCAGAGTCCCCATGGGAGGGTTATAGAAACGCGGTTTGATTTCCGCGCAGATAGCGCAGTCGCGACAGATACGGCGGATATCGTCAATCGAGTATGGGAGATTGCCACACCGCACAAAATGAGCGAAACGCGTTACGCCGGGATGGCCCGCAGTGGCATGCAGCACCCGTAGGCCCTCCAAAGAGGTGATACCCGCGCATGTAGCCGGTCGTGATAAGGCATCGGCGGCCCGGTTATCCTTCCCCGGGCGATATTTGATGGTGTAACAGAAGTCGGCGAGTTCGATACGCCAGCGAGTGATTTTCTCATTCTTAATGCGCTGGGCGTGTAAGGTGTCGTACATGAACGCAACGCTTTGCTGGTCCGTGATGATTTGGAAGCTCCGCCCGAGTAAGTACGGGCACCATCGCCGAATAGACTCGACGATCGCATACGCTTCCTTTTCGACGGACGAGTGTCTCCGCTCAGCGGTGGTAAGAGTCCGTGAAAAGAAAGCCACGGGACGCCCCCCTTGGGAGAGGGTCGCCGCGATGGCCTGATCCGAGGCGTCACTTTCGAGGACGAAAGAGCCGCTCTCGTCGATTGTCGCCACGGTGGCTCGGGCGATGTCGGCCTTAAGGCCTTCAAAGGCCGCCAATGCGGCCGGACTCAGTGGGAAGGTGTCGCAGGCCACGAGGGGGCGAAGTTTCGCGGAGAAACTTTGCACCCATTTGGAGTAATGGGCGAATAGCCCGAGGGCGCGCTTCAGGGACGCCCGATCACAGGGAGGGGCCATGTCGAGCAAAGGTCGCAGACGCTCCTTATCCGGAGCGACAGAGCCATGGGTCACGGTGTACCCCAGAAGATCTATCGTGCGTAGGGAGTATTGGCACTTATCCTCGTTCATAGTTAAGTGATACCTCTGCGCGACCTCAAGGAAGCGCTTCAGATTAGCATCATGGTGCCTTAAGTGCTCCCGCGCAATGAGGTCATCCATGGCCCTCTGGAAACAAGCGACCCCGTTCGTTACCCCAAAAGGCAATCGCGTAAATTGGTACAACCGCTGCCCCGACTCAAATGCGGTATAGATACAATCCGCCCTAGAGATAGGGATCTGGTGGTACGCACTACGGAGATCGAGAGTGCTATAGACCGAATACTGGGACACCTGTTGCACCAGCGCGTCCATCCCCGGAAGGGGGTAGGCATCCAGCTGTGTAAAGCGGTTAATCGTTTGGGAATAGTCGATTACCATGCGTCTGCGGTGGGCCTCGCTGCGCACCACCAAGACCTGGGCGCGCCACGGCGACCTGCTAGGTTCTATGATGCCGTCTTTCAAGAGCTGAGCCGTTTCGTCCGCAATGAATTGCATGTCTGCGCGAGAGTAGCGCCGTGATTTCACCGCGACAGGGGTGCAGTCGGAGGTTAGATTGGGGAACAGCGAAAGCGGCTGGATGTCCATTTGCGCTAGGGCGCACACCGCAAGCGCGTCGTCCGCCCCCACAACAAGCGTGTCAGGCCCACCAAACTCCATTACCAGACGTCCATGCAGCTTAAGAAAATCGTGTCCTAACAGAATATCAGCACATAATGCGGGTAAAACCATAAGGTGTACATCAGGGAAAACCCGTCCCTTTAGCACGAGTTTCAATCGGCATTCCCCCTTCGTGCTGAGTCGAAGCCCCTGGGAAGCCATGAAGATCCGTCTCGTAGACCTCCAGATCCGCCATCCATGCCTGAGCACAAGTCGCTGGTCGATAAAACTATCCGTAGACCCTGTATCCACCAAGGCCCGAACACAATGGCCTTCGACCATGAGGGGAATAAAGGCTTGAGCCAGGCCAGACGAGGCTGCTGGGAGTGGGACTGAGCCTCCCGAATGGGTCGGACAAGCCTCGTGGGTGGATCCTATGCCAGCAGCAGTTTTGCGGTCGTGGCCGGAGTCTGCGTTGTCCATGGGGAATCCATTAACGCCATCAGAGGGCTTTCCCAAGCATTCCGGTGTTTCGCGATTCAAAATCTGACAATTCTGATGGGAAAAGGCCTCCGTAGTATTTGAAAACGCCTTTTGACACTTTTGGCAGAAAAAGGCCTCCGTAGTATTCGAAATCGCCTTTTCCGGGGTGAGGGCCACCGTTAGCTCGTGGACGACACGAGGAGAACGTTCCGCTGGGGCTTGGCGAGGCTTCAAAGCCCCTTGCGTGGCCCGGAGTTTGGTCAAGGACACGTACTTCGTGCCCGATTGAGGATGAGACTGTGGTGGCTGTCCGGTGACGCCCGCCAAGGACGTCTGAGCGCCCAGGGGCCCGCAGAGAGGGGCCCTCCCCTTCGAAGTCGGGTAAGGCGCCGGGTTTCGGGCTCGGCTCGCAGGCTCCACAATGAGCCCATTCAAGGTCGCCGCGCCCGCGCGATTCAATGAGCCGCGAGCCGCGTGCCGTTTTCCTGCACACTTTCGCGTAATGTCCCTTTTGCGAGCACAAATGGCATATAGCGTCTCGTGCCGGACACACGGGCCGGGCATGGCGTGGCCCCCCCACAGAAAAAGCATGCGGCCCCGCGTAAGGCCTTGGGTCTGGTCGTAACGGCAGCCGTCAGGACTGGGTCTTCCTCCGGAGCATCCCGGAGTTCCGCGAGCAGGTCCGCGTCCTCGGCAGTAGCACTCTCCGGCCGGGCGTGTAGTGTAGTGCCCGCCAAGAGGCGCGTGCGATCATAGGTGTTCGATTGCATCCGCGCTTCGGTGTATACTTTCCCTTGCTCGAGTGCCGTAGCGAAGGTCAGGTCGGTCTTCTCTAAGAGCTTGAGCCTTAGTTCCTGGGAGGAGACCCCTGCAATGAAGGCATCTAAAAGAAGATCATCCTGAGACTGCGCGGGAGTCCGTGGCTCCCTGGTGCTGTCCAGCAAGAGCTGCCGGAGCTCCTGGGCGTAGTGGTCCATCGCCTCGTTGGGTTGCTGACGTCGCGTTTGCAGCAAATATCGTGCATACACCGGGCTTTTTTCCTTTATGTACAGCCGTTTGAGCTCCGCGATCGAGAGGTCATACGTCGCGAATTGAGCGATGGAATTGTACACCTTGTAGTCGATTTTTGAATGAAGTGTTGCTAGCTTCGCGGCAGCCGTCGGCGCGGTCTCAGGCTCGTCGAAATGATTCTCCAATGTTCTGAGCCAGTGCTTCAGTTGCAAGCCACCATCCGGGGCTTGCGGGTCGGCGCAGAATACGGCAACCGCCAGCGTCTTGTTGCCAGCCATGTCGGTAGATATAAATGGAATTAAGTGTTGTGGAAAACCAATCAGGTCCACACAACTTTAGTCCAACTGGTGGTTTAATTCCATTTAGATCATAACATCATCCTGTAATGAAGGAAATACAATAAGTATACGATGTGACATCACATGGGACCATTCATAACATTCAATGCAAGCAAGCTGGATATTCTATGCTGGCGTACCGTTAGCGAGTCTACCAGATGTAACGTGTCACAGGAGAAGTCTCGGAGCACCGTCCGCAGCAGCGGGTCTTATAGTCACGCCCCTAGCGGTGTCAACGAGCAGCGAGCATCACCCCCGGGTTCAGTACGAATACGATTTCACTACACGATGATCCCCCAGAATCACAGAAGCGATGATCCCCCAGAATCACAGACGCGATGATCCCCCAGAATCACAGAAGCGATGATCCCCCAGAATCACAGAAGCGATGATTCCCCAGAATCACAGATGCGAAGATCCCCCAGAATCAGAGACAAGCTACTTCTCCAAGAAACAAGGATGGATCACTTGCCACAGAATTGGCTCATTATACTTTGCCTTGTAATACCACTACTCATCCGTAGCGGTGCTATATGCCATACATACTCAAAGAATTGGGGTCTTTCTCCCAAACTGAACCCCATGGACAATTCAATTTTAATCCCATAAAACCTCTGGACACACCGAGTA
Organism: Myxine glutinosa; assembly: GCF_964187855.1. Lineage (NCBI taxonomy): Eukaryota > Metazoa > Chordata > Myxini > Myxiniformes > Myxinidae > Myxine > Myxine glutinosa. Next base: position 72,453,118 of record NC_136264.1, on the reverse strand, counting down.
CAACCAGCAGTTTTCAACTCATTCCGTCCAGCTGTTCCAGAATGTATAGAATGAACACATGCACGCACATCTCGTTTTATTCATTTCTGTTGCTCACAATTCTATCAAAAGCACACACACGCACAACTAGTATGATTATGATTCCCCAAAAAATAAAATATATTCGTTTTATTTGTTCATCTGCAAAAGTATTTGTAATGAATGGGAAAAATATACCTGTCTTGCATGAGATCGATGTGCAAACTCCTCTAAAAGTTGTAAAAAAAAGTAATATTTATGAAAAATATTTGAAGAAAACCATCTTGATATTTAGATATATTTGATCCGTTTAATAACCTAACGCATGTGCACACACATACGTTGAGCATCCACAAAGTATGGGGTAAAACATTTGCAGAATATTTTGTTAAAAACCAACGTTGTGCCTGCCGTGGCCTTGTAATCTGTGTATAATAATGTGGCAAATATCACGAATGTTCGACATCGAATCACGAGCAGTGCTGTGTACACATCATTTTCAGACTTGCAAAAAGAAAAAAAGTTGTATAAAAGTGCATATAATCGGGTTTTCTTTTTTGTATACATAGTCGAGGCTCGTGGAAGAGCTAGTAGTAGTACACTGACGGATCCGGGCATAACAGGACGCAAAAGAAACAAGTAGAGACGGGGGATACAACAGCAGAGTTGAAGGCCAAGATAGAGGCAGACTTGCACAAACGATGGGTGCGGGGAGGAATGGAGGGCAAGAAAGGGCAAAATGGATATCGAAGGAAACTCTCGGGAAGTGCAGGGGAACTTAAAATTTGGAAGGAGGAGGGCTTGGGGTGGGGTGGAGGGGTTAACGAGGTTTTAAAAGATCATGGTTTTGGATTGGGGGTGATCTGAGATTTTGTGAACAGCTGTCTTGAAGACCTGGAGGGAAGGATGAGGTTGAACAGAATGTGAAAGTTGGTTCCACAGGTGGGAGAAAACGAGGAAAAGTTGCTGGGGCGGAAAAGAGAGAGGGAGGGGTGCGTGTTGAGAACAAAATGTAACATGACCTTCATAATCCCTTCAACACCGATATCAGCTTAACAATTGAAATATCAATATTGGGTCCCGCAAATAAAGGACAGCACTTGTGAAGTCAAAAGGGAATGCAAGTTGATGAAATAAAAGGAAAAAACAATTGCATCAAAAAAACTCCAAAAAACTGAGGTTTCAAACTGCATCAAGAATCTGGATTGACTAATTTGTGATTTTCACCATTTTACATGAAAAATTTAATTGTTTTCATTTACCTTAATCAATCGTGTATAAGCCACAAATTTTCTCCCAGAAATACCTAATCAAAATCTGGAGTAAATATTCTCGACGAAAACTTTCTTTTTTTGTATACTGCACAAAGTCTAGGCTCACGGAAGAGCGAGAACACAGAACGGATCAGGACGCAAAACCCCAGTTTGCAATGGATGCTTGGATTTCATTAATCGTTCCTTTTGTCCATCTTCAGTGTCAATCCCTGCCCTGACAGTTCCCTCCTCCACTTCTACTTGTCCGTATCCTACACCCCCTATCTCTTACCAGCATCCCACTCCATGTCCCCTCCCTCTACTTCTTCCTACCCATATTCCATAACCACCTTCCACCTACACCTCGTCTTGAAAGCTCCTCCATCACCCCTCCCCTTCAAATCTCACCCCTCACTACTCCTTCTCAAAGTTTCCCCCTCACACATCCACAAGTCCCACCCTCTCTCTCTCTTCCAACTCATTCCTCCTCCTCCTCATCCTCATCCACCTCCCCCTCCAATCTTCTACTTACCTCTGTCCACCCCCCTCATGCTACTCATCATTGTGCCTCATCCCCTCACCATCTAGCCCTTTGTCCTACTCATCCTGCCCACTCTCCTGCAATCTCCGAGTTCTTAGGGTTAGGGTTGTTAGGATACTTTGGATACTACCTCCTCCTCTCATTCCTCATCTTACCCTCCTCCTCCCCTCCCCTCTCTTGTACCTGAGGCCCCCCCCTCCCTCTTCCTTAAATGGGATGGACCTCAAAACATCAAGGGCCTTCGCTCAAACCTGACAGATCTCTCCATACAGGTTACTTCTGAAAAAAACCAGACATAATCTGAGTATGTTGAGAGAGGCGGCACTATTGTTAGAACATCTCATGGGAAGTGACGTTAGTGATGGCACTTCCCCCAAGCTCAGTGGCTGTGTCAAGTCTTTGTCTCGTCAGTATTCCTTTGTGTGTGTGTGTGCGTGTGTGTGTGTGTGTGTGTGTGTGTGTGTGTGTGTGTGTGTGTGTGTGTGAATAATACAACCCTCACGGACAGACACGAACAAAAGGATTGTGAAACTAGATAAAGAGAAAATGAAATTACCCAAGTTTACATTAACAAAGACTGGCAATATTAACGAGCCAAAGTTAGACCGATGAGCTAACTGCTGTGTAATAGGCTGATAAACTGGACTTTACAAAGCTGACATTTCTCTAAGGCTTTCAGGAAACGGATTAAACTGGACTGCTGGATCAATTAGAGAGGGGGATGGGGCCAATATATGCAAACCCTATAAACAGATGGTCGAGAGGAATAAGGTGTTAGTGTACTCAAAAGCAGATTCATGAACTACTGATCCCCCATAATGGCTGAAAGAGCGAACGCCCTTTGATTGCAGGACAAGAGCCACAAAGCCAAGGAGATCCTGAAAAGAAAGGACCTCTGACAGGGGTCTCAAGGTTTTCACAGTGACACCTGGTCAGAATTAAAATAATATTAGTAATAATAAAAAGGGGAAAGGGATTATGGAGGGATTTGCGTCATGGTAGTGGTTGTCTTTTCCGATTTGGAAAAATGCAACTTGTTACCTCCGCCACCGAATGTGGATGACAGAGGTTATGTGTTCACCCCAGTCAGTCTGCTTGTTTATTACTTGGCAAAAAAATATTTTTTTAGACAAGTATGACTGTTGTGTGTGTATGTGTGTGTGTGTGTGTGTGTGTGTCTGTCTGTGTGTGCGTCTGTGTGTGCGTCTGTGTGTGCGTCTGTGTGTGCGTCTGTGTGTGCGTGTATGTGTATGTGTATGTGTGTGTGTGTGTGTGTGTGTGTGACCGCTCACTTATACTTACCTACAGATCACAATTTCAAACTGATCTTCACGAAACTTCACCAAATGGTAGAGTTTGTGGTCCGACGGAATCCTATATTTTTTGAGGTCAAAAGGTCAAAAGGTCAGCATAGGCCAAAGGTCAACAACCTTTTCAAATTTCTAAAATCCTCAATTTTCATCCGATTGACTAGAAATTTGAATAGGATTTTCATATCAGCCAACTGAATTCAACCACCAACTATTTTGGAGATCAACATAGGCCAAAAGGTCAACATAGGCCATATTTCTAAAATTGTCAATTTTCTTCTGATTAACTTAACATTTGAAGACGATTTGCATATCAGGTCACTGAATTCAACCCCCATCTATTTTTGAGGTCAAAAGGATGCTCTACTGAGTGCTATTCTACTTTGTTCTCTTTTGCCAAGTGGCACTCTATGAGTGATTTGTCATTTGTTTGTTTGTGAGCACGATATTTTCAAACGGTATGCACAGATTCGGATGAAACTTGGGGGACAGGTTGGGTGTGTGACACAAATTGATTTGATTTTGGTGAAGATCCGGATCCAGGAATAAAAAATAAAAAAAAGTGATTCTTCACTCATTGAGAAATGGAGCCAAAAACAATGTATAGCACGATATCTCAGCAGGTTGTGGACGGATTATGACAAAACTAGGTAGATGTCAAAAGGAAGTGTGCTGCATATTCACCATCTTTTCGGTCAAAATCGCATGTAGAACGAGAACGACACTCAGAAGAGCGAATACAACCTCCAGACTGAACAGGTTACGTTTTGTATCCCACTAATAGGCCGGACCTGCATCCGTACTTGCACCGAAATCTAATCGGCTTGTTCTTGTCGCCTACCCAACTCCTCCACCACGTTTCGTTTGGATCTGTCCATAACTTTTTGAGCAATCCTGCTCACAAACAAAAACAAACAAATACAGACAGACAGTGAAAACCTAACCTCCGTGCACCTTCGGTGTCGGAGATGAACATGGCATTCAATTGAAATCAAGTTGTTCCTTGATCATAAACTGATGTATGTAGACAGACAAAGTTAACCAATTGCTTAACCTCGTCTTTCACTTTGCATCAGCAATGTAAAAAGACAGGTGCAGATGAAGAAAAAGACGAACGCACATGAAAAAGACAGATTGAGGAACAGTTACATGAAAAAAAAACTGATTGAGAGACACACAGGTGGAAACGGCAGACAAACATGGAAAGATGCCCAGTAGCAATCAATACAAACCCAAATATAATCATCGACATCATCAATTGGCCTTGGGAGGAATGATACAAAACTCCCTCCATAATCTCTTTAGTCATAAGACATGGCGGCAAATCTTCGACCATTGTAGGCATGTCATGTGCAAGATTGGCAATGTAAATGAAAGCATTATATACAGTGCCTTCAGAAAGTATTCACACTCTTTGATATTTATCACATTTTGTTGTGTTACAGCCTGAATTCAAAAAGGAATAAATCGTGATTTTGTCACTGTTCTACACATAATACCCCATAATGTCAAAGTAGAATTATTTTATTTTATTTTTTACAAGATAATTAAAAATGAAATACAGAAATATATAGTTTACGTAAGTATTCAATGCCCCGAGTCAATATATTTGTATATACTTTGGCCTTGGGCAGCACATACAGCTTTGAGTCTTCTTGGGTATGTCTGTATCAGCTTTGCACATCTGGATTTGAAGAGTTTCTTCCTTGCAGATTTCATTTCAGTCATTGTCCTGTAGGAACGTAAATCTTCACCAGTCCAAGGTATTTTGCACTGTAAAGGAGGTTCTCCTCAAGAATTGCCTGTATTTGGCTCCATTCATTGTTCCCTCTATCCGTACAGATCTCGCAGTCCTTGCAGCTGAAAAGCATCCCCATAGCATGATGTTGACACCGCCATGCTTCATGGGAGGGATGGTATTAGATGGGTGATGAGCTGTGCTCAGTTTCCACCAGACGTAGCACTTTGCATTCAGGCCAAAAAGTTCAATTTCAGTCTCATCAGACCACAGAATCCTTTACCTCATACTCTCAGAGCCTTTCACGTGCTTTTTGCAAACTCCAGGCATGCTGTCATGTGCATTTTTCTCAGGAATGGCTTCCTGTCCCATAAAGCCTAGATTTGTGAAGTGTTGCAGAGATGGTTGTGTTTCCGGCAAGTTCTCCCATCTCAGCGAAGGAACTCTGTAGTTCTGTCAGAGTAGTCATTGGTTCTTGGGCACCTCCCTGACCAAGGTCGTTCTTGCCCGGTTGCTCAGTTTCGTCATTCAGCCAGCTCTCGGAAGAATTTGGGTAGTTCCATATTCTTTCCATTTCCTAATGATGGAGCTCACTGTGCTCTTGGGAACTTTCAACACTCGATAAATTGTTTTACACTCTTCCCAAGACGTATGCCTCCTCACAATTATATCTCCAAGTTCTGTGGACATTTCCTTTGACTTCATGGTAGAGTTTCTGGTCTGACATGCATTGTCAACTGTGGGACCCGAAATAGAAAGGTGTGTTTCTTTCTATATCATGTCCAATCAACTGAATTGGCCACAGGTGGACTCCAATGAAGTTGTAGAGACATCTCAAGGATTATCAAAGAAAATTGGATGCACCTGAGATCAATTTGGTATGTCATAGCATAGGTGTTGAATACTTATAGACTCAAGATATTTCAACTTTCCATTTTAAATTATTTTGTAAAAAATTCTCAAAGAAAATTCACTTCTTTGACATTATGGGGTATTATGTGTACATCAGTGAAAAAGAAATGTCAATATAAATCCATCTTAGATCCAGGATGTACCACAACAAAATCATTTAAAATAAAGCAATAAAACTTAAAATAATTATTTGTGTTTTATTATTTCCTTAACACCAGTCGCAAATCGACTAATGATAGAGACAGTGTGGTATGCAAGTGAGCACATGCGTGCGCGCACACACAGACACACACACACACACACACACACACACACACACACACACACACACACACATAGATACATAAACTAAGACACCTACACACATGCACACAGACAGACACAGACACACACAAAGACACAGAGGGAGAGAGGGAGAGTTGGGGGAGAGAGAGAGGGAGAGTTGGGGGAGAGAGAGAGGGAGAGTTGGGGGAGAGAGAGAGGGAGAGTTGGGGGAGAGAGAGAGGGAGAGTTGGGGGAGAGAGAGGGAGAGTTGGGGGAGAGAGAGAGGGAGAGTTGGGGGAGAGAGAGGGAGAGAGGGAGAGAGAGAGGGAGAGAGGGAGAGAGAGAGGGAGAGAGGGAGGGAGAGAGGGAGAGAGAGAGGGAGAGAGGGAGGGAGAGAGAGAGGGAGAGAGGGAGAGAGGGAGAGAGAGAGGGAGAGTTGGGGGAGAGAGAGAGGGAGAGAGGGAGAGAGAGATGGAGAGAGGGAGAGAGAGAGGGAGAGAGGGAGGGAGAGAGGGAGAGAGAGAGGGAGAGAGAGAGGGAGAGAGGGAGAGAGAGAGGGAGAGAGGGAGAGAGGGAGAGAGGGAGAGAGAGAGAGAGAGAGAGAGATCTGGCAATTGTCTCATTCAAAGTAAGCGCCTTGTGAGGCAAACCACTTAACCCAGCATTTTTGGAGCGGCTTGAAACACTGCTGCAAGGCATTCACAAAAATGCACAGCTAAGCGTCACAGATGTATGACTATCCGGACTACAACCATAATAAAGCCCTTTCATAGCATTTTAAGTTATCGAAATAGATAGAGGTCATGAGGTGACAGACTTGGATTTATCACAAAATTATTTGCCAAAAAAAACCCAGGAATAAACACTGATGATTGTATGAATCAACATTGTTGTGCAAAACAAAGCAGACTCTCAGTGACCAGGATACTGTACTCATGAGTATCAAGATTTAACTTCAGCCAATAGAACTTCACATATCTCTTTCATTCCCTTTACAAGGTGACTGTATTAAATCGATATTTGAACATGTACAGTATTGGACACCTCTTCCCAAACATTCATTTACATGCTCCTTCCCTCCTCTCTCTTCATACTCGTACCGCTCTTGGAGGGGCATTTCCTGGTCATACATATTGTTACGTTTATGGGGGTAGGTAAGGGAGTACCGTAGGAGAGGTAGGCCTGAATAGGAAATACAGGCTTGGCATTTAATATGGAATTTTTTTTTTTCTCGACTTGGGTTTACTTTCTGAACTCAGTATATCAATCTGGTGAGTTTCTTTTACGCTTCGGTGATTTCTTTGTTAAAGGAACCATGTCACTGATTGTCTTTCGCAGCAAGAAGTCAATAACAGGATAATATCACAGGAGGCGTGACAAATGTAAGGACAGGTACATTTGAAGATTGGCTTCACAATCGTGTATATAAGAGTTGTTGTGTTCTGTATTCGTGGAAAACAACTGCTGCACGTCTACAAAAGTTATTGCCGCTTCCTCTGGAGATGGTCCGTCAACTCGACAATGCTGTTTGTCATGGAGTGGTGGCTTTACGAAATTCTGGCATGAAACAGCGTGCTATTGCTCGGCAGTATGGCATCACTCAAGGTCAGGTGTCAAATATCCTGAAACGACATGCTCAGAGGGGTGTTCCTACTCCAATACCAAGGCCAGGACGTCCCCGCAGAACCACAAGGAGAGATGATCGGCAGCTGCACCGGTTAGTCTGCAATGGCCGTACCAAGTCAGCTAATCGGCTTCGGGCTGAGTGGCAGCAACTGACAAATGTGCCTGTATCCAGAAGGCTAGTCAACCAACGACTGGTTCAAGCAGGCTATCGTGCAGGGCGTCCCCTGAGAAAGCCATGCCTGACCAGACAACACCGCCAGCGTCGATTGCAGTGGGCCAGAGAGCACCGTCAATGGCAGCCAGGACACTGGAATCACGTGACCTTCAGTGACGAGTCTAGATTTCTGGTCTATCGTCAAGATGGCCGCAACCGAGTGCGCAGACAAGTGCATGAAGCCTACAACAAAGATTGTATTGTGCCAAGAGTCCAGGCTGGAGGTGGTGGGGTGACCGTTTGGGCTCCTTTTCATGCAGGGGGCAAAACTGACCTGGTTGTTCTGAATGGAAACCTGAACCAGTTCAAGTACAGGGCCATTCTGGAAGAAACATTGCTTCCATTTGCTCGTGCAGCCTTTCGAGGAAACTTTGTCTTCCAAGATCACAATGCACGGCCTCATCGTGCTCGCATGATCCAACATTTTCTTGCTGACCGTGGTGTCGAGCATATGGAGTGGCCTGCCATGTCCCCGGATATGAATCCGATAGATAACTTGTGGGCAGAATTAACGCGTCAAATCGACAACTTGGACCAGCAGCCGACCTCTGTGCGTGAATTGCAGCAGGCTATTTTCACTGCATGGCAAGCGATTCCTGTCCAAACCTTGGCAAATCTCGTGAACAGCATGCCTCGACGTGTACGTGCTCTCCTGAATGCTCGTGGGGGTTACACGAAGTACTGAACTGTAATTTTACTGTCCGTAATCCCAGTCATAATTTCACTTTTGTTTTTGTTAAAAAAAAAATTGGCTAATGTGCAAAATAAAGAGATACTTCTGGAAAATGTACAGAAGTTTAACACAGTTCTGTCTGTGAATTGAGTTCGATATCAGTTTACATCACTTTCAAGGATCAATTTATTTACTTCAAAATGTCAAATGTGGTTTTTGTTTCTTTTAAAGGTCACTAACAAAATCTAGAATAATTTCAACATAATTCTAATGAACTTTTGGTTCTAAGTCATCTTGAAAAGTAAGTTCACCCCCACAAAAAAATATTCCATATTAAATGCCAAGTCTGTAGCATGGACCGTGTGATGTGTAGGAGCATTTCGATGTGCATAAGTCGGGAAAATGTAGCTTAAGGTTGTTTAAATGTGCATCATACCGGGGATGATACTGTGTTAATTAATAATAGGGGTTTAGTTCTCCCCTGTGTGTCAAACCCTCTGTAGTCATACCTAACGTTTTACCGACACGGCCGGAAATTCATCACGCTCCATGCATTGCTGGCCAAACTAAGTCTGCCCTATGGATACATACGGCAAAAGGACCCACCCAGGAGAGGCGGAGCTATCAGTGGGCGGAGAAGAAGGCCAGCAGGCCACACCCCCGAGGGACACGATTGGCCCAGGAAACATGGGCGGAGAAAGAGGGAAGTTTCGTTTTTGGCTCTCGCAAGTGAAGAAGAAGAGTGCTAGGTTCTGTTTGTTGGACAAGAAGCTGGCCATTTTGTGTTCTCTCGGAGGAGAACGTTTTGTGTGGCAATCGCAAGGAGCATTGGACTGCTGGGGTCACCAGGGAGCTGAGGGCCGCGCTGTCTTTCCCAAGGGGAGGAGGAGAGAAAACCCAGAGGGAGCAAAGAGAAAGAGGGTCATCTTCATGACTCGCCTCACGGCCCTGGGCGCCTTCGTCACCATATTTTGCCGAGCTCCCACCTGTGGGGCTTTGAGCTTCGACGGCCACCAACCTCCAAAAGGACTCAGTGGGGCCAAAGCTAAGTGCCGGCCAATGGGGGATTTTATTTTCATTGTATTACTTTTCCTTGTGTGTTTGTATTTTTAACTGCGTGTCGAAGTACCTCAAAAAGTAGAAATTCGTTTTACCTCAACATTTAATTTTATCCGTGCTTTATTTTTATTAAATCATTATCTTTGCATTTTTGTTTGTTGTGTTTGCATGTTTCGTGGTTTCGGGAATAAACCCGTGTGTTCGTTTAATTAAGCCTTCACATCCCTTCCATCCTGCGCGCACACAAAATAACCACCATCATCGGGAGGTCACCTCGTGAGTTAAGGCTGGTTTGACCATCAATCCCGGCTGATATTAATCGGCAGGTACGCGAAAATATGATACAAGTACAAGCTATTGGAGTGGGGGTAAGAGGTTTAGAAGAAGCTTAATCTCGGGGATATGAGGCGAAACTTTCACCAGAAGTGAATATTTTTGTGTCGTCTCCTCAATTATAACAAGAAAGAGCAGTCAGAGATTGCAAACCCTCGTCAGGACTTGTTTGTGTGGTGTATGTTGTGTGGTGTTTATTAGCTGTTGTGTTTGTGTGGTTTATGAATAACATAGATTTATGTTCAATCCAATATGGCTGCCAAATCACGTGAGCGATGACGTCATCAATTTAATTCTCCCATAGAATTTGTGTAGATCATGCTCACGAAATTTCAAACTGATCGGATGAAGTGTTATACTTGGCAAATTATGACATCATAACTAAGGCAAATTACATCATCATGAACATATGTTGTTCCCCATGGGGAGTACTTGCCAATGAGACATGTTTCAATTTATTTCCATGGAGCAGTTTCGGATATATAGGAGGAGAAATGCAAAGTTTTTCAGTTTTTCCAACATGGTGCCCATACCATGTGACTTATGACGTCATAATTATCAGTCACGTTCTGTGCGGACAACCAGACAGACAGACAAATGGACCCAAATGCAATACCCTATCCTCTGGCCAGGGTAAATATGTGAACATTTGATGGTAAAAGGTGAAGATTTGTATGCAGTCCATTTTCACTGTTGCATTCAGAAGAAGGACTTAGAGCTTCTCTATTGAAGGCAAAGACATGCAACAGTTAAAACATCCTGCACTTGTGCTTTACAACCCTACTTGTGAGAATTGGATGGATATTAGATAAATACCAATTGCATTAATTATCTCACGTGTATATTCAACAGAAAAATGAAGCTTCAGAGAAGCTCATTCACCGGTTCCGCACTTGGCAGTGCAACGCGACAGCGCAGGCAGTTGACTCAATGAAATAAATGCTGTTACAGCATTTCATAAGCACCATTTTGTACTTCCATGTAATGTCATGGATTTACCAATGGACCAATGTAACGTATGACACTCCGTGCAAACAATTCAGTGTATCCACACTCTTGAAAATAAATTAACTAAAAGAAATAGACCATGTAAAAATTCGAAAAAGGACTGTCTGGCTCAAAGTGCTCACCATTATAATGGAGCATTTCAATGTGTTAGTCTCTGAAATCAGTGTCTGTTATGGAGAGATGTTGACAAAAATGGACAAAAATGTCTGTGAATGCAAGAAAAGGCAAACTGCATTATACGAGTTAAAAGCATCCATCTATTACTAAAAAGGGGAAGCATCTGTCTGTGTGTTCGTGTGTGCATGTCCATGTGTGTAGGTGTGTGTGTGTGTGTGTGTGTGTGTGTGTGTGTGTGTGTGTGTGCACTTGTGTAAGTTATGCATGATTTTATGCATAATCATATAATGAAATGTGTGATGGGAGTTACATATATGTCATAATACATTACATCCTCCAGTGAGTAAAGTTATTAATGTAGGTAATGTACTGATGTGAATCTGCGACTGAGGTTGTGGATCCACTGATGTAGGCAATCTACTGATGTACCATGATCGAGGTTGTGGATCTACTGATGTAGGTAATAAACTTATGTGGATTCGTGACCGAGGTTGTGGATCTACTGATGTAGCTAATCTACTGATGTGGATCCATGATCGAGGTTGTGGATCTACTGATGGATCCACATCAGTAGATTACCTACATCAGTGGATCCACAACCTCGATCATGGATCCACATTAGTAGATTACCTACATGATCGAGGTTGTGGATCTACTGATGAAGGGAATCTACTTATGTGGATCCATGATCGAGGTTGTGGATCCGCCGTTTGGAGAGGTTCCGAGAAGAAAAAAAATTCGAAACCTCAAGGAAGAACGGTGCCCAGCTGATGATCCGTGCAGTCGGGAAACCAGTCAATTGCTTACATGTTAAGGTTCTTCCTTTAGGTGAGGGAACTATGTTTTGAGTTTTACAATTTCAATAAAGTTGAATATAAGATGTTACGAAATTAACATAATTTACAACAATCCTTGAAATTATATTTTAGGAATAGCCGATACTGTGCAATAAATTGTGTGTGCGTGTGTGTGTTATAATTGAGAGAAACAGAAAATGATAAAATGGGGGTGTGTGTGTGTGTGTGTGTGTGTGTGTGTGTGTACGTCAGAAAATCGCAGAAAAAACACACGGCTGCACCAATTTCCACCCAATTTTGCATATTTGCTTGTGGTACCCAGGGCCAGGTTACATGCACAAAATAATCCCCCTCTCACCGGTAGGAATGGGGAGATGACTTACAATTTTCACCTGTACACAGAAAGCAGTGCAAGTGGTTTAACCACCGACCCCTGCCAGAGAGAGCGGGTGTAACTATAACTAAAAGGAGATGAGTTTGTCGATCTGTAGAAGTTTGTGAGTTTGTCGAAGAAGCAGGCATGAAGGGTGTATTGATACTATATTTTGTTCCCAGTTGAAGTGGGTATTACTAATATCAATAATCCCCTATCCCTACGTGCAATGTTCTTTTTTTACCCCTAACCCATCTTACTCTCAGGTTAGCGTTACCTCCACTACTCTCCTCTCTTGTTCATTCATTCCCTTGCTTGTTTTATACATCTGTTGCCCCAATGCCCAAGTGTCAGTCCTCATCTCTGTACACTCAGTCACCTCGCTCTCCCATGCGCCTGGATCTTCTTGTATAGAAAAAAAGGTGCGTGCCTTTCTGTAATGGAAGGCATTCTAAGTGCTAATAAACTTTGTAGTAAATAAAACAAAACACCAAATTGTGCGACAACGAAAGGCTTGCATATACCTGCAGCGATGGCCCTTTCACAGATCTCAAAGGAGAAAGAAAGATCGACTTGAGCAAGGAAAACTGCAAGCAATGCAGAAACAGAAACGCACAAAAGTTTCCTCTTGCAAAAACTCCAATAACTTGGAATGAGCAAGTGGCTTTAGTGCAGCAGGTTTTGATTATGACAAGGCCACAGGTTCAGCTCTGAATTTGCCAGGGCAGGATGCTGATATTCAGTATTTTAAAAAGTTAACTCAAGCAAGAAACTACTGCATTTCCATACATGATGTCATGCAAAGCACAGCCATTGTCAGTAATCCTTTTTAATGGCAAATGCACAACTTACCCTGCCATTAAAGTCACTCTCTGGTTTATTAAGCAAGGTATGTGACTGCAAGAGAAGAATATTGGTTTTGTTGATACAAATGTGATTAAAAAAGACAAATGTGTTTTTATTCCAAACCACAAATAGTAGGCATGTTGTACTGGCTGTCATCTCTCCAGGCTCGATTGCTGTGTAAGTATCCCCTTGTGGAAGCATAAAGATCATTTGTTCTGTAGATATAAGCAGAAAGTGTGTGGGATTCTCACTCAGAAGGTTCCCTTCTTGTGCATCCCATGGATGAGCATCCCAGGAAGCCAGCACACATTTGTTTTCAGTCAACTTATTGGTTCCATAATGGATGCAATTCTCATGATACTGTACAATATGCACATGCATGGGCCTCTGTCCAACCTGATACCTTAATAGTGTTATGTTGGTGGGGTAGGGGGATATATAGATCCAGGTAGATCTGCATGGGTAGGTGCTTTGACTGTCGTAATAGGGAACCTCACCTGTAATAAGTTTTTTTAGGCGGTTTGTTCGGATTAAGTGTATCTTTGTGGTCATACGAGGATGGCTTTGTGATAAGTAGAGTAGGGATTATGTTAATTCTCTTGTACATCGTTCCCTCTGTGATCATCCATTTGTCCCATATGGCAACACACCAATAGACATTAGTTAGCCCCATTAGCGCACACATTAATAAAAAAAACTTCCCTCTCACAATAAGACTTACCGGAAGAACAGACAGGAAGCGGCCGCACACTACGCCGGCAGGGCAATGAAACATCGAACAGGCAGGCCGAGACCCACGCCAAGAAGCTTCCCTGTGATTGGTGGAAGGAAGGTGAAGGAAGCGAGCCACTGATTGGCCACCGATCGATGGGATGACACCAAGGGCGCGAAGCGCGAAGCCAATGGGAGTGGAGGACGCAAGTGGTGAGCAAAAAGCGACGCAGGGATTGGAGAGAAAGAGGGCGGACGTCACGAGACGGCCGGTAAAAACCACTCGCTCGCCGGATTTTTGCTCTCTCCCTCTGCCCTCTCGTTGGAACTGTCTCTTGCGCTTGGACCTTCTCTTGCCTTCGGACTTTGGTGGAGAAACGAGGAGTTCAAAGACGGTGGAGAGACGGAGCGCTGTCGATTCTCCTTCCCTGCGTTCAAGTGCGAACGATGAGCGTACGAGCGAGGCTCGCCGCTGGAGCGTGATGAGCCAGGCACGAGCGAAGCTCACCGCTGGAGTGTGATGAGCCAGGCGCGAGCGAGGCGCTCGGTGAGGCCTGACAGCGCGTGAACAAGGGCGCAGAGGCCTGCTTCCCACCAACATCGGAGATGCAGCGGGCTTGTGCGCTTGTGGAGCCGACGATCCCAGACAATCCCTGACACACTGCAGCCAGACAGAGATAAGCTCACACCTCACGACGCGGTTCCTTTTGTAAATTCTCCTTTGTGTTATTTTAGAAGTCTGGTGTGGGGACATCCAGATTTAGGAACATTATTTATTTATCGTCGTGTTCTTTGTTCTCGGGGTCCGGCAATAAAGCCGTGTTATTTTTGTACATAAATTCCGTTTCGTGTGATTTATTAATTTGCAGGGTGAAGGCGCCTGTGCGCGGGACCGACAGGTAAATCTCCCACTTCTTCTTCCTCTATCTTTACTCCCCCGCGCATATATATAGTCAAATCCGTCATTGATCGTCGCCTCAAAGTAAGCTCGATTGCCATTCGTGATTTCCCGGTCTTTACCGAGGGGAATCACGCGACAATAGCATATGAAGTTAGATTCACAAAAATATTTATTTTAAAAAATGTATCATGTGCTGTCAACTGTCGTTCATATAATGGATAAATCCATTTTCACAATCATTTTGTTGCCTGGGACATTAGTGATCACTAAAGTAAAGACAATGGTGCACCAACGCAAATCCCCATGCTTCCCACCGAAAGCAAATTTGAAATATCTGAAAGATGGCAAAAAGTTCCACCAAGATTGACTCAATATCAAATTATGATTTTTTTTTTTAATCTTCTGTTGTGACCCCTATGAACCTAAGTCCCCACTTCATTGGGCATGAACCAGGGGTAAAATGTAAAAAAAATCATTGCATTTTGAATGCATCCCCAAATGTTGATTGCACAAACAAAGTTTAATTAATATATTCTAAAATGATCCCGGAATTACATTTTCTTAGTATTTGACCTTTTGACACCGCCCCACGGGTATGATACTGCTCTCACACCTTCCTGCCATGTGACGATCAAACTACCAAGTTTGGTGAATTTCTGGACAACAGTTTAGGAGATAGCGTGATGGACGGATGGACAGATAGACGGAGCCGATTACAATATTACTTCTTTTTTTTTAAAGAATGGTGATAAATACCACACATTGAGGCAGAGTTTTCAGAAGTAGGTGTTTTAAACTTCACCCCACCCCACACTTCTGGACATGTTATACTCATTCATGCCTTTTAAGAGACAAGGTGACAATTTCTAGTCATGTTGGGAATCAAACCAAAACATTTTCTTGTTCCTTTCATCCCATCAGTTCCCTTTCAGTGAACTTCATTGCTCAATCTCACCACCAGAAAATCCAACATTTGAGGCATATTTGCATCACTACTTCCATTTTTACAGAGGGCATTTGGCATGTTTTTGGAAAACATGTTGCCATGTTGAAATTTCAAGCAAGCTTTCTTTTTGATTTATTACTTTTCGTATAAACTTGAATATGAAACTTTATATCATTACCCCCATCGTCAGCATTAAAAATATTAAAAGAGATCAAATGCCAGATGCATGCCCTTTAAGAGCATCGATAAATGCAAGAGTTGACTGCCCATTGCTTTTAGGGAATCATACTCATATACGTCATCACATCACAACCTCACAGACATATTCCATTTTACTCCACAATCTCTTGAGGGTTACATAGTTACCAAAACTGTAGACAAAGATGAAGTGATCGGCTTGGGGGACCTGCAGTGCCAACTGAAAATCTTAATTAACTGAAAGAAAAACTAGAGCGAAGTCGATGGCGCGCAATTCCCCATGCTTCCCACCTAAAGCAGAGTTCAAAGATGGCAAAAGGTTCCACCAGGAATGACCCAATATCAAATTTTGAGTTCACCCCCCACCCCCCACCCCAAATTTTGAGCCCCCGTTTTGACCCCTGTGACTCGAGGTACCCACCCTCTGGGACATGAACTGGGTGTCAAATCCAAATTAGAACGGTACTCTTCGACGTCGACCAATATGCCTCCGACCACATTATTACATCACTAGTAAAAAGCCCGTCACAAATGACGGGTTGTAACAGTTTATTCGATGATGTAGCCTCATGAGCATACCAAAGTCTAAAGCCTCGGCCTAGCATCAGGTGTGCTTATATCTTCTTCATATATTAGACACCCTACACATGTAAATGAACACTCGTTGTACTCTGCTCGCATTGCACATCACGTGCAGCAAATTTCACCTCCCTGGTACTTGTATTTATTGTCCCCCGTCGCACCGCAGAGCGAAAGGGGGACTCTGGTTTTCCCCTCCGTCCGTGTGTCCGTCCGTCCGTCCGTCCATGTGTCCATCCGTTCGTCCGTGCGGGCGTGCGTGCGGGCGTGCTTGCGTAAGCGAAGGACCGCATTTGAATTTGGTGTGTGGGTGGCAACCCACGTCAAAATCCAAGATGGCCGCCACCATGTAGGTCTGATGCCATGTATGTCTGAACCTTGTGAGTGGAATATCCTGAAAAATAAGCGAAGTACCAATGTCTAATCTGGTGTGTGGGTGTATCTAGGCACAAGGAAGAACCCTATTGAAAATTGGGTCGCCACGTCAAAATCCAAGATGGCCGCCGCCATGTATGTCTGAACCTTGTGAGCTGAATATTTTGAAAAAGAAGCGAAGTACCAACTTCTAATCTGGTGTGTGGGTGTATCTAGGCACAAGGAAGAACGCTATTGAAAATTGGGTCGCCAAGTCAAAATCCAAGATGGCCGCCTCCATGTATGTATGAACCTTGTGAGCAAAATATCATATCATAGCATGTTTTCTGCGTCTTCCACTTTGTCAACTCACATCACTTCCCCGACGGAGGACCTAGGCGTAACGCTTGTTGTTATTTAAAAAAAACACTTCTGTACACTGCCCTTGAGCCTTGGTTTGCAAGCCACCGTCTACAATTCCAATACAAGAGACATAATTACTCTTTTATGGAAAATGTTTTTTCCAGTTTGTTTTATCCTCAAAACAGACCTTAATGAACACACATTCGTGTTAAAAGTTTCGCCTTTAAAACCTAACCTTATGAAGGGGGATAAACACCTGTACAAACACACAAACTGACATTGTGTTTTATATGGTAGATTATACATACTTGTACCAAGTTTGATTTAAGTCCCTTCACCTGTTCTCAAGTCTCACATTGTTACCTGACAGGATCTCCGACCTTTGACGCCAAAATCTAATCCTTTCATCTTTGCATCATAATATATACTTAAACTACGTTTGTTCAAAATCCCATCACTGGTTCATAAGTTATAGCAGTAACACATTTTTTTACCACATGGAACTTCTGACCTTTGACCTCTTGACCCTCTAATCTAATCAGTTAATATTTGCATCATCATACATATGTGTGCCAAGTTTGACATACATCCCTTCGGCCGTTCTTAAGTCATCACGGTAACGAAACCCTATCACGGACGGACACACAGACGAACGGACAGCTGAACTGGTCAACTCAAAAACAATGCCTCCGGCAACTTCATCAGCGGAGGCATAAAAACGTTTAATTTGAAACATGGAGTTCAAAACAATTGTTTTCAAACTGAAATCCATTCATCTCAATACATTTCTCCACCCACTTTAAAACAGTCACAAACTAGAGCTATAGAACAGTTTTTCAAATTAAAAGTTTTTTTCTATCAGTCTTGTTCATTAAGTTATTGCCATCACTGTATATTACCACCTCCATAAGCAATATTTTCGACTCACAATCACCAATGGTTTGCACTTTGCATTTTTGTAACCCATGACGTAGCGAGACTGCAAAGCGCTTTGTTTTCTTGGATGGCCTTTTTCAACACATACTGCTGAGCTACAAATCCTTTATGCAGCCATTCCAATTTTTGCTTTAGTCAATTGCCGACAAATGCACCATTGGATCCATGATTCGTCTCATCATGATACTTCCCATAATCCTTCATCACAGCTGTTGTGCATTTCCAAATCAAGCACTTGAACACTTTTTCATGTTATTCTTGTTGTGCAAAGAAAACAACTCTACTTATCTAGAAATTTCCTCTTCTGATCAACAATCCAACTTTACGTGGAGGCTCCATGATTTAACTTCCACGGAAACCTTTTCAATACCATGTTGTGCAGTGCTGCAAGCGTTCTCTGGTGTATGTTCCACAGTAGCACCCGCTGCGATTGATATCTCAGTGCAGGAAATTAGACTAGCAGTGCCCCAAAATTGTTGTTGTCATTCAACTCCTACAAAACCACAATTCTTTCCTTTCCAAGATAATATAGGATAAAATGAGAAATGTTGGATGAGAGCCAAGCTGCACTCACAATGACTTTGCGGGCTGCGTTTGGCCCATGGACTGCACTTTTGGAACCCCCAATATAAAAAGGTAAAATGGCTGGTTGTAGTGCAAGTAACAGTAAGACATGCCCAACCCATATACAGTACATGGAAGCCTACAAACGAAGACACCTGTATTTATTGTCACTCAGCTTTACACATCTCAAGTTTACCATTATATAGCTCATATTGGGGTAAAGAAGATGTTTTGATGTCTGAGGACCATATTGTAATAGCAGGCCAGCCAAAAGCCAAAATACAATAGTTTGGTCTAAAGAAAATGCTTAACAAACCCCCCACAGTGTCATTGGTGTTAATTCCCACTTGGAATAATTTGTGGTTCATCCAAACATCGATTAAACATGCAGGTCCAGCACTTCCTGATTCATTCAGAGAACAGTTAGCTTGGCAAGCTCTTGACATGAGGTAGCAGCACACAAGCACACTCCACAGTATCTGCCAGAAACACACAACTTACTCCCCCACTCCCCCAGCCAAAGGCCCTTGCTGGGACATCCGGTTATCTTAACTACTTGAGAAATGCATACAAGCTTAAACCTTTAAATCCAAAAAACCCAAGCTCAGCAGAAATTGTATAACCTAAAATATAGAATTAACTAGTGTACCCCCCTTACATTCAGAATTTGGCCTCACAATGTAGTCTTAACATTTTTGTAGGGGGATCCGAGGAGGCGTACAGAAAAGAATGAAACAGTTTTTAAAGACCAGAAAGTAAATGAATTCTGCTGAAAACTCATCATGCTGTCACGTGCAGTAAAGAGGATTTTTGTAGCCACTCAATAAGGTTATTTTATTTTATTTTTAAAAAGAGTTTGTTGGAGTTGTCAAGGAATTTGAGCCAGAATCTCGCGAAGTCTGGAAACTCTCTGCAACTTCCATTCGGTGCTTTTTTGTAAAAATGTGCTTGGTTCACGCAAGTGAGTTTGGAGAAGAACATCTCATCATTCACAGATGTACGCACAGTCAGGGGTATGCATATCCGTGCATGCAAGCGGTATGTCGATCAACTGCACATAAAACTCCCATTAATTGCAAGATGTTATAGAGTGTTTAGCACTGCCATGTAAAGGTCAATTTAGGGCATCATCCAATAAACCACCGATCGACAATGATATTATAACAAATCTTCCCCTGAAATGGTGTCTTGGACTCCTCAATCCTGTGTCAAGTTATGGGCCTCTCCGTGCATCTGTTGGTGTTGTTGGCTTATTATTGTGGAGCAACATGACATTAAGACTCGCACATGGTTTTCTTTGGCAAACTTTGTATTTTTTCTTTGTTTGCCCCCGTTGTCTCTCTTGCGAATCACTCCTCACTGTGACCACCAGACTTACATCTCCTCGAACAAATCTCTCTCACTCCCTCCCCGGAAAAAACCCTGGTCTCTTTTGGAAAAATAAATAAATCATCAAGCGGGAATCAGAACTCTCCAAATTTCCATCTTTGCATTATCATAATTAACCTGATTTGATATTCTTGCATGTCACAAGCACTTGCATCCTCCAATGCGGCTTCATAATGACGTGGACTTTATCTTGAACAAATATTGACCAACTGTAGTGCAAAGAGCAGGAATCTCCTTCTACAATTGTTTAGTTTTCATCACATCATGTGACAAAACTCACTTGTTTCAACAACTTTTCCCTTCAAAAAATTGAACCAGAACACTCAACGTAATGTGATTTATGCACATGTAACAGTATATGATGGCTGCCTCTGATTAGTAAATCAGTTAAAATTTGGCCCATCATCACCCGGTGTATGTTCTTCAATCACCATTGGCACAAACATGCTTAGCCATGAATGCAAGTAATCCTATTATTAATTTTCAATTGGTCACTGGCCTTGACACCAATAAAAGGTTTTATTACGGATCCTCGGCATCAAAAAGCTACATATATCGAAGAAACAGTTTCAAATGAAGCACCTCACGGCCATTAGAGCATTTCAATTGCATCAGATGCAGCAATAAATGTGAATTGTTGCTCCCAGCTTGCCGACTAGATGACAGAAGACACCATTTGCATTTTTGCCGCCTCCATGCTTACCCCATTTAGAATAGATCTTGGGAACGGTACAAAACTTTCAAGAGTGTTGGAAGTTCCCAAGAGCACAGTGAGCTCCATCATTAGGAAATGGAAAGGAAAGACCTTGGTCAGGGAGGTGAGCAACAACCCAATGCCCACTCTGATAGAACTAGAGTTCCTTGGCTGAGATGGGAAAACATGCAGGAAGGACAACAGTCTCTGCAGCACTTCACAAATCTAGGCTTTATGGGAAAGTGGTCAGACGGAAATCACTCCTGAGAAACAAGCACATGCCAACACGCCTGGAGTTTGCAAAAATCCTTGAGGGTAACCTGCTTCAGTGTGCAAAAGACCTTAGACTGCAGTGGAGATTTATGTTCCAACAGGACAATGACCCCAAGCGTACAGCCAAAGAAACACTGTAATGGCTTCAGACCAAGAACGTGAAAGTCCTCGAGTGGCCCAACCAAAGTCCAGACTTTCATTCCATTGAGAATCTGTGGAAAGACTTGAAAATTGCTGTTCAACAATGCTCCCCATCCAACTTGACAAAGCTTGAGCAAATCTGCAAGGAAGAATGGAAGAAACTCCCCAAATCCAGAGGTGCAAAGTTGATATGGACATACCCAAGAAGACTCGAAGGTGTAATCACTGCCAAAGGCGCATCTATGAAGTATTGACTCAGGGGGTTGAATACTTATGTAAATTACATATTTCTATACATAATTTTAAATTATTTTATCAAATTTTCTATAAAGAAAATTCCACTTTGGCATTATGGGTATTATGTGTAGATCTGTGACAAAAAATCTCAATTTCATCCATTTTTAATTCAGGCTGTAACAACAAAATGTGAAAAAGTCAAGGGGTGTGAATACTTTTTGAAGGCCCTGTAAATGCAAGTTGCCTGATTGCGTCTGAACGTGGCAAACGTCGTAACCACAGCGCATACAATGCTGAATGATACCTCATTTAAAAGCTCTTGGGTCCAGCTAGTGTATGCAGAGGTTTACAAATATCGATATTCATGCAATTTCTTGTTATATTCATTTTTGTTGTGCACATGGTGTATATGCTCAGAGTGGTTGGTTTGCACATCGACCAGAAATAAATAAAAATACAACACAAACTATTCAGTCAATTCTGACAATATATAATTATCTTTCCATTGGTTTATTTGATAGAGAAACACGAGTAGTCTTAACAGTTACTGACTATTATGCCATTATAGGAAAATCATAACAAACAAAAAACGACAAATTATTTCCTTTTCGTCTATTTTACTTCACTGTGAAAACTTCATTCTTTTGGAAACAAATAAATTATCCTACAAACAGAACCTGAGACTCCTTACTAATGCATCCGTGGCAAGTTCTAGGTAACGAAAAATGAGTTGGTACGCTTACAAATCAAAAGCGGGTTTATATTTTATTTATTTATTTATTCAATGAGATCGGATGTGACGTGGTACTGCGCATGGAATCCTGGAGGGTTGTGAATGTGCCCTTCGGCGAGGAAAATCTGTTGGCATCACACAGCCTTGCATATTGTCCTAATACCCAGAAATAATCGGGGTATTAGGAGAGCATATGAACGAAAATAATGAAAAACTGCAAACCAAAATAGATGAAAATAATGAAAAACTGGAAACCAGAGAGATACCTTCCATATTGGCTTGATGTCACTACAGGTCTAATCAGTCTGTGCCAATCTTGGCGAGGGAGGATTGAGGGATGTGGACTTGAAGAAGAAATTGAGTGAGGACCCGAAGTTACATTTTACATTACGCGGCATTTCCATGGGTCCCTGCCATTTTGGTGTAAAAAGCCACTCCCTGTCAAACTGCTCAAATATCCCACACTCTAATGGAAATTAATTCCCCAACAACAGTCTGGCGGAACCGGGTTATCTGCGAGTCCATATATAAAAGGAGCCGAGTTTCTCCATCACGTTTCATCCTTAAAGAGTTTCTGCTGCCATTGAATAATACAAACGGTACCAATGGAAAAGTAATCATTGATTTGCTTGTTTGGAAGTCTAATAATTGGTTTACTTTTGTTCATTTAATAAGTGGTGGCATAACGAGCCTCAACAATGTTTTCAAAAAAAGTACCATCATTGGCTAGGACAATTCCCTCTGCTGGGTAGGGCAAATATTTGGAATTTGTTCATGGTGCTGTCGATAGCTCACCTACTCTTCACACCATGTGACTTTAGCATCCACCAACAGATGCTGGCAGACTGGATGCCCAGTTAACATAGACGGCACACACTGATGAATTACCCTGCCTCTGAAAAACCGGGATGACTGTTTATTGCTGGGTCGAGATTCAAACTCAGGCTACACAGCTTAGAAGTGAGAGGGCATACCTCTAGGCCATCCTGGCAGCCCGATAATGCAATAAAGGGATGGAATCCCTTCAATATTTTCACATTATAACCCTTTTCCCCACTTTCTATAATCATTTCCAGACTTAATATACATTAACCAAGGTTCATGGAAGAACTATCCTGAGGAATCTCTCATGAATATAGGTCGACATCAGGGTATCCTCATTTGTTTTCTATTCTGTTGTAGATTTGTGGTGGAGTTTGCATGTTTTTGCATTAAATTATGAAACAGAAAATTTTGCATTTTGCCCCTTTAGAAAATCACTTGGAATGTTATTTATCTCGTGCGAAGAAACCAGCTTTACATCAGCATGAGATTTCTAGTGTTTCTTGTTTGTACACAGAACAACAATGAAGACTGATGCGGACCTGAGCTGTCGAACATAGCAGTAACACAGGAAAACTCAGTTTCATCCAAGATGGCACCTGCATTTCAATGGATTCCACGATGTTCATTCCGTTATAGGAAACAGCAGATAGTATAAATGTTTGAGATCATTGCATAGCTCAGTCGGACAATCTTGATAAGGTTGTGACCGAAATCTATACTTTGACGCAATCATCCCAAACGTTCCTGAGGATGTTTGTGCCAAAATCATGTCACCTGAGTAAGGTTTGATGAGGACCTGTGACTTCATATAGTCTCATCAAGAAACATCCCCATCATTTGTGAGCGAACGACTCCGTCTCCACAATGCATGCTGAGTTTTACTTTCCTCGATACAAGTTCACTGTGTTCTGCAAAGGTGGCAGCCCTAATTTAAGCTTTGACTGTACATTTCAAACACCAAACCACCAGCATGTTCAGTCTTAATTTGCTTGAGATTTTTTTACTTTAATTTGTATGCACTAGCAGGGCGATCTTGTTAGAACCGTGTAACACGTTCTTCTGACACATCCTTTTATTTGGGTGATGCATAGGCAACAGACCGCTGCCTCGATGGCTCCTAAAAATAAAACAAAATAACCCGGGTTATGTATATGAAGCAAAACATGCGTACAGCTTATGTGCATATATAATAGATTGTGGTTATATAGCTCGGATTATTCCAATTGCACCCCTCCCCTTTCCCCAAAGGAAAAAATGCCAAGATGGGAAAAAAAAAATTTATTTCAAAACTTGATGGAATCAAACAAAACTTAAAGGCAAAACTTCATGGTCGTGTTATTAATTAATCCCTGAAAGTTTCTAATTTCAAGGTCATATCCTCTTGGAGAAGTAGATGAAATATACAACGTACATACATACAAACAAACATATTTTCCTTCCATTATCTAGAGATGTATTCTGTATGCTGTGCAAATAATAATTTCTTGTGTATGGAAAAAAAGCTATCAATCAACACAGTACAAGAGATATGAGCATTGCACTCACAGGATCATGAGGAAGATGCTCAGGTTGGTAGTTAACTGACTGGCCAACCTACCCACTATAATTTTTTTTTTTACCATATCAAGACAGATTCTCATCAGGATCTGCTTCTGAATTATTTTTAATCCTTTCAGGTCAATGGAGCTGTCAACTCTTCATTTGGATGAATAATGGCCGTTAATTAATTTGGCGTGACATTGTAGTAATTCCAGCCAGCTGGCAAATCCATCCAGAGAGGGTTCTGAAGATACTTCATGGCTAAGACTCATAGTTGTTGACATTGTGAAATTGGAGGATGGTTCCTCATTAGTGGAGATTGCAACTTTGTGCCATGCTTTGGCATGCATGTCCTATGGCATACACTCTGTGGCATGCATGTCTTATGGCATCGACTATGGTTTAGCAGGCAATCGGCATCCTCATTTTGGTCACCCCAGGCCATTCTCTTTGGCGCAATGAATGGCCATTTCAGCTTTGACTTAAAGTAGATTCTGCTTGAAATAACCGATTGAAAATATATATATATATTTATTTATTTATTTTTTTTTTTTTTTATAATATATATATTTTTTCTTGACGGGTTTACTTTCTGAACTCTATATCAATCTGGTGAGTTTCTTTTACCCTTCGGTGATGTCTTTGTTGAAAGAACCATGTCACTGATTGTTTTTCGCAGCAAGAAGTCAATAACAGGATTATATCACAGGTTGCGTGACAAAATGTAAGGACAGGTACATTTGACGATTGGCTTCACAATCGGGTATACAAGGGTTGTTGCGTTCTGTATTAGTGGAAAACAACTGCTGCACGTCTACTAAAGTTATTGCCGCTTCCTCTGGAGATGGTCCGTCAACTTGACAATGCTATTTGTCATGGAGTGGTGGCTTTACGAAATTCTGGCATGAAACAGCGTGCTATTGCTCGGCAGTATGGCATCACTCAAGGTCAGGTGTCAAAGATCCTGAAACGAAATGCTCAGAGGGGTGTCCCTACTCCAATACCGAGGCCAGGACGTCCACGCAGAACCACAAGGAGAGATGATCGCTAGCTGCACCGGTTAGTCCGCAATGGCCGTACCAAGTCAGCTAATCGGCTTAGGGCTGAGTGGCAGCAACTGACAAATGTGCCTGTATCCAGAAGGCTAGTCAACCAACGACTGGTTCAAGCAGGCTATCGTGCCAGACGTCCCCTGAGAAAGCCATGCCTGACCAGACAACACAGCCAGCGCCGATTGCAGTGGGCCAGAGAGCACCGTCAATGGCAGCCAGGACACTGGAATCACGTGACCTTCAGTGACGAGATTAGATTTCTGGTCTATCGTCAAGATGGCCGCGTCCGAGTGCGCAGATAAGTGCATGAAGCCCACAACGAAGATTGTATAGTGCCAAGAGTCCAAGCTGGAGGTGGTGGGGTGACCGTTTGGGCTGCTTTTCATGCAGGGGGCAAAACTGACCTGGTTGTTCTGAATGGAAACCTGAACCAGTTCAAGTACAGGGTCATTCTGGAAGAAACATTGCTTCCATTTGCTCGTGCAGCCTTTCGAGGAAACTTTGTCTTCCAAGATGACAATGCACGGCCTCATCGTGCTCGCATGATCCAACACTTTCTTGCTATCCGTGGTGTAGAGCATATGAAGTGGCCTGCCATGTCCCCGGATATGAATCCGATAGAGAACTTGTGGGCAGAATTAACGCGTCAAATCGACAACTTGGACCAGCAGCCTACCTCTGTGCGTGAATTGCAGCAGACTATTGTCACTGCATGGCAAGCGATTCCTGTCCAAACCTTGGCAAATCTCGTGAACAGCATGCCTCGACATGTACGTGCTCTCCTGAATGCTCGTGGGGGTTACACGAAGTACTGAACTGTAATTTTACTGTCCGTAATCCCAGTCATAATTTAGCTTTTGTTTTTGTTGAAATTTTTTTTTGCTAATGTGCAAAATAAAGAGATACTTCTGGAAAACGTACAGAAGTTTAACACAGTACTGTCCATGAATTGAGTTCGATATCAGTTTACATCACTTTCAAGGATCAATATATTTGCTTTGAAATGTCAAATGTGGTTTTTGTTTCTTTTAAAGGTCACATTAACAAAATCTAGAATAATTTCAACATAATTCCAATGAACTTTTGGTTCTAAGTCATCTTGAAAAGTAAGTTCACCCCCACAAAAAAATATTCCATATTAAATGCCAAGTCTGTATATATATATATATATATATATATATATATATATATATATATATATATATATATATATATATATATATATATATATATATATATAAATAAAACGTTCCTTCTAAAAAAATATATACCAATGTGCATTCAGATGCAACATCCTCAAGATACAAAAAAATAATCTCTGATTATTACAATATATTATTAAGATACAACAGATGAGCACTCACGATGACATGACGACATGTAAGCAACTGCAGATGACAAACCATTTACCAACCTGTTTGATTTGCATTCTGCAATTTCAGTCTACCAATGACAGAACAAAACCATTTTGAAAAAAAAAATATATATATATATATATACATTTACATCAACCCATTTTTCCCCCCAAAGATTAACATTTGCTTTGTGATGATGTGACCCCATGTTCAAATTTCCACACGTGTTATCTCTAGTCAAAATATACCATTGTTATTCATGATAAAATACACCCGTGGCATGTAATCAATAGTCAAGGTCCTCCTTGAGCTTCAGGCATCAACTACAGGAATCAAAATAAAATAATAAAATACTGATAATTGCTAATCCTAATGGAGATCAAGACAATGCCAATTAATGATATCCTAAAATTAGCCAGACAAGAATAAAAAGTCAAGTTCCATCACTGATAGATTTCTCTCACTCCCCATTGAACTCTACAACCAGAGCTGCAACTCCAAAGGAAAAATAACTTCTAGTTGTGCGTAACCCCAGCTATGCAACGGCCTTCAGACATGTGCCAAACACCCTGGGAAACAAAGACCATGGAGACACAATTGGTCAGGCCTCGGCGGAAAAACAGCACAGCATCTGTCTCCTGCCATCCCCTGTGGAGCACTGCGCAATGTTTCGTCTCAGCAGATGTAGCCCGTCTCGACACAACACGGCAACCTGCAGCGTGGACACGAAAGGCCTCCTCGGGCATCGTGGCCGAGCAAAAGGAAAGCTGAAACAAAGAATAACAGGGCTGCGGATTGTGATGGCCATATGACCTTGATGGCACCCATTGTGGCCATGATGAACAAGAAAGAAAAATGAAAGGAATCCAATCATCTTGAGCTGTTGGGGTGGGGAGGCCAATGCAAGTATTTGTGAGATGCAAACAGATGTTACGCAGAGTTCTTTGCCCAAAGCAGTTCTCCATCTGTGACAATCTAACAAAAAGGAAGTCTACCGAGTGGGAAATTGGGAATTCCTCAATCAAAAGTGGTGTACCAAGTGTAATACAGATCCACAAAATAGTGAGAAGAATATATTTTTTTTTAAGTTCTCCTTGATGCTCCTGACACGAAAGGAATCAATTTGTTTACTTTTTTTTCCTAGTTGATGCATGTTTTTGGCACAAACCATTGAAGGACACTGTCGCTTGTCAGCAAGCACCCCTACAGCCCAAGGGGGAGTAAGCGGGTTGGGTGACAGGTGTATTGACGTTCGCACAGCACATCCCTACTTGAAGATGATACCTAAACAAGTAGATTTATGTGCAACAAAACGTATTACCACGTAAACACGTCCTGCCTGCAAGCAAAATGGTGGACTATTCCATTTTTATGGTAGAAATCGTCGGATTTCTACTCTACTCTTCCTCCAACCTTATACAACAAGCAATTAGTATCATAGCGAATTGTAGGTACACCAGCAACAACCGATTCAAAAATATCAATACCCTGGTCAACGAAGGCATTCGTAAAGTTAAGAATTGATGATTGAATAACTCCATTTATTATGGTCTTTCAATTCCAATTCGTAATCCTGTTTACGCATTTTTGGCTTCTCTCAGAATTATGCTGGCAAATTGTTAATCCCGATTGATTATAATACTCACGACAAATTTTTTTAAACGACCTCCTTGACCAAAACAGCTGCTGCACCAACTCGTTAGACCACAGCAGATCCAAGCTCTTGGTGTGACGACGTCAGCGAGTTTGCCTCCCACTAAGCCACTGGGCCCTAATCTGAGCGGCTGTACCTCACACCCTTTTAACCTGCTCGTTACAAGACCAGATGCAGCATAAAGGTGATTACAGGTAAACCTGTCACTCCACGCATGCCCTGAAGGGACAGTGTAAACAAGCCTAACATGCTAATTAAAAAGAACCTTATATGGTAACCTTTTCTCAAAATCAACTCAGGTTTTTTTTGTTTACAAAGAAAAGTTTTTCTTTTTTTATGCGTGGCATCCATGGGGAGGACGAAATTCCTTAAGAAATGCCCTGCTGAGTGCGGTAAGAAAAGCAGTACCATTGTTGTGACGTCGCTAGTAACCAGAGTGCCCCGAGAGGTGACCACACAGTCCTGTGTTGTGTCTCATGTGTGTGTGTGTGTGTGTGTCGTTGGTTGTTTTCTCCATTTGCAAGTTTCAGGGGGTGAAACGGAGTCCTGCGTTTCACCCCCTGATACCCAAAGTATCCACCTCCTCTTCAGTAAGGGATCACAGTTCATGGACCAAACTGTTCAACTTTTTCAGAGTTTTGTTCCAAGTTCTCTTTTCAGGATCGTCACCGAACCCCGGATTGCCTCAAGTTGTAGTTCATTTGTGGTAATATTCCCGTCGATGGTTATTTAAATCTCACTGAGGTTCTTATTCATCATTCCTGTTGCTCCAATTAATCATAGATAAAATATTGATGCTCTTCAGCTTCCAAGATCACTTGAACTCATTTTTGAGGTCCTGGCATTTGGTCATTTTCTTGATTTCTGCATTGTTTAGGCCAAAAACGCTGGGTACTGAAATCTCAATCATCAATGCTGTCTTTTCCTTTTTGTTCCTGAGTACAATGTCTAGACGCAATGCTTTGTTTTCTATGTTCACACTCGATGGGATCATCAGGTCGTAAGTGAGCATGACGTCCTCATTTTCAATGATTGCCCTTGGTTGGTGTTTCCATGAGTTTTCTGGTACTGGGATGTTTAACTTTTTGCAGATATGCCAATGAATCACTTTGCATACTTTGTTGTGCTGTTGTGTGTAAAGTTGTTTGAATAATAGTTTTTTGCATCCCGAGAGCAGCTGACTAGTACTTTCTGTTTCTGTCTTGCAGAATCTACACTTGTCTGTCTGGCTCATTTCCGCCATATTTTTAAATCCATTGGTGTGGTGTCCTTGATTTGAGGCATTTATTATGATTCGTTCGCCATCCCAGTTAAGCTAACCTCTTCTTAGCCATTCCAATGAGCCTTCTTTGTCTATCCCGACTCTGTCCAATTCTTCTTATTATTCTCCTGCTCTTGTGTCATTCTCCCAGTTGGTGTTTATTTCTTGATATATCTTTTTATATAATTATTTTGTCTTTTTTGCAATTTTTGGGGCTGTAGTGTGTGTGTGTGTATGTGTGTGTGTGTGTGTGTGTGTGTGTGTGTGTGTGTGTGTGTATGTGTGTATGTTTGTGCACTCCACTATGAGCATTAGATCCTGTAAAAAAAAAAAAAAGGTCTAATAAGTCTTTATTTACAAATATGATGTACATAAACAAAGATTGATGTCTGATTACTCAGACTTGTGAACAAAACAAAGAAAAAAATTATAATCACAAGGTTACAGTTTTAGGCTCATTGGTGATACAAATCAGTTCCATGTCGAAACATTTTTGCAGTCTATTACCTTGTGTAAGGGATAAAGAAAATACAACTTAATTTTTCCTCTACTTAATCAAACTAAAAGCAAAATACAGTGCTCTTGTTAAAGCAAATGTATTAATTTTAGAAATTTTTAATCCTCTTTACTGGCATCACACAATTAATTTTTTTTTTTTTTTTAAACAAAGTCTGGGATCAAGGAAGAACAACGTAACAAGTCAGAATGCAAAGTGCAAGCAGTGAGGTAGTGTGATAAGTGGAGGCAACACGGAGATGAGCAAACACAAAGCCGAGATAGGAGGGAAGGAAAGAACCTGAAAATTTGTTCCAAGAGGCCGGGGGGGGGGGGGTAATGGGGAGGCGGAGGTGAAAGGGGAGGGGGAGGTGAAAGGGGGGGGGGGAGAGAAAATCACAGTTGGGGATGGAGGATGACCTGCTGGTGGTTGTGCATACTGCCAACTTGAAGCCTTGCAGTAAAGAGTTGGAATGAACAGACTATGCAAGATGGTTCTAAAAGCAGGAGAAGAGATGAGCAAAGGAGTGAAGGTAGGGATCCTGGATTTGGGAGTTTCACAAGGGGAAAGGTAACTATAAGCAGGCATGTCACCTGGAGGGTTTAGTGAGAGTCAAAGGGATGAAAGTGCAGAGGGAGCAGATTGAAAACAGAGTTCACCAACCAGTCTGCAGGAAGAGAGTAGGCCCTGTGCTTCTGCTTCTTGATTGGAAAATGGCATCATGATGAAAGCTTTAAATTTCACAACATTCAAGAAAGGTAGGTGTACAATGAGTGTGCCAGCCAATAGGGGAGATCAGTCATTGGTTCATGGCCAAAGGCCTTGTAAGGCTGTGAATTTCATATTTACCAAGAAAGATCTTGCTTGGCACAATGGAAGATGTCCAGTCAAGGGCTGGCTTTGGAAGCCAGCTATGATATTTAGTCTGTGTGGGCGAGATTGAGGCTGATGTCGAGGCTCAGAAGTTCGAGACGCGAAATTTCTGCCAGTAGTTGAACGTTTCAACGTGTTGTAAAAGAAAAAAGAAAAAAAAGAAATATGTCGTGCATAGCACGATACTTGCGAAATCCCTAAAATAAGTTGTTGGCCTACGATGTTTTATTTCAGTGTTCAGATATGCAAATCCTCTTAAAATTTCAAGTCAATCAGATGAAAATTGAGGATTTTAGAAATCTGGCCTATGTTGACATTTTGGCCTAGGTTGACCTCAAAAATAGCTGGGGGTTGAAATCAGTGACCAGATATGCAAATCCTCTTAAAATTTCAAGTGAATTGGATGAAAATTTAGGACTTTATAAACTTGGCCTATGTTGACCTTTTGGCCAATGTTGACCTCAAAAATACTTTGTGGTTGAATTCAGTGACCAGGATGCAAATCCTCTTAAAATTTCAAGTCAATCGGATGAACATTGAGCATTTTAGAAATTTGACAAAGTTGGTGACCATTGGCCTATGTTGACCTATTGACCTTTTGCCCCAAAAATCAATAGGCTTCTTGCTTATGACCACCTCTACCATTTGGTGACGTTTCATCAAACTCGGTTGAAAATTGTGACCTGTAGGTGACTGCCATACAGACAGACAGACAAACAGGCAGAATAATGCACAAAACCAACCAATATACTTGAAAAATCTTCGATTTTCGCAAGTAACAAGGAAAGTAGCTTCATACTTTGGGTTGGCAGGTTAGCACACATCTTTGAAGTGTCTCATTTCGGTTTTATTCCTAACCAGACTATAAACGGTCACCTTCATATTTTGCAGGAAGTGTGGTGCATTAAGTGTGCTGTCCTTCGGTGGACATCAAGTCAGGTGCCTAAGCTGTTGGCACTTGCTGGTGGATGGAAAATAACCCCCTTGGTGTATTTTGCAAGAGTAGGGCATTACGCGTCGACACGCTGGCCAGCTTCCAAATTCCTGTGCTAACCTGTCGCTTCAGACTGGCAGGGAACCCAGAGAGACAGTAGAAAATTACAACCACCAAAATCACCAGTGTTACAACCAATACCTGCAACCCCCAGGTTTCTGCAGGGCTCAAATGGTCCACAATCAACCCCCTTCTAGTGAAGCTACCTAAATCCAGGATCACTGCTCACCTCCACTCATTTGTTCCTCTTTTTCCCCACATGTGGAACCAATTTCCACATCCTTGTCAATTTCAATCTTCCCTCCAGGTCTTCATGACAGCTGTTCACCAACATCTCAGATCATCCCCCATCCAAAACAAATATCTTTTTTTTTTACCCCTCTCCTCCATCCCGTTTTTGAGGTTCCTTGTTTTTCCTTCCCTACCCCTAATCATTAAGCTGCATTTGCCCTTATCCCTTATCCTTACCCACATCCCTCGTTTGTCCGTCTTCATCTATTTTGTCTCTCATCCCCACTGTTGGTACCCCTACGCCCTCTCTGCTGTTCCTTTTGTTATGTTGCATTCTGATCTAAAATGCTCTAGCTCTTCCATGAACTTTCTATTTCTATGCTCTCGCTCTTCCATGAACTTTGACTTTGTATCAAGAAAAAAAATTGTGACTGTTCGAGCGTCCGATATTCCATTTCAGTCCATGCTCGCAGCAACATGTCCACAGTCACACATTTTTCTGACATTTTTCGCTAGTCACAACATTTTTCGGGGTTATTCTACACCCTGGACACACACCTGAAAGAAAACAGTGTAAATAAGGATTCTGTGACTTGGGCTACAAGATGGTGCAAACTGCATTAGTTATTTTTTATTGATTTACATTCAAAATAAGAAAGACAATTTAGGAACACACTGTATTTCCAGATTTTGTGTGCCAACATTCCGAATCATATTTTTCCTCAGACAGACGTCTCATTGCAGTATAGTTCCGATCACGCTGAACTTGGCATGAAACAATAGTAAGTCTGCTGATCTCTTAGCAGAAGAATATGAAGAAGCTGGGATGCCATTTTAAACATGCATCAGTTCACCTCGCAGCAGAGAATCGCCATAGCTCATGGTACATTCACTGGCTATCACTCATTGATCATAGATCTCATTGATCAACAAAGCTTTAATCCTACGCTTTTCTCATCTTTCAAAGCCCCCAAAATAGCATGATAACAAAATTGCATGAAAGAATGCTGATGACAGTGTTTGAAAAAAGAGCGAATGAACACACCGTTTACTGGGGGTATGCTCTGATAGGCTGAGCAAGGAGGCTGAACGATGGATTCATTTTGTTTACGCACAATCTTTGGGGGGCAAAGAGCCCATTAAATCGAAAAGTCTGATAAATCAGGGTTCATACAAGTCTGACTTCTACATTTCCTTGTGATAACCCAATTAAATTGTAAAAATCGAAACTAAAAAAATTGATCAATCATTGAAATCGCCTGTTTTCGAACGAACTAGTCTCAGGCACAGTGATTTGTAAGAGTAGGATTAGTCTTCATGAAGTTTACCTTATTGAATACCAGCGTGTACACCCACTATCCAGGCAGGAGTGTCCTTCTCAGCCCACTGGTCTCCCACAATGAAGAAATAACCCAAATAATAACACCATATATTTTACTTAGAAATATCTCACAGAAAACCTCAGTGGGGGTCCCTGAGTATACGATTCAATCGGCCCAAGAGTCTTGGAGTAGTTACAGGACATACAGACAGCGCTGTTTTATATATTAGATTTGGCATGAATACCGAGTCAACTGTTCAGCTCCTTCCTGCCACACCATTTTGCACACATTCACCCAGGAACCATTTCCTTCTTACCCTCCTCAAGCCTAAACTCAACACTCACCCTTCCGTCTACCCCCTCCTCCCACCACCGCACTCTTCCCCTCCACATTCTCTTTGTTAAAACAGTTTTCCTGAGTCTGTTATCTTGAGCTGTTCCCACCAAGATTTCAACTCAGCTGTTCACCAACTCAAGCAAAGATCCTGCTCTACTCTTCACCTGCACCTCCCCTGATGCTATGCTGCATCCATACAGCCTTATCCTCCTGTTTTCCTTTTGTTCCATGTTGAGTCTGTTAATTATTTGCCCCATGTGGCTCAATACTTGCATTTAAAAAAACCAATGCAAATGTGAAAAAAATGTTCAACGAAGATGCCTTTGATTACTTCACATATGCCAACACAATTGACCCTCAAGTTCTAAAGCACCTCAGCCCTCAAGGATGCTTGCCTCACAAGTCCAAGTCAGAGATTGAGATTCAAGTCCATGTCATATTGAAGAAACTGAGGCAAGTTTGCAGGCTGCTTGCCCATCACTGATGTATATTTTTAATTGTTGCTGTTCACAGTGCTTACCAAATTTATGAGAAGCTGCATATCCTATGAAATGTAGAATTGCAAATGATATCGAAGATGTGATGTGATGTCATCTTTGGTGATGAGACTTTCCAACAACAGAGAGAAAGCATAAATTACAGAGAAATCTCATCAAAATGATTTGTTCTTCAATGGCTCCCTCTTGCTGTTCAATAAATCTGTATTACCTTTTCCTCATCAGAGATAATGAAATATTAAACGATAACTGTTAAGTTCAAGCACAACACCTCTACAATGACACAGCGCATCAATTTAAAGAAAATAAAGATTTTCCTGCTTGCTTATAATTCTTGCTCTACTTACTGGACTGTTTCTCTTGTTTTGTTAGACACTGCAAGAAAAATGAACACATTCGTAAAATACACGAGAGCTGAGACGACAGAGGAAGCAAAACTGAATGAGAAGTGGTATTAAAAAAAAGAAAGAAAAGAGGGAGACCAACTTGTCTGATGTGAAAGCAACAGGCCTTGTGCTTCCACCCCATCACTGGAGATGTGAGCAATGCTAAGAGCTTTAGATTGTACAGACTCCAAGAGAAACAGATGCGGTGCTGGAGCATCGGTCCATACGGGAGAACAGTACGCCATCAAATTAGGGACAGAGGCCTTATAGGCTGTGAGAAGTTCAATTTTCTCAAGGAATGACTTGGAACAAAGAAGGCTGCCCAGTTTGCAGGTGCTGGCTTTGGAGGCGAGTTTTGCTGCATGGTCAGCCCACGAGAGGTGAAGCTTAGAAGTTCATGAGCCAACTTATTGCAGTGGCTGACGATGGAAATACACCAGTGGGTTCGTTTAACAATCCTTCCAGAGTGACAGAGTTATAGACTGAGATTTGCTAAGATTGAAATATGAATATGAATGAATGATCGTTTTAAGGCCATTTTCCCCGCCAGAGCAGGGGTTAGCCTTGCGGGCCCCATGACAATCATGGTTCCCTGTTTGAGGCAATGTTTTTATGGCCGGATGCCCTTCCTGGCGCCATCCCTTAGTCACCTCTTACGATGCGCAGGGATACGGTGTACCTATTCTAAACCGGGGTACACACCGGGATCATTCATCCCAGCAAGCTGGTACTCAAACTGCCGACCTCGGAAGGATGACAGGCTGAGTCAACCCCCCTGGTGTTAATTCAGCGATCGACCGGGATTCGAACCCAGGATCCTAGGATCCCAAGCCGGCACCCTAACCGCTAAGCCAACACCAGGCTTTTGCTAAGATTGAAAGATGTGTTCAATTTCTCAAGCCAGCATCCAGTCAATTCCAGATTGGCAGGAGTGGCGCAGCTACTGTTTGCCGTCAGTGGAATGGGATGCTGTATGACACGACGCAGAGTCATCTGCAAAAAGATTTTCGAAAGCATCAGAGACGTCGTTTATATACAGTCACGTGAAAAAGTAAGTACACCCCATGTAAAGTTTTGACTTTTTCAACATATTTCAACTTACAGCTATTTGATCTTCATTTCAACAATATTGAAAGATAAAGGTGATATAATATAACAAATATCATAAAACATTTACATTTTGTAGTCCATTGTATAATTTAAATAAACATAAATGCAAATTTCACGTGTGGAAAAAGTAAGTACACCCCAACATTTATCACTACTTCAAATACCTAAAATTAGAATCAGGTGCACCAGCTCAGGTGCAAATGATTAGAACATCGTCAGAGAGGATGTTGGAGGAACCTGTCTAATTTAAACCTCAGACATTTCGTTTGGTTTGCTCTTTGTTGTTGAAGTGTGCGGCGTCATCATGCCTAGATAAAAAGAGCTCTCTGAGGCCTTCAGAAAGAAGGTTATAGATGCCTATGAGTCTGGGAAGGGATTTAAAAAGATCTCCAAACAATTTGAAATCAATCATTCGACTGTCCGGAAGATCATCCACAAGTGGAGAAGATTCCAAACAACTGCCAACTTGTTCAGGCCAGGCCGCCCCAGCAAGTTCAGCCCGAGAGGAGACCGCAAGATGCTGAAAGAAGTCTCTAAGAACCCCAGAATGTCATCACGGGACCTACGGGTAGCTCTTGCCACTGTTGATGTCAAAGTGCATGAGTCTACCATTACAAAGAGGCTGCACAAATTTGATCTACATGGGAGGTGTGGTGCCAGGAGGAAACCTTTGCTGTCCAGAAAGAACATCAGGGCAAGACTAAAGTTTGCCAATGAACACCGAGGCAAAGACCAGAACTTCTGGAACAATGTGCTCTGAACAGATGAGTCAAAGGTAGGGCTATTTGGCCACAGTACCAGAAGACATGTTTGGCGAAAACCAAAGACAGCATTTGACCACAAGAACCTGATACCAACTGTAAAGCATGGTGGTGGAAATATTATGGTTGGGGGCAGCTTTGCTGCATCAGGGCCTGGGCAGCTAACCATCATAGAATCCACTATGAATTCTTCATTGTACCAGAGGGTGCTTGAGGATAATGTGAGGCCATCTGTCGGAAAGTTGAAACTCAACCGAAGGTGGACCTTGCAACCTGACAATGACTCTAAACATACCACTAAATCCACCAAGGAATGGCGGAAAAGAAAGAAATGGAGGGTTCTGGAATGGCCAAGTCAAAGCCCGGATCTAAATCCCATCGAGATGTTGTGGCGGGATTTTAAACGAGCTGTAATGCAAGAAACCCCTCAAACATCGCACAGCTGAAAGAATTCTGCATGGAAGAGTGGGCAAAAATTTCTCCCAGTCGATGTCAGAGACTGGTAGAGAGTTATAAGAAACGCCTACTTGAGGTTGTTTCTGCCAAAGGGGGCAATACCACCTATAAGAGCCAAGGGTGTACTTACTTTTTCCACATGCAAAATTTGCATTTATGTTCATTTAAATTATACAATGGACTACAAAATGTAAATGTTTCATGATATTTGTTATATTATATCACCTTTATCTATCAATATTGTTGAAATGAAGATCAAATAGCTGTATCTTGAAATATGTTGAAAAAGTCAAAACTTTACATGGGGTGTACTTACTTTTTCACGTGACTGTAGTTGAGGACCAAAACTGGGCCAGAGACAATGCCTTGGGGCACTCCAGCCGACACTGGCAGAGGAGAGCAGAGGATTCCATTGATAGGAAGAAGTTGACTGTGAGAATGGAGGAAGTCAGAAATCCAAGAATGAAGGCAGTCTTCTATGCAACAGGCAGTAAGCTTGGCAACCAGAGTAAGATGCCACGCTGCGTTGAATGCTTGAGATATGTCCAGGGAGACGTTCCTTGGCTCTTCTTTGAGATGCAGGGCCTCCAACCATTTTGGAAGAGAAACAGCAGCATGTCCAGAGTTTAGTAATTTAAGACAGAATAAAAACTGTTCAGAGATCAGGCACATTCCCCATCCACATAATATTCATCTTTCTTCACCTATTGTTTGGTGCTTGCTCATCCTTGCATGATTATTCTTTCATGTACATTTCAATAGATAAAATGCATTTCATTCCCCAACAAGCTAATATGGTGGGTGTAGCTTCTTTAAAGGAAAGTACGGTAGTAAAAAGAGAAACCTGCGACCATGCCACAAAAGTCTTTCTTGCGAATAAAACACAAAGCCAAGGTGTGTGGAGACCAGCTTTGGAACTTTACATTGTCACAAAAAAAAAAAGCATTACAAACAGAACTTTGTTTTTGTTTTCATAAAAGTTTAGTAAAGACATACATACGAACAGTGGGAAAAAGAAGTAATTTGCATTTTTTAAAGACGACAAAACATGCCACATTAACTGACATGCAATGCAACATGCTGGTGTAACCGCGGCTTCGCGCAGAGCCAGGAATTTTGTTAGCCAAATAAATGCCCTTGAAAAAGAAATTATTTGGTAAAATTCAGGGTTTAGAAAACAGACTTGTAGTGCATCGCAATGCTAAGCACTTTCTCTTGTCTCCTTGCTGGTCTTGAACCTTATGCCCTCTCAAGCTTTCTCCCCCCCCCCCCTCCCCCCCCATACTCCTGCCCCCAACCCAGGTTTCCCCAAGGCACACACGGTCCACCATCAAGCCCCATCTGGTGAAATTACCGAAATCCAGCATCACTGCTCACCTCCACTCATTTGTTCCTCTTTTTTTTTTCCGCCTGTGCAACAAACTTCCACGTCCTCTTCAATCCCATTCTTCCTTCCAGGTCTTCAAGACAGCTGTTCACCACCATCCCTTACCACCCATTCTTCCCTACATCCCTTATTTGTCCAAGTCTTCCTCTATTTAGTCCCTCAACCCTGCTGTAGGAGTGTTTCCCCTCTTCTCTTTATTCTGTTATTTTTGTTCTGCTATGTCCTGATCTGTTCTGTGTTCAGGCTCCTCTATGATCCTTGATTTTGTATTCATGCACAAAAAATTCCGGAATTCAGTGCTGAAGTGCATTTCCAAAAGAAAAGCTGTAAATAGATCGAATTTTAAATTGCTAAATGATAGCTTGGATGTGACAGTCGCATTTTCAATGGTCTAACTAAACCAACCACTGCACAAAACAAATATCGAAGCAAGATGTACAGAACTATTCCCATTGGTGACTAATCCCAAAACCGCTTGACACAAACAATACAAATTAGAATTTGGCATATATAACAAACTGCAAAACCTGTCACTGAAACCAGCAGAGTTGTCCCATGGCGTCTTGTTTGCTTGCCAAAATGACTCAAGGATTAATCAAATTCTTCACTTAAAAAAAAAAGATAAGCACTTCCAAACAAACAATAGAAGAGTCACTTATCAGCCTTATCATCAACTCAACAAATGGGTTGAAATGCTTTCAAGTAATCAAAATCAGAGAGAGAAAAAAAGACGTGTTTAAGAAAGGAGAATAAAGAAGAAATTAACCCAAACTTATAACCTGGCCAATGACTCGTGCCAAAAGTACTTTCCCTGGCACGATTGTACCATTGCAGATTCCAGCAGAATAAAAACCCCAAAAATGCTCAAGCCCCCAAGCCTCAAAAAATAAACCACCCCAGAACTGCTCAAGGCCCCCACACATCAGGAAATGAAAACCCAGGAACTACTCAAGCCCCCACCCTCAGAAAATGACACCCCAGGATTGCTCAAGCCCCACACTCAGGAAATGACACCCCAGGACTGCTCAAGCCCCACACTCAGGAAATAAATAAACCCGGAACTGATAAATCCCCACAATCAGAAAATAAAACACCCAAAAAATGCTCAAGCCGCCACCCACACTCAGGAAATAACCCACCCCAGAACTGCTCAAGCCCCTCCCCTCCCCCACCCTCAGGAAATAACCCACCCCAGAACTGCTCAAGCCCCTCCCCTCCCCACCCTCAGGAAATAACCCACCCCAGAACTGCTCAAGCCCCTCCCCTCCCCCACCCTCAGGAAATAACCCACCCCAGAACTGCTCAAGCCCCTCCCCTCCCCCACCCTCAGGAAATAACCCACCCCAGAACTGCTCAAGCCCCTCCCCTTTCCCACCCTCAGGAAATAACCCACCCCAGAATTGCTCAAACCCCCCTCCATCAGAAAATAAACCACCCAGGAACTGCTCAAGCCCCCCACAAAGTTTTATTAGTGCAGCACTGCTAATGTTAGGAAGGATTGTCAATTATTGGACATGGTTTTTTGTTTAATTTCTCATTTCTCAAGTAATTTGATTTGGAGGTTGTTACAGCAGATTGAAGGCAAAATGCAAAAGGAATTCGTAATCATTTACTTACATTGTACACCTTGCCTTTTTGTTTGAATGAACACAGTCCTGGAAGTACGGAGGAATGATGTACTTGAACACGCAGAACATTTTTGTAATGTGTATAAAATAAAATAAAAACACCTTTAGAGGCCATTTTTCCCCGCAAGCGGGGGTTGGCCTTTTTCGGGAACCGTGGTTGTTGTTGTTTTTCGGTCCCCTTTTTGAAGCAATGTTTTACGGCCGGATGCCCTTCCTGACGCCAACCCTTTTTGCCGCCTTTAACGACAAACAGGGAATTACCAGTGAACTGGTCCTCAATTAGCCGACCTCGGAAGGATGACAGGCTGAGTCAACCCCCCTGGCGTTAATTCAGCGATCGACCGGGATTCGAACCCAGGATCCTAGGATCCTAAGCCGGCACCCTAGCCGCTAGCCCAACACCAGGGTTTGTGTATACCATGTGTATACCATGGTGTAATCGTTAGTGCGGCCACACTGGGAGGTCGGTAGTTCAAACCCCGTCCGAGTCATACCGAAGACTTACTAAAGTACGTGCTGCTTCCCTGGTTGACGCCCAGCATTTAAAAGGATAGGACATTGACACAACGCTAGGATGGTAATGGCATACCTCCCAGTATAACCCTTTAATGCCAAGAAACTGCTACAGCAAAGTAAAGAGTACGGTACAGGTTTCTTGAACTTCCAGGAATGCTACAAACACTGATTTTGTAACACAGTAAGAGGCCATCTATCTATTACATGCAGTAAGAGGCCATCTATCTATTACATGCAGTAAGAGGCCATCTATCTATTACATGCAGAAGGGGAAAGGAGGCTGGAGTGTTTGAGATGAATAAGATGTAGAAAAGCAAGGGGAAAGGAAGGGGTATGGGATACAAGGGACGGAAAAGGAGGAAGGAGAAAGGCTGAGAAAACAGAGGTTTGGAGAAGATAGGAATAATGGGTGGGAAAGGAATGGGGATGCACATACCTTGGGGAGGGGGAAAAGGAGGAAAGAAGGTAAAATCACAGCATTTTACACATGTAAAAGAGTGTATATCCTCAACTTTATGAACAAACACTTTTAATCAAACATAGAAGCCACACAACTGTGACAATATGTGACCATATTCAATTGGAAACTACAACCTTTACCTTACCAGGGGGGGCTGCTCTTGTCCATTTAAGGTGTGCTATCACATTTCCGTGTCATCCAAAACCCTGAGAAAATGTGTGCACCCCTCCACGAGCAGCCACAAGCTGCACATGATCACATAAAAAGGCACGACAGACGACTCCAGAGCCACATAAAACTTATTATCTCAAACTCCCAAACAATTATCTTAACTTTGGAATCTCCTCCCAATTAAAACCGACCTTCCTGATTCTCACACCTAACCTTATCTAAACGTTTTTAGACTAATTTTCTCTGCAACCTTGGCCCTCTCCAACCATGCTAACCTTTCCAAGGCAGTCTGGCAATGAGAACTTGAGCAGCTGGAAATTACAGGCCGACAATGAAGCTCTCGACAGCAAAACAGAGAAATTCCAAGTAGCATTGTTATACCTAACATGTGTACACACCTGTGTGCTTTTACACCTTTTTAAGGTTTACAAAACAATATAAACTTGAAAAGAAAACTATGGTAATAATAAGAGTAATATTTAATAAGAACCAACAACTAGCAACAGCCTATCACAAGAATGCCATAACATGGCATGACAAACTGAAACAGAAACTAAATTAGGCAATAATAAATTATGTTAATATTTATTTTATTACCCAAAGCACACGAAGCGAAAAGCGGAGGTAAGCAATCGGTTCACTTATGTCTGTCTGTCCGTGTGTCTAAAAGCGTCAGTTTATGATCGAGGAACAACTTTATTTCAGTTGAATGTTATATTGAGGACACAAATCGGAACATGAACCGGCAGTTTAGCAGTATTTGGATAAAGTATTATGACATTTTACGTCATCACAACGAATCAAATTTGCCGCTCATAGACCCCGCCCATGTCCTTTTTCTCAAGACTGCATGGGATAAGGTGTTCTACGAACTCTCTAGTTAATTAAAAAATTTTACAGGGATTGAGGCGCATGGAAGAGCTGGCACACAAATCACGTGCACACACGCAGAGCCACATTAGACAACACCAGACTTCGACTTCAGACAAATCCAGCTGTGACCTTGGGGGTGGTGATGCAACCTCTGGGGCACTCTGGGTACCGGTGACACCATCTTATGATATTGCTTTTCTCCCTTTAGTAATTGGGGAAATCAAGGAGAAATCTCTCACCCTTTACACACTACACACTACTTATCCCCAAGATATACTTACCCCTGGGTAAAATGTACCTAATAACGTGGTTATTTACCCCTCCGTCACTTTCACACTGGTTTTGCCTACCCCACGATGTGCTTAACCTGGGAAAAGCTTCCCCGTGGTATTTCAGTGCCTTTTCAGAGTTTACGTTCATGATTACCGTCCCATGAATGGAGTTAGACCCACAATGCTTTGCTTTACAGTGCTCGCATGCACAGTACTGTCACAACAAAGAACATGGTGTTCGTTCCCGAAGCTACGCTTGCCGCTTTTCTCTTGATTTTTAAGATTTTGCGACAAAAGAGTACTCGTATAGGGTCCAGGGTCCAGCCAGAGTAAACTATGTGGTCTACAACTTCAACGGTTACAAAGATTTAGAGTGCCATTTGAGGCTCGTCAAAGCCAGCAGCACCTTGTTTTTGCGCTTGTGTTGTCCGTGGCTTTGACAGACAACATACTAGCTTTTACCACACTATTACGTAAACCTTTACTCCGCAATTAAATGACCGCCGCTCGTTTCATGCTACATACCATAATACCACGGGGTGCAGTGTTTCCTCTGAGATAACCCTGGCCCTGAGCAGGGTTAGAATACCCCGTGGTATCGGCCCTAAAATATCCTTCCCATAGTGGAAGTGTAGTGTGAAGGCTCCAAATTTGTGGAGGTAACGGTGAGGTAGAGTCAAATTTACTTCTGAGATTTTGTATAGAGGAAGCAGCATGTACCATCTTTAGTCTTTGTTACGACTCTGCCATGGTCAGAATCAAGCTCCTGACCTCACAGACTTAGAGTGGAAGCTCAATCCCCATTTCTATTGAATCTGGTAAATCTGGACATGAATGATAAACTGAGTTGTGTGTTGGTAACTGAGTCTGGTTTTGGGCAGGGCAAACAGCAAAAAAAATTTCACTAAACACAAAACTCAAGTAATTTTGAGAATAATCAATACAATTATTATTCAACATCTCATTTGCATAATATCGGACAATGTGTTATTTACTTTTTCTGCAACTTTGAATGAACGGACACCTCAATTTGCAAGGATGCTGCTGCAAATCTGCTACCACCATCTTGCATGCACAATAACAGAGCAAATTTTGACTCGTTTGAGATATAAAGTGGGAG
The DNA here is from genome assembly GCF_964187855.1 of Myxine glutinosa. NCBI lineage: Eukaryota > Metazoa > Chordata > Myxini > Myxiniformes > Myxinidae > Myxine > Myxine glutinosa. Next base: position 72,409,442 of record NC_136264.1, on the reverse strand, counting down.
TCATTGTCTTGATTAGGCTCCAAATTCAAGTAATATGCATTCTGTGAAGCGGTGCTTAAAGAAAACTCATAATTGTGTCATGAAAGAAGCACGACTGTGTACTGAGAGATATCATGGCAACGCATCAAGTTCGGATTCTTAAAGCACACCCATGGACATTGGAGAAGTGAGATAGGCCACAACGTTTGGCCACAGTGAAGAGCTACAAATGGTGAGCAAATGATGAGGTAGAAATACTAATAAAGTACAGTAACTCGATTTACTCACTCGTTAAAGAAACATGACATTCCTTTAGCAATGCAACATTTCATCTAGGGGTTGAGAAATGATTGCATTACAAATAAAATAAATAAATAAAAATTTAATAAATTAAGTTAATTAATTAAAATAAATAAATAAATAAATAGATTCTAGTTTCCCATCAATACAAGCATTAAAGTTACCTGATCTTGGACAGCGCAAAATACCTGTACTTTTTAATTGGGGGCTGGGTGAAAGGGAGCTATTTTGAGGATAGTCACATTCTTTTATAATTGTATGTGTGTTACAGGACAATAATGATGGAATTATGCTTTGAAGCTACAAGTTTTATTACAGCTCAATAATACCACAAAAACTACACTTAACCTTTTACGTGTGCATTTTAAATAAATAAATAAAAATCAAAGTGCCCAGTCAGTCACATTAAAGGTGTGAGCATCAATTTACCATCACAAAGGTCATGGAAAGCAAAAGAAGGCAAACATGTAAGTGAAGCGAGATTAAGTAAAATCATGGGAACTATGACGGCATTCGGTAGAGCGCACACCTCTGCCAGGCTGAACTCGATATGTTTTGTACTCCACTAATAGGTCGGATCTGGATCCGTACCTTAACCAAAATCGAATCTGTTTTTTCTTGGCACCTAACAAACTCGTCCATCTAATTGTCATAAATCATCCTCAACTTTTTGAAATACAATGCAAGATATTGTTTTGGCCCCATCTCTCGATGGTGAAGAATCACTTTAAAATATTTTTCAAATCTTCATCTGGATTAATCAATTCTTCATTGTCACACACCCACCCTGTCCACCAAGTTTCGTTCGAATCAGGACATAAACTTTTGAGATATCACACACAAACAAAGACAAACAAACAGGAGTAAATATATAACCTCCGTCCACCTTCAGTGGTGGAGGTAAAGAGAAGACAACTAAATAAGTACAAAGTAAATGCATGGTATAACTAGATGGTATTCATAGAATACTTACCCAGCGCAGTCAACTTGTTGCGAACCAACTCTTCTGTTTTTGAACATTTTTTTTCTTTGATCCAATATGGCTGCCAGACCACGTGAGCGATGACATCATACATTTATATTCTCTAATATAACTGTTGCATAGATCACGTTCAATACATTTCAAACTGATCAGACTAAGCGTTGTCCCTGTCGAATTATGAGATCATAATTATGGCACCAATGACGTCATCGTTAACAACACCTATTCCCCATATGGAGTTCTTTAAAATGAGCCATGTTTCAATTTTTTCCATTCAGCAGTTTTGGAGATATACAGGTGCAATATTTTTGGGTTTTTCTAGAGATGGCACCTGTACCACATGACCTATGACATTATGATTATCATTAAAATATTCTACAGGAGGAGGCGCTCCTTTGGTGAAAATTTCGTGCCCATCAGACCAACAGTTGCTGAGAAAACAAATTCACAATGATCGGATAAGTGTTGTACTTGTCTAATTATGACGTCATGATGAAGGCACCGATGACATCATCATTAACATATCTTATTCACCAAGGGGTGCTTAACATTGAGCCATATTTCAATTTTTTCCATGGAGTTGTTTCAGAGATGTAGAGGTGCAACATTTTTCGATTTTTCAAAGATGGCGCCTGTACCACGTGACCAATGACATCATAATTATCAATAGAACAATTCTACACGAGGAGCCGCTCATATTCTGAAAATTTCGTGTTCATCAGACTAACAGTTGCAGAGGATTTTTTTTTTCATACTGACCAGACCAAGCGTTGTACTTGTCGAATTATGATGTCATAATGGAGGCACCTATGACATCATCATTAACATATCTTATTCCCCATGGGGTGTACTTGACAATGATCCATGTTTCAATTTTTCCCATTAAGCGGTTTGGGAGATGCCTGATAGAGGTGTAACGTTTTTCCAAGATGGCGTCCATACCACGTGACCTATGACATCATAATTATCAGCAAAAAAAATCTACAGGCAGAGACGCTCCTACGGTAAAATTTCATGTCAGGCACATTGCAATTAAATGTCACAGCTTGCATGCAGAAGTGGAAGGAATTGGATGCAAGGTTACAAGCTGGAAATACTCTCAATTATAAGCTTCAGAGTTTGATAGACCTAGAGAAAAAACATTGGAGAAGCGTCCTTGAGCGTTTGATTGTGATTGTTCATTTTTTAGCTGAGAGAAATCTGGCATTCCTTGGGTCATCGAAAGGCCTCTACGAGCCTAACAATGGTAATTTTCTTGGGCAGTTGAAGATGATGGCTCAATTTGACCCAGTCATGCAGGAGCATATTTGAAGATCATCAACCTGGGAAGTACGAGATAACTATCTGAGTGCCGATATTCAGGACGGGCTCCTTGGATTATTAGCCAACAGAATCAGAAGTGAAATACTTGCACGTGTTTTAACTTACAAGTACTGCTCAGTCTTTCTTGATTTCACCCCAGATATCGGCCACCAAGAGCAACTTTCCATCATCATCCGCTTCGTTAATGTGCAAGATGGAGAGGCGTCTGAAATATGCAAACATTTCCTCTCATTTTTTGTTGTGAAAGACACGGCCGGCATGAAACTAACGGATACGTTATTGGAAATATTGGACGGCTTTGGTCTGCGTTTGTCAGACTGCGGAGGCCAAGGATACGACAACGACAGCAACATGAAAGCGAAACGTTCTGGAGTTCAGGCTCGGATTCTGCAGATGAACTTTATGTCCCCTGCAGTACTCATAGTCTCAACCTTGTGGTTTCAGATGCTGCTCAGTGCTCAGTCGTATCGATATCATTTTTCGGCTTTATGCCACAGCTCTACACGCTTTTTGCGGCTTCAACACAAAGATGGGACATTCTAAGGGAACACACCTCCATTTCCATGAAATCACTTTCTGAAACGCGATGGGAATGTAAAACTGAGGCTATGAAGGTCGTGCCCTATCAGCTGCAGAATGTAAAGGCTGCTCTACTGAGTTTGGCTGACACTGCTAAAGGAAAGGATGCTACAGCGAGGCAATGGGCCTCGTGAAAAAAAGTGGGGACTTTCAGATTTCTCGTATGTCTGGTCATCTGGTAGTGGTACGACATACTTGTCCAGATCAACCGAGTCAGCAAGGTATTGCAGTCAGAGGACATGCAGCTGGATGTTTCATTAGACCTAATCCAGGCATGCCATGCTCACTTGGTGAACTATCGCGATTCTGGATTTGATCAGGCCATGGATACTGCCAAGTGTCTTGCGCTGTCAGTGAAGGCAGAAACAACCTTTCGTGACACTCGCAACGTTAGCAATAAACGTTACTTTTCTTACGAGTCTGAAGATGAACCAGTTTCAGGCCCACAGACAAAGTTCAAAGTTGAATTTTTCTACATGGTTATTGATGTTTGTCTGACTGCACTGGACAGTAGATTTGAGCAGACACGCTGCATCCTACAGCCATTCAACTTTCTATTTAACATCGCAGCCATGAAAGCTTTAAGTGACAATGATCTTAGAAAAAGCTGTAACAACCGACATATCCTGCCTGCTTACTGATTGCAATTCAAGCGATTTGGAACCCATCAGCTACTGGAAGAACTCGAGCTTCTGCGCAACTCAGTGCCGGAAAGATGTTCTCCACTTGAAACACTGAGCTATATAATTAAAAACTCCCTCATGGAGACTTATCCAAATGTACACGTCGCTCTGAGGGTTTTACTGACGACGCCGGTAACTGTTGCATGTGCAGAACGCTCTTTCTCAAAGCTGAAGCTCATAAAGAGCGACGTCCGCGCTACAATGTCACAGGACAGACTGTCACACCTGGCCATCATCTCAATCGAGGACTTAGGACGAAGACTGAAGTATGATGACATTATTGACGACTTCGCATCCAGGAAAAGTAGAAGGGTGAAATTGTAAAGCATCAATGATTGTTGTGTGTGTGTGAGTTATGATATTTTGACTCCATGACTCATACATGTTTGATGCTCTTCTCCGCATCCCCTCAGTGAATATCTGAAGAATTTATATCCATAATAGATCAATTTCACCACGTAATACTTCAAAATAATTGTCTTTTTGAGCACTTTTCAGAATGATGTGACATTCACTTTGTTCTGTTCTCGAGTTGTTGCCTTTGTCCTTTATTTGCAGGAATTCGTCATTTTTGTCTGTCTAGTCTGTACTACATCTGTGCCCAGTTTGTTGGTCATCGGCAGAACGGATCATTATTGACAGAGATATGGGAGGATGAGTTGGTTAGGTGACAAGAACAAGCCGATTAGATTTTGGTGCAGGTTCGAATCCAGATCCGGTCTATCAGTGGGATACAAAAGATAACTGATCAGCCTGGTGGAGGTATGCGCTCGACCGAGTGCCGTACTAGTCTGTTAATATAATTATCGAGCAGTGGCCATAGATATACATACACATAAACACACACAAATACAAAAGGATGCTTCTCCTTTCACCAATATCCTCTTGGTAAGTGTGACGTAACGCGCGCGTCATAATTCTGCTTCCGGGTCCAAACACAAAACCACTGGAGCCAAACACCAGCTGGACCCAGTGAGAAAAGTGCTCGGTCATGCCATGCACAGTGTTGCGTTCCTGGGTGTGTAAATCGATCAGAAACCAACCAAGAACTGTCTTTCTACCGATTTCCTGCCAATGAAAAACAAAGGCTGAAGTGGCAATATACTACTACATACAACATACTACTACTACTACAACATACGACTACTGCAACATACTACATACTACTACTACAACATACTACATACTACTACTACAACATACTACATACTACTACTACAACATACTACATACTACTACTACAACATACTACTACAACTACAACATACCACTACTGCAACATACTACATACTACTACTACAACATACTACAACTACAACATACTACTACTACAACATACTACATACTACTACTACAACATACTACCACTACAACACACTACTACTACTACAACATACTACTACTTCTACAACGTACTACTACCACTACTACTACTACATACTACTATGACAACTTGGCACGACAACTACTACTACAACCACAACATACTACTACTACCTACATACATACTACATACATACTTACTACCTACATACTTACTACCTACATACATATTACCTACATACATAATACCGACATACATACTACTACTACTACTACTACCACCACTACATGCATACTACCTACATACATACTACCTCCATACTACTACTACCACGACATACATACTACCTACCATACATACTACCTACATACATACGTACTACCGACATACATACTACCAAGATACATATTAGCTGCATACAACTACATACTTACTACTAACATACTACCACTACATACTTACTATCTACATACTTACTATCTTCATACTACATACTGCCTTCATACTACATACTAACTTTATACTATTCTACATATTATACATATTAGAAAAGAAGTTGGTCAGAGTGAAAAGTGTCACAGGCTCCATTTTCGTGTTTGGACCCGAAAACAGAATTATGACGCGGTGCGTTACGTCACGGCTTACCAAGAGGATAGCTGCAAAAAATTCTAGTATAATTTCTCTTGAGGCCCGGAACCAAACAGAAAATATATACATTTACAAAGGCACTCACAGCCCACACAAATTTTAGTTACCATATTAAACCTCATTCCCAACTTGTTTGTTTTCAGCAGTGTGTAAAATTTACATAATCAGTGTTATCAGAGACGGTGTAATTCGTCGCGAGCATATTGCTGCATGCCGATTGGCCGTTGCCCCCATACAACTTTAACATTGCATATAATAAGTTTTTTTTGTTTTTTTCATTTCCCTTTGGTTGTACTGTATTAACAACGGTGCAGCAGACGTTTAGCGTTCTCGGATAAATGCCCCCGATGAAAAACAAGTACAAAAAGTTTTAATTAAAACAAAAGCCGCGTCGATGTTACACAATGCCTAGATGCAGCTGTGCCTATAACGTCGATGTTATAGGCACAGGACATTCCTATTGATTCGATTACTTGATGTTATTTTTGTGCAAAGTGAAAATATATCTCGGCAATTTCCCGTGTGTGGCGACGAATTTTTAATATATCTCGGCATTTTCCCGTCTGTTATTTCAGGCGGTGTATGACTGACCATGCCGCGATTTAAAATATATATATCTCGGCAATTTCCCGTGTGTGGCGACACGTGAACGAAGCTATGCTCCTCTCTCCACATTATTGTGACGAAGTATAAATTAAATATTTCATCGTGACGATTGTCATCAAATGGACGAATTTTTAATATATCTCGGCATTTTCCCATCTGTTATTTCGGGCGGTGTATGACTGACCATGCCGCGATTTAAACAAAATATATATATCTCGGCATTTTCCCGTCTCTTATTTCGGGCGGTGTATGACTGACCATGCCGCGATTTAAAAAAAATATATCTCAATGGACTTGAAGTTACAGGCCTTTGAGAATTCATTTCGTTCTATAAAGGGCAACTTTCATCGGATTTTCTTCCCGTTTTTTTTCAACCGAGTCTAAAACTATGTTAGCGACTGTGAAAAATTTAATGATATATCCAATTTGATTTGAAATAAAACTGTGCGAGAGAGGAAGACACCACGGGCCTACAAAACAGGCCTCAAAGCTATGCGAGTTAATAAAATGGTGGATATTTGTTTATATGAAGCCTCTCCCACAATGGGTGGAGCTATGGTTCCCAGAATGGGTGGTGCTTTGAGGTTTTGTCTTCTCTGCAAGAACAAGAAGAACAAGAAGAAGAAGAACAACAACAACAGCAGAGGGCACTCTATGACCAGCGTCTTGCGACGCAGCTAAAAACAAACCATGACCCAATAACAGATGAAGCTCTGATAGAAAATGAAGACAGCACCAAAGGAGGGAAGAGAAAGATAAACAAAGAAAGATGGAAAAACAAAAAGACACAAAACATACAAAAAGGGAGCGGGAGACAAGATGGGGAGAGAGATGGAAGCACACAAGTACAACAGCAGAGAACAGGGACAACGGAAGATCTGTGGGAGGAAGTGGGCTTGGGGGGAGGAGGCAGGGGAAGAGGGGGGGTGTGGGGTGGGAAAGTATAAAACACATGGAGATTGCTGAAACTTCCAGGAAAGAAAAAAGTAGGTATCTCCAAAAAAAAAAAAGTGGATTTGGGGTGAATTAACGGGGGTAGAAGAGATCAAGGTTTTGGATGGGGGAAGATAAGAGATGGTGGTGAACAGCTGTTTTAAAGACCCGGAGGGAGGAGTGGGATAAACCCTTCTGGTAAAACTACCTAAATCCAGGATCACTGCTCACCTCCACTGATTTGTTCCTCTTTTTCCCACCTGTGAAACCAACTTCCAAATTCACTTCAATCTCATTCTTCCCTCCAGATCTTCAAGACAGCTATTCAGCACCGCCCCAGGTCGTCCCCCATCCGAAACCATGATCTTTTCTACCCTTGTTAGCCCCACCCAAATCCCTCCTAATTTTCTCGTTTTTCCTCCCTGGAGTTTCCGTCTCCATGCATGCATGTTTTCGTCCTGTTTTTGTCTGTTCCGTCCTGATCCGTCCTGATCCGTTCAGTGTGCCAGCTCTCCCACGAGCCTCGTCTATGTATACAAAAAAATCTTTCTGGAGTGATAGGATGACACTGATATTTGCCAGGATCAAAAGACCTGCTCCATTTGGATGACGAGATTCAAATCAATTTCAGATCAGCAGTGAGTGACGCGGGTGCCCGTCTGCCTATCATGTGGGATGGGGTATTTTACAACACAATGTGGCGTCGTCTGCAAAAAAGAAGAGAGGGTTTTCCAGATCATCAGATCATGTAGATAAATATTGGTACCAACAGTTGAGAGCGGAAATCGTGTCCTTACTCTCAGTAAGAAAAGAAGTGATAAAATGATTCCTTTGTTATCCACTTACCATCAACAGTTATTTCAGATTATTTGTTTCATCTGCTGCAAATAGACGTGCTTAAACATTCATATGAAGTTCACGGTGGAGCTTGGACATAAATTGTAGTACAAAGACATGATTGATATCAATGTACTTCCATGTAAATTACAATGACATTAATAGACATTGGATAAATACATGTACAGCACATGGGAATTGAACCTGGTCAGGGAATCATGAGCCATTAGTTCAGATGGAAACGTGAATCAGGCCAAGTTAAATCTCTCGAATGAGGGCACGTGTCCAAAGAGAAGTGAATTGGAAATGCAAACTCTCGATTTAAAACTCACACAGGTAGCCATTTAATCTATTTAATGTAAGCTCTAAGTGTTACAGGACAAGTGCAACAATATACAGTATTGGATTTGGTGTTTCTTCTCCAATCACAAAATATTGAATGGCAGGCAGGATAGCCTGTATGTATGCACACTCACCTAAGCTGTCTAGCCTGTGTTTCACAGGCAGGGTGATTTATCAATGTGTGTGCCGTCTCTCGGATGGGCGTTAGACGGGTGTGCTGTCTGCTGGCATTAGTTGGTAGATGTGAAAGATTCCACGGTGTCCTTCGCGAAGAGTATGCAAGCTATCGCCGGCACCATAAACAAAGTACAAATCTCTACTTCAACCTCAGTCGAACTTCAGGTCTGGCCAGCCAGTTCCTGAAAGACTTGGGCCAATCTTCCCCCAGGTAACCCCACAATAACGTGGGAATAATTGAGAAGAAGAAGATTGAATAGCTGACAAACTAGATAGCAAAAAAAAAAATGTCCACCTACATTTTTTTTTCAATCAAAAAACGTAGTCAAAATAACTTTTCAAAGCTATCTTTATCTCAGGTTTGTATTCGACCAAAGCAGGATAACAAAAAGCCAGGTGCACTTGGAGGTGGAGACCCTAAAGGCCCCCACAAGTGAGCTAATGCACATGCTCAACTAGTACGCCCCTCAGTAGAGCGCATACTCCCACCGTGGGTCAAGTTGGAATAGTACGATTTCACAAAAGTTTGAGGGAGTAGTTCAGTGACAACACAAGACAAGACAACACAAGACAGACACTGCACAGATATATATTTAGAATATATAGATTATAGAAGATAATGTTAAAAAAAAACAAGACAATTTCACTTACATTTTCGGATTCAGCGTTCAATTCTATATAGGTGAGTGTATTTTGAGGCATGTGTGACTTCAAATAAAATTGTAAGCCAGAAAAACGTTCGTTTCACTCTTTAGGCCTTAGGGATACAAGATGTAAAACTGGCCCAAACGTGAAAACAAAACTCGCTCATTTTAAGTCGTACAAGCTAATGCGACTACTCATTCTTCTGGGAAGAATCCCGTGCACATGCTTGTCACACTTATAAGTCACCTAAGTCTTTATAAGTTCATCAAATACTGACACCGCGATTGACATTCACTGAGGTAAATGTTGATATCTCTTATGAGGTTACAACAACAACAACAACAACATGCATTTTAAAGGCCATTTTCCCTGCTAGAGCGGGGGTTAGCCTTGCGGTCCCCATGACAATCTTCTCCATTTTGCCCTATTTTCTGCATCTCTCCTTGTTAACCCCCTTGCCCGCATTTCTTCTTCCACCATCTTTAGCCAAGTCTTTTTCGGTCTTCCCCGTCCTCTGCTTCCTTCTACATTCATTTCCATCACTCTTCTCAACCAGTCACTTTCATCCTTCCTCAACACATGACCAAACCATCTCAACCTGTTCCTCTTCACAGCATCAATCACAGGCTCTATTCCCATCATCTTTCGCAATTCATCATTTGTCTTCCTCTCTCTCAACGATACTCCACACATCCACCGAACCATTCGCATTTCCACCCTTTCCAACCTTCGTTGCTGCTCTACGTTTATTACCCATGTCTCGCTCCCATAAATCATAACACTTCTCACACATGCAGCATACACCTTTCCCTTCAGCTTCAACGACACTCCCCTCATCATCAGCACGCCACCCAGTTCCCGAAACATCTTCCATGCACATCTCACTCGAGCAACCGTTGCCGAGTCTGATCCACCTTCTCCATTCAGCATGTCTCCGAGGTAGCAAAATGTTTTCACACCTTCCAGCTTCACGCCATCTCCAAGATCCAACTCAACATTTCCTCCATCTGCAGCTCCCTCTGTGCACACCTTACATTTGAATGTAGCTGCCACACTGGTTAATGACCCTCTCAGACCACTACATTTTTGATGAACCCACTCAGCGCACATTGTACATTGAATGGAGTTCACTCCGACACCCTTCCTACACACAGCACAGGGCCACTTCCCAGTTCTTTCCACCTCACCACATGCTTTACCACTTGTCATCACCTTCGTCTTTCCGATATTCACCTTCAGACCTTTTGTCTCCATACATTCCTTCCACGTGTTCATCTTTTCCTTCAGTCCATCCATACTTTCCGCAATCAACACCAGATCATCTGCATACAACAACTCCCACGGTAAACCCTCCTTTACGTTCTGAGCCAGCACCTCCATCACAGCTACAAATAGTAATGGACTTAGTACCGACCCCTGATGCACTCCCACCTTCACCTCAAACTCACCACTGTTCCCGTCCTTCGTCCTTACAGCTGTGCGCGCTCTTTTGTACATTGCCATCACTACTCTGATCAACCATTCCTCCACTCCTAACTTCCTCAATGCCCATGTCAATACTTTGCGTGGTACCCTATCGAATGCTTTCTCCAGATCAACAAACCCAAGAAACAACTTCTTCCTCTTCTCCATGTACTTCTCCTGCAACTGCCTCACAATGAAAAGCGCGTCTGTCGTTCCTCTTCCTGGCATGAATCCAAACTGCATTTCGTCGATCTTCACTTTCTTCCTTATCCTCCTCTCCAACACCCTTTCCAATACCTTCATTCCATGCTCCAATAACTTTATCGCTCGGTACGAGCCACACTCCAGAGGGTCACCTTTCCCCTTGTATAGAGGGATGAGGGTACTCAGTTCCCAATCCACTGGAATGCGGCCTTCTTTCACCACCAGATTACAGATCTCTGTCATTCTCTTCACACCCCAACTTCCTGCTGCCTTCAACATATCTCCCACAACTCCCGTCGGCCCTACCGCTTTTCTACCCTTCATTGCTTTTATCGCTTCCTCAACTTCCTTCTCAGTTATCTTCTCTGCCGGTCCTAAAACAGGGTTACTCTCTATGTTGCCATCCCATTCATTCTCTGTATTCAACAGCATTTCCATATATCTTTTCCATCTTCCTTTAATTCCATCTGGGTCGACAACGATTTGTCCCACTTCATCCTTCAAGCAACTCACCCCCATCACATCACACCTCTCTTTCGCTATCTGCTTTGCAATCCTGAATACTGCTTTCTGACCCTCTTCCGAATCCAAGCGTTCTCCGAACATTTTCCTACATGCCTCCTGCGCCTTTGCTACCTCTTTCTTTGCAGCCTTCCTGGCTGCGTTATAACTTTCATGCTCTGCTGTTTCTGCTCCCGTACCCTTCGCCTTCTGCCACTCCTTGAACTTCTTCCTCTTCTCGTCAATCCTCTTTCCAACTTCATCATCCCACCACCATGTTTCCGAGTGCCTCGGTGGTCCTTTTGTAAATCCACATACCTCACCAACGGCTCCCAACAGACAAGCTTTCATTGACATCCAACCACTTTCAAGCTCAACCACATCATCCTCGACCCTACTCAGCCTCTCTTTTAATGCCTCCCTTACTGTCACCTCTTTCAACCTCCACACCTTCATTCTCGGTTGGTACTTCACCCGCCGAGCTCTCCTCGCACCTTTCACCCTTACGTCGCAGACAACCAAGTGGTGCTGTGAAACAGCCTCCTCCCCCGGGATCACCTTTGTGTCCCGGAGGTGCCCCCTATGTCGCCTACGCACCATCAGGTAGTCAACGGTTGTCGTCGACCCACCTGACGTGTATGTAACAAGCTTATTATCCTCTTTCTGGAACTGAGTATTACAAATCAACAAATCAGCTCCATCAGCAAACTCCAAAATCCTTTCACCTTCTCCATTTCTCACACCATATCCGTAACCCCCATGAACTCCGTCAAAACCATCCATACTCCTTCCCACATGTCCATTTAGGTCTCCTCCTACCACAACAACTTCCTCATCTTTCACGTTTTCCATCAGCTTCTCTATCGCACACCAGAACTTGTCCTTTTCTTCATCGCTTCGACCAACCTGCGGAGCATATCCCGAGATGACGTTCACCAAGAGCTTTCCAATCATCATTTTCACCATCATCAACCTATCACTCACTCTAGTCACATTCACCACACTGTCTACAAACTCCTCAGAAAACAGGACACCAACACCATTCACGCCCTCCGGGCAGCCTTGCCACACAAACTTGTATTTCTGTCCCTGCCTACCCTTCACCATTCTCACACCACTTCCCTTCCATCTCGTCTCTTGCACACAACATATGTCCACTCTTCTTCTGACCAATACTTCCACCACTTCTCCTGATCTCCCTGTCATTGTCCCTACATTCCATGTCCCAAACCTCAGAAACCGATCTCCACTTCGGGCTGTACCCTGCCCATATGTAGTTTTATGAGGTGTAAAAAAAAAAAAAAAAAAAAAAAAAACGGTTTTAAAGCATTATACGTATCAACCGATACATTTTATGAAATGGGGAAACCGAATACACACTTTAGTGGTTTAAAAATGACAGAATATGTCTTTATTCGAAAAAAAAAAAAGAACCTTGAAGACGACGCTGCGAACAAAATACACCGCTCTAACGCATAACCACGAGTTTAAACTACATTTACAACAAATATGAAAACTATTTTCATATCACAATGTTAAATATAGAATATATAGAAGATAATGTTAAAAAAAAAATGAGCCCTATCTTCCAATGGTAAACAATCCTTCAAAAAATTCCTGGATCCGGAACAATATCCTGAGCTTCACCAAAAACGAATCAATTCTTCCTTATCCCAAAGGCAATCATCCCACCAACTTTCATCCAAATCCGTTCAGAACTTTTCCAGATATCTTGTTCACAAACACACGAACGCACACACGCACACACACACACACGATCGAATGCATTACTCCCTGGCGGGAGTAATAAACCCCATTTTCCCATTCATTTAGCAGAAAGCTCCAGAGCATGGGGATGGAGGGGGTGGTCCGTCACCATTCCACACACCTGTCCCTCTAAAGTTTGTTTCACATGCTTGCAGGCATCATCTCTGGGCCATCTTCAATTTCACAAAATGTTCATATCTTGTGAAAAGTCCGCTTACAGATTCAAGGGGATGAGATAAACTTGCAGCATTGTCATGTAACGCACTTTTGTATAATGGCAAGATCTGCAGTGGAAATAGCAATATTGCAAGCAACCTAAGACCAAACAAACAAGAAGCATTATTACAAATGACAAACAAACTCGAGTCGTTGATAAGCGTTTATCTTGTGCGTACACCACCCCAGTATCGAACAAAAAGAGGAGCCATGGCCCAGGATATGCATTTGAGGGTAACAGGCAGTGGCGAATGCTGTTTAATAAAGGATCTTTCTTGGAAAGGTTTCCACTGTACATCAGTTAAATAACTAAATTAAATTAAACGTTACAGTCGTCCAAATTTTCAGTTTGTTCTGCTAGAAACTAACAATCTCGTCTATTTTGTTACAAAGCTGTAAAACAATGATTGTACAGAAAGCAGAAAAAGCCACAATCTCATGAGAGAGGGACAGAGTGAGGAATTGCCCGGATGGAAGAAAGGAGGGAGGTCTAACAAATAGCAGGCAGGCCCATACTGCAGAGAATACGGCCGCCAAGAGAGCTCACAGCCGTGGCAAGTATGAGCTGAGCAGGCCAAGGCAGGAAGTGGGGCCTCTGCTCCAGGCCTTGGGCGCAGTGGCGTAATGGTTGTCGGTCTATGCCAATTACCGTGATGTAACCTAGTCCGCAAAAGGCACGATTAATGCCACATGGCGCCAACATTGCAAAACTGGCCATGCTACCTCAATAAATGGTATGAACCTCACGTGGCTTGCGGCATCCCTGTGGGCAAAGAGCCAACGTGTACCTTATCGGTCATGGCTGTGGAAACATTCCTGGTTTCTGCCATGAATCTGTCATTCAAGGAGCATGCAGTGGTAGAAAGCATTTTAAAACAATGGAAGGAAAATAAAAAACACTCATTCCTTCAACAAACGTAAGGTGCGAGTATGTGTATGGGTCTGTGTACATGTTTGTGTGTATGTGTATGTGTATGTGTGTGTGTGCATGTGTGTGTATATATCTGTGAGCGTCTGTATCTATGTGTGTCTGTATCTGTGTGTGTGGTTGTCTGTATCTGTGTGTATCTGTGTGTATGTACAGTCACGTGAAAAAGTAAGTACACCCCATGTAAAGTTTTGACTTTTTCAACATATTTCAACATACAGCTATTTGATCTTCATTTCAACAATATTGAGAGATAAAGGTGATATAATATAACAAATATCATGAAACATTCACATTTTGTAGTCCATTGTATAATTTAAATAAACATAAATGCAAATTTCGCATGTGGAAAAAGTAAGTACACCCCTACATTTATCACTACTTCAAATACCTAAAATTAGACTCAGGTGCAAAAGTTCAGGTGCAAATGATGAGAACATCGTTAGAGATGATCTTGGAGGAACCTGTCTTATTTAAACCTCAGACATTTAGTTTGGTTTGCTCTTTGTTGTTGAAGTGTGCGGCTTCACCATGCCTAGATCAAAAGAGCTCTCTGAGGCCTTCAGAAAGAAGGTTTTTGATGCCTACGAGTCTGGGAAGGGATTTAAAAAGATCTCCAAACATTTTGAAATCAATCATTCGACTGTCCGGAAGATCATCTACAAGTGGAAAAGATTCCAAACAACTGCCAACTTGTTCAGGCCAGGCCGCCCCAGCAAGTTCAGCCCGAGAGCAGACCGCAAGATGCTGAAAGAAGTCTCTAAGAACCCCAGAATGTCATCACGGGACCTATAGGTAGCTCTTGCCACTGTTGATGTCAAAATGCACTGTCTACCATTAGAAAGACGCTGCACAAATTTGATCTACATGGGAGGTGTGCCAGGAGGAAACCTTTGCTGTCCAGAAAGAACATCAGGGCAAGACTAAAGTTTGCCAATGAACACCTCGGCAAAGACCAGCACTTCTGGAACAATGTGCTCTGGGCAGATGAGTCAAAGGTAGAGCTATTTGGCCACAGTACCAGAAGACATGTTTGGCGAAAACCAAAGACAGCATTTGACCACAAGAACCTGATACCAACTGTAAAGCATGGTGGTGGAAATATTATGGTTTGCGGCAGCTTTGCTGCATCAGGGCCTGGGCAGCTCGCCATCATAGAATCCACAATGAATTCTTCGTTGTACCAGAGGGTGCTTGAGGATAATGTGAGGCCATCTGTCAGGACGTTGAAGCTCAACCGAAGGTGGACCTTGCAACATGACAATGACCCTAAACATACCAGTAAATCCACCAAGGAATGGCTGAAAAGAAAGAAATGGAGGGTTCTGGAATGGCCAAGTCAAAACCCGGATCTAAATCCCATCGAGATGTTGTGGGGGGATTTGAAACGAGCTGTGCATGCAAGAAACCCCTCAAACATCGCACAGTTGAAAGAATTCTGCATGGAGGAGTGGACAAAAATTTCTCCCAGTCGGTCAGAGACTGGCAGACAGTTGTAAGAAACGCCAACTTGAGGTTGGTTCTGCCAAAGGGGGCAATACCACCTATTAGAGCCAAGGGTGTACTTACTTTTTCCACATGCGAAATTTGCATTTATGTTTATTTAAATTATACAATGGACTACAAAATGTAAATGTTTCATGATATTTGTTATATTATATCACCTTTATCTATCAATATTGTTGAAATTAAGATCAAATAGCTCTATGTTGAAATATGTTGAAAAAGTTAAAACTTTACACGGGGTGTACTGACTTTTTCACGTGACTGTATATAAAGACTTGGCATTTAATATGGAATTTATTTTTTTTCTTGACGGGTTTACTTTCTTAACTCAGTATATCAATCTGGTGAGTTTCTTTTACACTTTGGTGATTTATTTGTTAAAAGAACCATGTCACTGATTGTCTGTCGCAGCAAGAAGTCAACAACAGGATAATATCACAGGTGGCGTGACAAAATGTAAGGACAGGTACATTTGACGATTGGCTTCACAATCGTGTATATAAGGATTGTTGCATTCTGTATTCGTGGAAAACAACTGCTGCACATCTACAAAAGTTATTGCCGCGTCCTCTGGAGATGGTCCGTCAACTCGACAATGTTGTTTGCCATGGAGTGGTGGCTTTACGAAATTCTGGCATGACACAGCGTGCTATTGCTCAGCAGTATGGCATCACTCAAGGTCAGGTGTCAAAGATCCTGAAACGAAATGCTCAGAGGGGTGTCCCTACTCCAATACCGAGGCCAGGACGTCCCCGCAGAACCACAAGGAGATATGATCGCCAGCTGCACCGGTTAGTCTGCAATGGCCGTACCAAGTCAGCTAATCGGCTTCGGGCTGAGTGGCAGCAACTGACAAATGTGCCTGTATCCAGAAGGCTAGTCGACCAACGACTGGTTCAAGCAGACTATTGTGCCAGGCGTCCTCTGAGAAAGCCACGCCTGACCAGACAACACCGCCAGCGTCAGTTGCAGTGGGCCAGAGAGCACCGTCAATGGCAGCCAGGACACTGGAATCACGTCACCTTCAGTGACGAGTCTAGATTTCTGGTCCATCGTCAAGATGGCCGCAACCGAGTGCACAGACAAGTGCATGAAGCCTACAACGAAGATTGTATTGTGCCACGAGTCCAAACTGGAGGTGGTGGGGTGACCGTTTGGGCTGCTTTTCATGCAGGAGGCATAACTGACCTGGTTGTTCTGAATGGAAACCTGAACCAGTTCAAGTACAGGGCCATTCTGGAAGAAACATTGCTTCCATTTGCTCGTGCAACCTTTCGAGGAAACTTTGTCTTCCAAGATGACAATGCATGGCCTCATCGTGCTCAAGGTCAGGATCCAACACTTTCTTGCTGACCGTGGTGTCGAGCATATGGAGTGGCCTACCATGTCCCCGGATATGAATCCGATAGAGAACTTGTGGGCAGAACTAACGCGTCAAATCGACAAGTTGGACCAGCAGCCGACCTCTGTGCGTGAATTGTAGCAGGCTATTTTCACTGCATGGCAAGCGATTCCTGTCCAAACCTTGGCAAATCTCGTGAACAGCATGCCTCGACGTGTTTGTGCTCTCCTGAATGCTCGTGGGGGTTACACGAAGTACTGAACTGTAATTTTACTGTCCGTAATCCCAGTCATAATTTAACTTTTGTTTTTGTTGAAATTTTTTTTGGCTAATGTGCAAAATAAAGAGATACTTCTGGAAAACGCACAGAAGTTTAACACAGTACTGTCCGTGAATTCAGTTCGATATCAGTTTACATCACTTTCAAGGATCAATTTATTTACTTCAAAATGTCAAATGTGGTTTTTGTTTCCTTTAAAGGCCACATGAACAAAATCTAGAATAATTTCAACATAATTCTAATGAACTTTTGGTTCTAAGTCATCTTGAAAAGTAAGTTCATCCCCACAAAAAAAATATTCCATATTAAATGCCAAGTCTGTATATATATATATATATATATATATATTGAAGGGGAGGGGGAGGGGGAGGGGAGAGGTTAGGGTGGAGGGAGAAGGGAGGTGGAAGGGTAGGGGGAGGGGGAGGGGGGAAAGGTAGGGGAAGCGGGAGGGAGGGGGAGGAGGGGGGAGGTTTTGTGGTCCCTTTCCCCCCTCCCCTCCCCCTACCCTTCCCCCTCCCTCCACCCTACCCTCTCCCCTTCCCACCTCCCCTCCTCTCCTCTCCCCCTCCCCTCCCTTGCCCCCATGCCCCTTCCTTCACCCCTAACCCTTCCTTTCTGCCCTACCCCTTCCCCCCCACCCCCCTATATATATATATCTATTATTTATTATATATATAAAACACAGTTTGTGTGTGCGTGTGTATGTGTGTGTGTGTGTAATGTTACCGATAGACTCCGAAACGGAGAGGCTCACGTGCTTGATATTTGGCATAGACATGGCCATTGAGCCTGGGACGAACATGGCTGAGACCATATTTGACGAGATCCATATTTTTTATTCATATTTACGTCAGCGCATTTCAGCGAAGTACCCGCTAATCTCAGCCGGTGCCAGAGCTCGCTGATTCGCTCAGAGCGATCACGTGATGTTCCATCCCGTCACACGTCACACATTTGCACGTAATTCAGGGCGAAAAGCGATTACGGTTTTTCACCTTTATGCGACCGTGTTTTGTGTCGATTTTGTGCGATATGAATTAAATTTTAATTCATATTTCGTGTTTACGAATTCGAATACGAAGGATTTCCCCTTCCCCTTTCGATTTCGAATACGAATCAAATACGAGCTTGAGTCGAGAGGGCGAATGTACGGGTTGGGAATGTACGGGTCTCCCTCCCCCACCCGGCAATGCCGGGTACTTCTGCTAGGATCACGTGATGTTCCAACTTTGCCGCCATAATCTCACAGTTATGCGTTCGCACGTAATTCAGTTTTTCCCACATTTCAGCGAGGAACATTGCCATTCACACCACATAGGTTTTTGGTCACTTTCATCTGATATTTGTGATTTATTTCAAACAAACTGAATTCCCATCTACACGGCCATGTATTCCTATTAACGTTATGTAAAGTACATAAATTGTGTGGATTACATCATTTCTGGATGTCATCAATTGCCAGTAACCATCGATATCCCTCCCCTCCCCTTCCCTCCTCCCTCCCCCTCCTTTCCCCCCTCCCCCTACCCCGCCCCCTCCCTTCCCCCTCCACCCTACCCCTCTCCCTTCCCCCCTCCCTCCCCTCCCCTCCCGTCCTTCCCCCATGCCCTCCCTTTCCCCCTACCCCTTCCTTTCTGCCCTACCCCTTCCCCATCCCCCTCCCATCCCCTCCTTCCCCCTACCCCTTCCTTTCTGTCCTACCCATTCCCCACCCCCTCCCCCCTCCCCCTCCCCCTCCCCCACGCCCTCCTCCCCCCCCCCACCCTCCCACTCCTCTCCCCCTCCCATCCCTCCCCCTCCCCCCTCTCCTCCCCCTCCCCTCCCCCCCCCACCCTCCCACTCCTCTCCCCCTCCCATACCTCCCCCTCCCCCCCTTTCCCCCCTACCCCTTCCTTTCTGTCCTACCCCTTCCCCACCCCCTCCCCCTACCCCCACCCTCCCACTCCCCTCCCCCCTCTCTCCCACTCCCCTCCCCCCTCCCCCCCACCCTCCCACCCTCCCACTCCTCTCCCCCCTCCCATACCTCCCCCCTCTCCTCCCCTCCCCCCTCTCCTCCCCTCCCTCCTCCCCTCCCCCTCTCCTCCCCTCCCTCCTCCCCCTCCCCCCTCCCTCCCGCTCCCCCTCCCTTCTCCCCCTACCCTTCCCCCTCCCTTCTCCCTCCACCCTACCCTCTCCCCTTCCCCCCTCCCCTCCTCTCCCCCTCCCCTTGCCCCCATGCCCCTCCCTTCACCCCTACCCTTCCTTTCTGCCCTACCCCTTCCCAATCCCCTCCACCCCTTCCCATCCCCTCCCTTCCCCCCATGCTCCTCCCTTTCCCCCCTACCCCTTCCTTTCTGTCCTACCCCTTCCCCCCCCCACCCCTCCCCCTCCCCCACGCCCCTTGCCCTCCCCATCTTCCCCCCCCCCCACCCTCCCACTCCTCTCCCCCTCCCATCCCTCCCCCTCTCCCTCCCCCTCTCCTCCCCTCCCCCCCTCCTCTCCCCCCTCCCCTCTCCTCCCCTCCCCCCGTTCCCCTCCCCTCCCCCCACTCCCCTCCCCCCATCCCCCCTCCCCCTCCCCTTCCCCTCCCTCCCCCCCTCCCCTTCCCTCCTCCCCCCTCCCCTTCCCCTCCCGCTCCCCCTACCCTTCCCCCCTCCCCCTACCCTTCCCCCTCCCTTCTCCCTCCACCCTACCCTCTCCCCTTCCCCTCCTCTCCCCCTCCCCTCCCCCTCCCTTGCCCCCATGCCCCTCCCTTCACCCCTACCCCTTCCCCATCCCCCTCCCTTTCCCCCATGCTCCTCCCTTTCCCCCCTACCCCTTCCCCCTCCCCTCCCCCCCCCCTCCCTCTCCCCTCCCCTCCCTCTCCCCTCCCCCTCCCGGCAATGCCGGGTACTTCTGCTAGTGTATATATATATATATATATATATATTCTTCTCCGACTTCTTCTTTAACGGCCACTATTATCCGGCGTCGGCCGGTGGAAGCTTGGCCCAAGTCTTCACAAACTGCCATGCCCGGCCTAGTTCGGGCAAGCATTTGGAATTCGGCCATGGTGCCGGCGATACTTGCCTACTTTTTGCGAAGGGCACCATGGGATCTTTAACGTCCACCAACCCATGCTGGCAGACGGAAATCACGGTTTTGTGTACATCCGAGGGAAGGCACACACACACACCGGTGAATCACCCTGCCTGTGAAACACTGAACTGACAGTTTATAGTAGCTGGGTCTGGATTTAAACCCAGGCTAGACAGCTTAGAGGCGAGTGTGTGTTCCCATCGGCCATATATACTGTGTATATATATATATATACTGAAACGCAAAAGAAACTTACCACCTTTGAAACCTTTAAATATCAACAAGAACACTGCGTGTAGTAAATGTGTGAACTTATTTGTGGACAATAGTGTCCTCACTGTCAGACAAAACGGTCACGGATGGTCACTTGAACCTTCAATGGTCACTTCATAGCACAGCTGTTGAACAGCCGTTTTGACTGTCAGTGATTAGCCAATGGGTACGGGATGATTTTAATGAGCTGCACGTGATGTTTTGATATTGGCTTTAAAAAGGCCAGTGCAAAATGGGCATTTCAATCAACATGACACGATTGTCAAGGGATCAACGGCAGCGTGCCCTGGGCATGCTGCAAGGTGGACTGAGCTACCGTGAGGTGGCACGTCGCCTTGGCTGTTCTCACCAGACGATATCGGCCCTGGTGGACAGAGACACCCTCCACAACTCTGCAGATGACAGACCTCGATCAGGGAGGCCAAGAGTCACCACTGCAAGGCAGGACAGGCAGATGGTCTGAAGTCACCTGCGGGATCGATTCCGTCCAGCATCCCGCACTGCGGCAGAAACTCCAGGGCGTGCAAAAGAAACTTACCACTTGTTTGAAATGTAATAAAATTGTAACAGTTCAAAATAAAACAAACCAACAATTGCTAATTGAAACATTGGCATTTTATTGATGACATGTCAAGTTTTTGACCAAGCTACACCATCTCATCAGTTTGTTCTAAAGTACAGAACAGCACAGGGTGCAATGTCAGTCCCCTTTCAATAGCGTGTGTGGCCACCATTGTTTTGGATACAGGCAGTGCATCGTCGGCGTATACTGCCTACCAGTCTTTGGATGGATTGCTGCTGGATTCTGTCCCACTCAGTCCTCAATGTCTGAAGCAGCTTTGCCCCGTGTCCTGGCCCTGCCAACTACGCGTCTCCCAAGCTCATCCCACAGGTGCTCTATGGGATTCAGGTCAGGGGAGAGTGCAGGCCACTGCATGGTGTTGATGTTCTCGCCTTGGAGAAATGCAGTGGTAAAGCGAGCAGCATGGGGACGAGCGTTGTCATGCTGAAAGGTTCTCAGTTCTGGGTGGTCTAGCAGGAATGGCAGCAGATGAGGTCGCAGGATGTTATCCACATACCGCTGGGCGTTAAGATTCCCATCCACAACCACCAGTGGCGTCCTGTACCGGCCTGATATGGCGGCCCACACTTCACACTTGGGCCACCCCACCTGTTGGCTTGACGCACGCAACAATCGGCATATCGCTCGCCAGTTCTTCTCCAGACACGCTCACGCCCATCAGGACTGTCCACACAGAACCATGACTCATCGCTGAAAGCGACCTCGTTCCACTGCGCCAAGGTCCACCGCTGATGCTGCTGGCACCATCTCTGTCGGTTGCGGCGATGGGCAGCCGTCATCACAGGGCCTCTGTATGGTCTTCTGGCAGTAAGACCATAGTCATGCAGTCGGCTTCGTGCAGTATCATTGGAGATCCGTGGGTTTGCACGCCCCGGAGTTTCTGCCGCAGTGCGGGATGCTGGACGGAATCGATCCCGCAGGTGACTTCGGACCATCTGCCTGTCCTGCCTTGCAGTGGTGACTCTTGGCCTCCCTGATCGAGGTCTGTCATCTGCAGAGTTGTGGAGGGTGTCTCTGTCCACCAGGGCCGATATCGTCTGGTGTGAACAGCCAAGGCGACGTGCCACCTCACGGTAGCTCAGTCCACCTTGCAGCATGCCCAGGGCACGCTGCCGTTGATCCCTTGACAATCGTGGCATGTTGATTGAAATGCCCATTTTGCACTGGCCTTTTTAAAGCCAATATCAAGACATCACGTGCAGCTCATTAAAATCATCCCGTACCCCTTGGCTAATCACTGACAGTCAAAACGGCTGTTCAACAGCTGTGCTATGAAGTGACCATTGAAGGTTCAAGTGACCATCCGTGACCGTTTTGTCTGACAGTGAGGACACTATTGTCCACAAATAAGTTCACACATTTACTACACGCAGTGTTATTGTTGATATTTAAAGGTTTCAAAGGTAGTAAGTTTCTTTTGCGTTTCAGTATATATATATATATATATATAAATATATATATACATATATATATATATACATACACACATACATACATACATATACAGTCACGTGAAAAAGTAAGTACACCCCATGTAAAGTTTTGACTTTTTCAACATATTTCAACATACAGCTATTTGATCTTCATTTCAACAATATTGATAGATAAAGGTGATATAATATAACAAATATCATGAAACATTTACATTTTGTAGTCCATTGTATAATTTAAATAAACATAAATGCAAATGTCGCATGTGGAAAAAGTAAGTACACCCTTGGCTCTAATAGGTGGTATTGCCCCCTTTAGCAGAAACAACCTCAAGTAGGCATTTCTTATAACTGTCTACCAGTCTGACTGACATCGACTGGGAGAAATTTTTGCCCACTCTTCCATGCAGAATTATTTCAGCTGTGCGATGTTTGAGGGGTTTCTTGCATGCACAGCTCGTTTCAAATCCCCCCACAACATCTCGATGGGATTTAGATCCGGGCTTTGACTTGGCCATTCCAGAACCCTCCATTTCTTTCTTTTCAGCCATTCCTTGGTGGATTTACTGGTATGTTTAGGGTCATTGTCATGTTGCAAGGTCCGCCTTCGGTTGAGCTTCAACTTTCCGACAGATGGCCTCACATTATCCTCAAGCACCCTCTGGTACAATGAAGAATTCATCGTGGATTATATGATGGTGAGCTGCCCAGGCCCTGAGGCAGCAAAGCTGCACCAAACCATAATATTTCCACCACCATGCTTTACAGTTGGTATCAGGTTCTTGTGGGCAAATGCTGTCTTTGGTTTTCCCTAAACATGTCTTCTGGTACTGTGGCCAAATAGCTCTACCTTTGACATCTGTCCAGAGCACATTGTTCCAGAAGTGCTGGTCTTTGCCGAGGTGTTCATTGGCAAACTTTAGTCTTGCCTTGATGTTCTTTCTGGACAGCAAAGGTTTCCTCCTGGCACACCTCCCATGTAGATCAAATTTCTGCAGCCTCTTTCTAATGGTAGATTCGTGCACTTTGACATCAACAGTGGCAAGAGCTACCTGTCAGTCCCGTGATGACATTCTGGGGTTCTTAGAGACTTCTTTCAGCATCTTGCGGTCTGCTCTCGGGCTGAACTTGCTGGGGCGGCCTGGCCTGAACAAGTTGGCAGTTGTTTGGAATCTTCTCCACTTGTAGATGATCTTCCGGACAGTCAAATGATTGATTTCAAATTGTTTGGAGATCTTTTTAAATCCCTTCCCAGACTCGTAGGCATCTATAACCTTCTTTCTGAAGGCCTCAGAGAGCTCTTTTGATCTCGGCATGGCACACTTCAACAACAAAGAGCAAACCAAACTAAGTGTCTGAGGTATAAATAAGACAGGTTCCTCCAAGATCTTCTCTGACGATGTTGTAATCATTTGCACCTGAGCTGGTGCACCTGATTCTAATTTTAGGTATTTGAAGTAGTGATAAATGTAGGGGTGTACTTACTTTTTCCACATGCGACATTTGCATTTATGTTTATTTAAATTATACAATGGACTACAAAATGTAAATGTTTCATGATATTTGTTATGTTATATCACCTTTATCTATCAATATTGTTGAAATGAAGATCAAATAGCTGTATGTTGAAATATGTTGAAAAAGTCAAAACTTTACATGGGGTGTACTTACTTTTTCACGTGACTTTTTTTATACAAATATACATACATACATACATATATACATACATGCATACATACATATATAAATACATACGTGTGTGTGTGTGTGTGTGTGTGTGTGTGTGTGTGTGTGTGTGTGTGTGTGTATCTGTCAATATGTCAGTTTGACTGCATGACTTCGCATACTAGTTCCATCTATAACCAAGTATCCACTGCAGACAACTGCTGACTTCTAGACTTTCATTGAAAATACAAATACAAGTACACGTACTGTACATTTTTGTCCAACTAATGGTAGTTTTGCAAATCATAAGAAAATCAGTTCAGTCAAAACACTTAAACGTTTCATCGATGTGCAAAGTACATTTGCACTTCTGAACTTTGCCCCTGTACACAAAACCTAAGCTTGATCTCCTCTTCTCTCTGACTTGCCACAAGAGTGACGATATTTATGTACATATACTGTACTTGTATATGTATAATCAGTAAATAAATGCATGCATCCAAATTCTGTTCAAAAACAAAATGCTTGGCTTAAGTGTATGGTCAATGCAGTCATCGCACATCGGTGCTTTAAACTATCTTCCTTCAGACCATTTTTCTTCAGCATTGTTATACGATTATGCAATACAAAAAATAACTGCAAAGCAAACCTAAAATGTGATATTCAAAATCAGTGCAAGCTTTCATTATGTATGATTATTGAGGCAAGCAATGAGCAATGCAGTAAAGACCATGCAAGAATATTAAAAATACAACGAGAAAGTATGCATCTCAAATGCAAAACCCATCCACATCTGCTTTGTACTCAAACCAAACTTGACGAAAACAATAGACTAAAGAAAAAAAAATTAAAGAAAATGTTATTAATTCGTGTTCTCCATATTCTCATATCATGGGATTGTTGAAAATTTGATAACAAAAGCTCAAATGGCAAATACACAAACACGGAAGTGATTGCAAACCCTGGCAGCCTTGCGTTGCGCGATGGAAGGGATAATAAGGCCTATTTGTGCTTATTTTGACTTTGCCCTTTGACGTTTTTAAGCAAATATGAATTCCTCTTTTGCATATCGTCATTGTAAAGGTTTTTTGAAAATATGATGGAAAAAGCTCAAATGGTAAAAGAGTTATGGCCTGGGCACACATACTGACACACACAAACACACACACAAATACACACACACACACACACACGATTGCAAAACTTCATCTTCCGCTGCGTGAAGGAGGGGCTGATCACGAATGTAAAATCAAAAATCAATGTTGCGTTGCACAAACTTCCATCGTTGCCACCAACAAAGAAGAATTCCTTATCCAAAATCCAAGCTTTTTTGCACAATGGCCATGAAAGAGCACCATAAGCCACGACGTCATATGGGGTAAAGCAAGGCTGTGTGGGTGAAGATGTATAATTGTGCTGGCATCGCTCAGCAAAAAAACCAAAGAGCACTTCTCGTCTCAATGCTTCAATGTCCTTTGAGATGTTTGAAGTTAATTGCATCGAATATCAGGTGAGTGAGGTCGGTGACAGTAGTGCTAGAAATGCCATTTCAGACCGAGCCCAAAGCAATTCCTTCGTGCAAATCCCAGGCGATTATTCTCGAGCGATTAACCACAATCACACGAAGTTTGCAGACAAAACAAACATACACTGGCACAAATCCAAGGACTTTTCCAGGAGAATTTCAAACCCATTGACAATTTCCTGTGTTTAAGATAGTGTTTAAAATTAAATAATAATAGAACAAACTAAGTTCAATTTTATGATTCAGAAGTGGATAACTCAATGAAACCAGTCCACGAAGCTAGATTTATAGGGGTGTCCTTTTTATACAGGTATTGAGGCTTGTGAAAAAGCGAAATAATAGGGGTGAGAGGGGTCAACAAGAACAAAGTGTGGCAACAGAGAAAGTAGGAAAAGAACATGACAGCACGAGGATAGACATTGGAGATGAAAGGGCATAACATGGTTTCATTAGGTGTAGCGAAGCTCACAAGATTAAATGAGGAACACCATGAGGTGGTAGTAGGCAACAGACCTGAAATCCTGGAAGGAAAATCATGAGAGAACAAATGATGTCAAAGAAGAGAGGGTTGAATGATTGGAGACATGGTTAAAGAGGGTAACAAGGTTAGGGTTTTTTGGGGGGTGGTAGAAAAAGTGAGTGGGAGAGGCCAGGGCTAAGCAAAGAATTAAACAGGCATGAGGAGCAAGACCAAAATAATTCTGAAACTGGTGAAAGACAGCAACGCCACAAACTTCCCTGTAAGAAAGAAGACCCTGAGACAGCCCGTCATGCAATGCCAATGACATGGAGGGCCGAAGACTCCCCGACCTCAATAGGGACAAGATGGGAAGTAGCAGCAGCACCAGTACAAAATGCCGAGTCTTATTCCATGACTCTTCATAAGGCCTTGCAACTAAAGTACATTATGCCAAAGACGACAAAGGATGGACGGGGTACAAAAGAGAATTCTGATGGGGCAGTCGACTTTGGAGATACGATTTGTAAACTAAAGGCTATATGTGATGGTGAGGGCTCTAAAATCCACAGAAATTGGACTTCTTCCAGAGGATGACCACTGAAATTAATTGGGAGATTATGAGCTGGTCTTATGGAGTAAGATGGAGAAAGTATGAGTATTTCCTCCCTCAAGAAGAGATGTTCCAAGTACATGGACAGTTATCTATTTTTCAACATCTGTGGAGAGAAGAATCGTGCCTGAGCCAGACTGGTGAAAATGGGAGTGTGGGAGAGAACAGTCCTACACATACTGGAGTTGCTTCATTGATTAACAGCAATAACAGGATTGGTCCCAGAATACTACATTGAGGGACACCACCAGCCTCTGGTGGTAGAGCATGGGGAAAATCTGCAGTTAAGGCAACCTGCTGCTCACAAGTGCACAAAAAATCTGATAATCAGTCCAATACTGTATAGGTACACCGATAATGCGGTGTTATTTGACAGTTTGGAAAGTAGTGCAGGGTGTTAGATGGAATCAAAGTACGACATACATACAGTAAGATAGCGTTGACTTCATACGAGATTGAGGATGAAGGAACATGAACCCCTATAAACGTCACATGGAAATATTACACCAAAGAATCGATGAGGTCACATTTGGTTGTTCAAAATACAAATTACCAATAAAGTAGGATAATGATGTGTAACGGTTCCGAGGTGGTAGAACTTTGGCATTGTATACATCTATCTATAATTCCAGTAATCTCTGTGTGTGTGTTTGTCTGTGTGTATGTCTGTGTGTCTGTGACCGCTGTTTCTCGACAACCACGGGTCCGATATACTTTAACCTTGCCAGGTATATTGCTGGGGACCTGAGGATGTGCCTTTTCAAGGTTTCATATTAATCGGAGAAGTAGTTACCGAGCTATGTCCAAAAAACGATTCAACCAATCAGAGAGCAGCGAGCTATCACGTGTGCCGAACGTGCCGAACAGACTCTGCCTCGGACGGCACATTTGAGAGCGTATTCATTTATTTCACGTTGGCAAACTATGTTGCCGCTATGTTGGCGTTAAACTATGTTTTAAAACTAATTAAAACTAATTTGCGATTCTTTCGCTTTCCTGCGCGTTTGTGCACGCTATGGCGATTTCTTTACCAAACTCCGCAAGCCGTTCGCTTTGGACCAAACCATTTCATGTAAATAGAGGGGGGGGATTGTCACCGTACTCGCAAGCCGTTCGCTTTGGACCAAACCATTTCATGTAAATAGAGGGGGGGGATTGTCACCGTACTCGCAAGCCGTTCGCTTTGGACCAAACCATTTCATGTAAATAGAGGGGGGGGATTGTCACCGTACTCGCAAGCCATTCGCTTTGGCTTTGCGAATGGACCAAACCATTTCATGTAAATAGAGGGGGGGGATATAATTTTACATATATATATAGTACGGGCATGCCCTAGTTATGCAAAAGTGTGAAACATAAATAAATAAATTATTTTTTAAACTGTCACACAGCCTTAAAAATATACACAATATAATATTATATATATATATATATATATATATATATATATATATATATATATCTATATATATATATATATATATATATATATATATATATATATATATATATATATATATCTATCTATATATATCTATCTATATCTATCTATCTATCTATCTATCTATCTATCTATCTATCTATCTATCTATCTATATATATATATATATATATATATATATATATATATATATATATATACATATATATATATATATATACATATATATATATATATATATATATGTGCGTGCGTGCGTGCGTGCATGCATGCGTATAAAACCACCCAGTGTAATCCTTGCCAAGAAACTGTTTTGGCAGCACTTATGCTCTGTAAAGCGTATGGTACTTCAAAAATCAAATAAAATGTTTTGTTTGAGGGGTCAGAATGTTTTCCCTGTGGAAAAAAACACTTCATACACAAAAACGACTTCCATTCCAACAGTATCAGAAAGCTCATCCACCACAGGGAAAAATCTACGAGACTGGCTGCAAACTACAGAGAAAAGGCCGAACATCTGTGCGAAGTTTCACTTCATGGTCACAAGCAGAAAATTATTTGAAAATTAATTAATGCAAACTCATAAAAGTGAAAGGAGAATGCAAATAGAGGCATGGGTCAAGGAAATATTCCAGCAGCATACAGAGATTACTTTTATGTTTAGATTATCTTCAAGCACAGAGAGAGACCTTGTACCAGGTATGCAAAAGTGCCTGGCCACTTGATTTGAACAATTTCCTAAAATCTTGTTTACAGCTGGTCAGATTCAAAACTTCAAAACTGGTACTCCAACACAGGATGAGGCCTGCCATTACTCACCTACATCAATGCTGAAAACAAGAAGGAACAAGCAAAAGAGCAATCAGAGATTGCAAACCCTCGCCAGGATGTATTTTCAGTGGTTTTTAAGCCTTTTGTGTTAAAACAAATATGGCGGCCGAATCACGTGACCGATGACGTCATCATTTTTTTTTCTAAACCAATTTATTCCTAGATTATGCTCAAGAAATTTCATCTTGATCGGATGAAGTTTTGTACTTGTCGAATAATGACGTCATAATGGAGGCACCTATGACATCATCATTAACATATTTTTTCCCCCCATGGAGAGTTATTTACAATGAGCCATGTCGCAATTTTTTCGATTCAGCGCTTTGGGCGATTATAGAGGTGCAAAGTTTTTTGGTTTTTCCAAGATGGCGGCCGACCCACGTGACCAATGACGTCATAATTATCATTTAAAAATTATATCGGTGGAGTTGCACCGATGATGAAAATTTCCTGTCAATCGGACCAACGGTTGCAGAGAAAATCATATTTATTCTGTGCGGACAAACAGACAAATGAAAAATCGGTCAGACACCGAGGACTTGCCGGAATGGACTTTTTTTATCGGCCATTTTGGACAAATATTGCGGCCGAACCACGGACGTCATCATTATTTGTTTTCTAAACTAATTTATTCCTAGATTATGCTCAAGAAATTTCATCTTGATCGGATGAAGTTTTGTACTTGTCGAATTATGACGTCATAATGGAGGCCCTGGGCGTAGAGAGTTAAAAATTGGCACAGTCTATTCCAGGGCAACTAGATTATGCACAAGAAATTTCATCTTGATTGGATGAAGTTTTGTACTTGTCGAATTATGACGTCATAATGGAGGCACCTATGACATCATCATTATCATATTTTATTCCCCATGGAGAGTTCTTTACAATGAGCCATGTCTCAATTTTTTCTATTGAGCACTTTCGGAGATATAGAGGTGTACATTTTTTCGGTTTTTCCAAGATGGCGTCCGAACCACGTGACCGATGACGTCATCATTATTTGTTTTCTAAACTAATTTATTCCTAGATTATGCTCAAGAAATTTAATCTTGATCGGATGAAGTTTTGTACTTGTCGAATTATGACGTCATAATGGAGGCACCTATGACATCATCATTAACATAATTTATTCCCCATGGAGAGTTCTTTACAATGAGCCATGTCTCAATTTTTTCTATTCAGCACTTTCGGAGATATAGAGGTGTAAAGTTTTTCCGTTTTTCCAAGATGGCGGCCGAACCACGTGACCGGTGACGTCATCATTATATATTTTTTTCTCCACCAGTTTATGCCGACATGGCGCTCAAGAAATTGCATCTTGATTGGATGAAGTTTTGTACTTGTCGAATTATCAAATTATGACGTCATAATCGAGGCCTTGGCCCGAGAGAGTTAAAAATTGGGCACAGTCTATTCCAGGGCAAGACAAATATGTGTGTAAAGTTTGGTGATTCTACGTGCAACGGTGTAGACGTAGTACTGCGAACAAACAGACAAACAGACAAACCAACCGATCAACGTACTTGCCGGAATCTTTTCCGGCAAGTAACAAACCAACCAACATACTTACCGGAATATTTCCCGGCAAGTAACAAACAGACAGACAGACAGACAGACAAACCAACCAACATACTTGCCGGAATATTTTGCGGCAAGTAACAAACAGACAGACAGACAGACAAACCAACCAACATACTTGCCGGAATCTTTTCCGGCAAGTAATAAACGGACTCAAATGCAATACCCTCTCCTCTGGCAAGGGTAATAAAACATTCAGCTGAATCAGCAGAATAATGCAACGAAGTTAAACAAAAGGGACTCGTCATAAGTCATAACCCATCATACCAGTCACCAAACCTTCTCCATGATACATGTTCAGAGATATTTTAACAATTTCCCAACACAAAACATCAGTCCCAAAACACGAAAATATACCATCATGCAGCATAGCACATGAGTGCATGCATATCACAGCAAAAGCACAGAAAAAAACAGAGGTATTTAAAAAAAAACTTTTACCTTGAAATTCTTCTAAGAGAAATATTATGGACAGGCCCTACATCCCCACTGAGTGACACGGCCAAAGGAATAACCTCGCGAATGTGAAACCACAAGAAATCGCTGATGAAATTCCTAGGTTAACATGATGTGTACACATTGTTTAATCGATATACACATCCACACTCAGCAGTCTTCATGTGGCATCTGGTAAATACAAGTTCTGTTTTTAAACAAGCGTTTACACATCAAATAATAAGACTATAACCACAATGCGGCTTTACTAAGGAGTACATAATGCATCTCTTCTCCATCTTTAATGACCATAATTATTCCCACGTTTGGTGGGTTGGCTGGGGGAAGCTTGGCCCAAGTCTTTCACGAATCGGCTGGCCAGGCCTCACGTTTGACTAAGGTTGGAGAAGGAATTCGTAATTTGTTCACGGTGCCGGAGATAGCTCGCCAACTCTTCACAAAGGGCATGGGTCTTTGACATCCACCAAATAATGCATGCAGACAGGATGCTCTTTAACGACCATTTGAGGGTCAGCACATATATTGATGAATCATCCTGCCTGTGAAAAACTGGGCTGACAGTTTATAGGTGGGTTGGGATTCAAACCCATGCTAGACAGCTTAGATATGAATGTGCATACCTCTACGCCAAGCCCGAGTACACCAAGCGACTAACCACATAAAAATGTGATTTTGTTTGTGCATGACAAGTACACACCACTTCAAAGTCGCAATATAATCAACGACAAAGAGTATTTTTCACTCCATAAAAGCACTCGTCATTCATACTCACTTCAAATATCGTCCGCATTTTGAGCTATATTTTCAGTTTCTTGTTGCACAAAGGTTTTTCTTAACTTGTCAGAAGAAAGTCTTGCACAATATCAAGAATACAACTCTTTATGTGCTCTGGCTGCATCATGTGCCCAGCAGACAGCAACATGTCAAAACCTCAATTATTTTTTTACCACAAAAAACTTTTAATGTAATGATGTGATTTTAATGTGATTCTCAGCCTATCTGGCATATGTTCTGCATGCATTTTAATATCCATTTAGTGGTCTTGGAATGCCTTGGTGCATCGTCGAGAGTGAACGAAATATGTTGCCAAACAGATTCCCCCAGATATCGTTCTTGGTGGTGGATCTTGTGTTTACCATTTTATAAATAAATAAAGATACTGTATAAACATGCCGAGAATGATTAATAGGACAGTGTTGACCACACAGTGTAGAGTCGCATTTAAATGCCATTCATAATTACTGTAACATTTAAATGCATATTTTGAGACTTGCTTACTTTACTTCAACCCGTTTTTAGCTGTGCTTGAAGCTGTTGTCATCTGAGCCGCCTATCACGCAAGCTGTTGACTCTCAGAAACTTGTCTTCTGATTCTGTTGTGGCTTTGGGTCTGCCAGACCTCTTCCTGTCAGAGTTTCCTCCAGTTTCCAATATACTACTTCCTGCAGTACAATATTGTCCAAATAATGCTTCAGAGGGTGTAATAACAGTCTGTTCCAATACTGCTTTTATACAGACAGGGGGTTTGCAATCAAGTGATCAGGAGAGGTTGGGACACATGTAGGAATTGTTTGCATCAACTTTCAAGGCTTAATTTACTTACATTGCTGCAGAACAGCTGTAAGTTGTTGACCCATTACTTGTTCCCTGAAGAAGGCCTTTTTTACAATATAAC